>NC_137959.1:10207563-10369627 GCF_963924665.1 Micromys minutus
TCATTAAGACATTTTGCAGCTTTGCCTCCAAGTCTTCTTTGTCCTCAGGATTAAAAGTTGTTATAGCCTTTTTAGTATCCTCATAGAGAGGGCAGTCAGTAGGTTTGGTACCACTATCTTTAATTTGGGCTTACCTGTAATCACTGCTAGAGGATCTAACATCACTTGAACCTTACCCTTTTTATGTCTAGGGTCCAGGTTCTCCTTAATTAAATCTCACAAGATAAAAGTGTCCACAGGGAATTTTTTCAGGCCCACGGGTATCATAATAATCATGCAATTTTTGTCCTACCTTTATCCAGGTTTCCAAATTTATGGTCCCTTCTTTGGGGAACCAAAGACACACTTCCTCTACAAAATCTAAAAATGCAAGCAACTGCTGCTGGCTTCCCTTAGCTCTTCATACTGTAAGCATATCTCTGAGCATATGTACAAAAAGCAAGCGAATTCTCCTGTCCTAATTTTCTTATTTCTTCTCTAATTTCTTTTTCATTTTTTCTATACCTTTTGCTTTTTTCTAAACTCCCTTATCTTTTTCTGAGCCCCCTTATCTGTTTTCCTGTGTCTTTTACTCCCCAAAGTCACTCTCTGCTGCCAACATTCTCACCTTTCCCAAGCGCTCCACTTCCGGTAGAGCCCTTCACTGTACGCCCCACAACTATGTTCAAGCTCAGACAGTCTGTCAAGGGCATATGCATAAGCAGAGGACCATGGCAGGATATAACTCACCCCTTAACTAAAAGCAAAGACAGATGTTGGAGGACTCATCCATGATTAATCACAAGCAAGAAGTCAGCCAAAGTTAACTCCAATTGTGCTCCCCATACCGAGGCACACTCATCACAGCTTTGCTAACAAGTGGGCCACATTCCGTGACTTGTAAAACTGTTTAGCTGTTCCTCTTGCATGGCCCACAACAGGGTTCTATGTGGTGGACAAGAAAGTAATCACTTTTCCTGATAAACAGAAACTTATTTTAGAAAGTCTTTGATGATGCTAATTTTAAGTAGTGGTTCTTCTACTTACTAGTAGGAGTCCAGGCTGAACTGAGCACGGACTGTAAATGATGACATAGTCAGAAATACTGCTATTTGGGGGATTTGGAGAGGGTCCACTTTGGAATAACCACACTGGTTTAGTTAGGGTTTTACTGCTGTGAGCAGACACCATGACCAAGGCAACTCTTATAAAGACAGCATTTAATTGGGGCAGGCTCACAGGTTCAGAGGTTCAGTCCATTATCATCAAGGTGGGCACATGGCAGCATCAAGGCAGAAGGAGCTGAGAGCTCTACATCTTTATCTGAAGGCTCTTAGGAGAAGACTTGCTTCCAGGCAGCAATGAGAGCCTTAAAGTCCACACTCATTATAACACACTTCCTTCAATAAGGCTACACCTACTCCAACAATTCCTAATAGTGCCACTCCCTGGCCAAGCATATTCAAACTGCCAGGCACACCCGATTTCATAAAACTTTTGCTACTGGAATTAGAGACACAGATTATCACTAAACCATTGGTGATTTCAACATACTACGTTCTCTGGTAGACAGATGTAGGCATAATGTTGTGTACTGTGTAAGGTTTACTCTTGTATTATTAAAATGCTGATTTTTTTTACCCCATGTTTGGTTGCTCCAGACATGACAGTGTAATGCTTATTTTAAGTATTTTTTGCCTCAATGTTTTGCAAACATTGCTTCCTATTTATTTTCTGATTTGTCACCAAAAGACCCTAAGCCAATGGCTGAGCAGAGGATCACAGCCAGGGGATGGAAGGAGGGAGGGATGAATGGATAGATGCAGGGATGGAGGGAAGAACGAACAGAGGGAGGGGGATTCACCATAATGAGAGTATAGGGGAACACAGAGCAGAGAGAGCAGATCAATACTAAATGCAATTATCTTGGGGATTTTTTGGGGTGGAGGTAGCCAGATTAATTTAGAGGGTCAGAATAGATTAATACTGCTCAGCTACTATGCCAAAAAGCTTGATTAAACTAACCTTCTAGTCCCTGCCTCATTTGTTTGAGAGCTAGCCAGAATAAAGAAAAAATTATCACTTTTAAAATTATATTAACAGACAGGTCATTTGGGGAAAAAATAAGCAAATGACAGCTGAAATCAAATGGATTTAACAATATTTACAGAGTATTCCACACAAACACCAAAGAATACACATTCTGCTCGGCAGCATAAACTATTCTAAAATAGATCACATCCTAGAACACAAAAGAAACCAATTAATTCAGGACAATTGAAATAACTGTGTAGCCTATTTAACTATAATGCAGTATAACTTTAAATCGACAGCATACAAATCTTTAGCAAGCACACAAATTTATGGAGATTAAACAACTCAACTGAATGTTAAATGGGTTAAGAAGAAGCCAAGAAAGAAATAAACAAAACCTCCTGGAGCGAAATGAAAATGAAAACACAGCATGGTGAAACGTCTAGACACATTAGCAGCAGTCCTGGGAGAGAAATTTACAGTGCCCTCATCAGAAAGTTAGAAAGGTTATGCTGGTTTGCATTTTCATCAGCTATAGAGGAGTGTTCCCCTTTCTCCACATCCTTGCCAGCAGTGGCTGTCACTTGAGATTTTGACCTTTGCCATTCTGATTGGTGTGAGGTGGAATCTCAAGGGTCATTTTGATTTGCATTTCCCTGATGACTAAAGATGTTCAGCATTTTTTTAAGAGTTTCTTAGTCATTCAAGTTTTTTTTATTGAGAATTCTCTGTTTAGCTCTGTACCCCATTTTTGTTTGTTTGTTTGTTTTTTGAAATTTAACTTCTTGAGTTCTTTATGTATTTTGGATATTAACCCTCTATTGGATGTAGGGTTAGTGAAGAACTTTTCTTCCTTTGTCTTACAGAAATGTTTTAGTTTTATGAGGTCCCGTTTATCAATTCTTGATCTTGGAGCCTGAGCCATTGGAGTTCTGTTTAGAAAATCCCCACACCCCCCCCCCCCCCATGTCAATGAGTTCAAGGCTCTTTCCCACTTTCTTTTTTTTCCTTCTGATTGTTGTTTTAATTTAATATCAAATGCAAGAAAGATACAGCGATGCTGATTACGTACAGTGCTAAGGACCCAAAACTTTCAACCCTCCTTTCCTTTCTTAGATAAGGTTTCGTATGTAGCACAAGCTGTCCTCCTGCCTCCGCTTCCTAAGTGCTTTACTCCGAGCTTGATTGTGCATGTGCACGTGCGTGGTTGGTGTGTGTATGTGTATCTGCCCAAGAGGCCAGATGAGGGCTTCAGACTTCCCAGAAATGGAGTTACAGATGGTTGTAAGCTGACTGACATGGATGTTAGAAAGCAAACTCTGATCTTCTGCAAGAATAGTAAGTGCAGGGCTGGAGAGATGGCTCAGCGGTTAAGAGCACTGGCTGCTCTTCCAGAGGTCCCGAGTTCAAATCCCAGCAACCACGTGGTTGCTCACAACCATCTGTAATGGGATCCGATGCCCTCTTCTGGTGTCTTTGAAGAGCTATAATGTACTCACATGTGATAATAATTCTTTTTTTTTAATTTTTTTAATTTCTTTTTTTTTATTTTTTTATTTCTTTTTTTTAACCATGATATAATAACCTTTAATGAATGAATATTGCAAACAAGAAACAAATAAATAGAAATGAAATTATAACTAATGAATCAAAAATACACATTTCTACATATGACCAAAATTATTACAGGTTTACTAATTCAACATTTTTTTTGTTTTGTTTTGTTTTTGTTTTTTTTTTTTTTTTTTTTTTTTTTTTTTTTTTTTGGACTTCACACAGTCTGTGAGTTGTTTCTGGGGCAGTGCGAGCCTCTGGGGTTAGCATCCCACTATCAGTGACTGCATATTATGTCTGTTCTTTTGTGACTGGGTTATCTCACTCAGGATGATATTCTTTAGATGCAGCCATTATCTTAAGAATTTGGTTAGGTCATTGTTTCTGGTGGCTGAGTAGTATTCCATTGTGTAAATGTACCACAGTTTTTGTATCCATTCATCTACTGAAGGACATCTGGGTTCTTTCCAGCTTCTGGCTATTATAAATAGAGCTGCTATGAACATTGTGGTGCATGTATCTTTGCTGTATATTAAAGTGTCTCTGGGGTATATGCCCAGAAGTGGAATAGCTGGGTCTTCAGGTAGTACTATGTCCAATTTTCTGAGGTATCGCCAGACTGATTTCCAGAGTGGTTGTATCAGTTTACAACCCCACCAACAGTGGAGAAGTGTTCCTCTTTTTCCGCAACCTTGCCAGCATCTGCTGTCATCTGAGTTTTGGATCTTGGCCAATCTGACTGGTGTGAGGTGGAATCTCAGGGTTGTTTTGATTTGCATTTCCTTGATGGCTAAGGATGTCGAGCACTTCCTCAGATGTTTCTCAGCCATTCTATATTCCTCAATTGAGAACGTTTTGTTTAGCTCTGTACCCCATTTTTTAATAGGGTTGTTTGATTCTCTGGTGTCTAGCTTTTTGAGTTCTTTGTATACCTTGGATATTAAGCCTCTTAATATGTGGAGTTGGTAAAGATCTTTTCCCATTCTGTTGGCTGACGTTTTGTTTTCTTGACAATGTCCTTAGCCTTACAGAAACTTTGCAATCTCATTAAGTCCCATTTGTTAATCTTTGACCTTAGAGTTTGAGCCATTGGTGTTTTGTTCAGAAAATTTTCTCCTGTGCCTATGTGTTCTAAGGTTTTCCCTACTTTCTCATCTAATAGTTTCAGGGTATCTGGTTTAATGTGGAGATCTTTGATCCACCTACACTTGAGCTTTGTACAAGGAGATAAGAAAGGGTCTATTTTCATTCTTTTGCATGCTGAGTGCCAGTTGGACCAGCACCATTTGTTGAATAGGCTGTCCTTTTTCCATTGAATGTTTATGATTCCTTTGTCAAAAATCAGGTGACCATATATGTGAGGGCTCATTTCTGGATCTTCTATTCTATTCCATTGATCCACGTGCCTATTTCTGTACCAGTACCATGCAGTTTTCAGCACAATTGCCTTGTAATATAGCTTGAGGTCAGGGATAGTGATTCCTGCAGATGTTTTCTTGTTGTTGAGGATGGATTTTGCTATTCTAGGTCTTTTGTTATTCCATATGAAATTGCACATTGATCTTTCCAACTCAATGAAGAACTGGGTTGGAATTTTGATGGGGATTGCATTGAATCTGTAGATTGCTTTTGGTAGGATGGCCATTTTTAAAATGTTGATCCTTCCAATCCATGAGCATGGGAGATCTTTCCATTTTCTGAGATCTTCCTCGATTTTTTTCTTTAGAGGTTTGAAGTTCTTGTCATACAGGTCCTTCACTTGCTTAGAGTCACACCAAGGTATTTCATAGTTTTTGTGACTATTGTGAAGGGTATCTTTTCCCTAATTTCTTTCTCCACATTTCATTTCTCTTTCTCTTCATTTCTCTTCTATTACATTCAGTGTATTTGGTTTTATGTTGAGGTCCTTGATCCACTTGGACTTGAGCTTTGTGCAAGGTGACAAACATGGATCTATTTTCATTTTTCTACATACAAACTGCCATCTAGACCAGCACCATTTATTGAAGATGCTTTTATTTTTTTTTCCACTGTATATTTTTGGCTTCTTTGTGAAAGGTCAATTGTGCATAAGTGTGTGGTTTTATGTCTGGGTTTTCAATTCTATTCCATTGATCAATCTGTCTGTCTCTATACCAATACAATGCAGTTTTATTACTATTACTCTGTAGTATAGCTTGAGGTCAAGGATGGTGATTCTCCCAGAAGTTCTTTTATTGTTAAGAATTGTTTTTACTATTCTGGGTTTTTTTTTCCCAAATGAATTTGAGAATTGCTCATTCCATGTCTTCGAAAAATTGTGTTGGGATTTTGATGGGGATTGCATTGAATCTGTAGATCACCTTTGGTAGGATGACCATTTTTACTATGTTAATTCTGCCAATCCATGAGCATGGGAGAT
The DNA here is from genome assembly GCF_963924665.1 of Micromys minutus. Classification (NCBI taxonomy): domain Eukaryota; kingdom Metazoa; phylum Chordata; class Mammalia; order Rodentia; family Muridae; genus Micromys; species Micromys minutus. The sequence continues at coordinate 10,213,532 of NC_137959.1, forward strand.
CTCTCCATTTTCTGAGGTCTTTTTTGATTTCTTTCTTGAGAGACTTGAAGTTCTTGTCATACAAAACTTTCATTTGTTTGGTTAGTTACCCCAAGATGTTTTATATTATTTGTGGCTATTGTGAAGCGTGCTGTTTCCCTAATCTCTTTCTTGGCCTGTTTATCATTTATATAAAGGAAGGCTGATAATTTATTTGAGTTAAGTTTATATCCAGCCATTTTGCTGAAGTTGTTTATAAGCTACAGGAGTTCTCTGGTAGAATTTTTTGGGATTACTCACGTATGCTATCATATCTGCAAATAGTGATACCTTTTACTATATAGAGACTACCCATAAGTTCTGTGACTCTAGGAAACCCTAACTAATACAAAAGGTGTTACTCCCTGGTCTGTGCTTCTCTGGAGGTCATGCTGGTCAGTGGCCCATGCTTCAGCAGAGGACCATATTGTTATCTGTGGGTCATTCAGACCAGGTGGAGATTCTTGGTACATGCTGATTCTGGAGACCAAGTGGATGTTTATGGTCCAGTGCTGTTGAAGAATCAATGTGGATACCTCAGATTCATGCTCCTGCTGACTGTGAAGGGTGAAGAAAGCTACTCTTGCCATGATATCAATGATTGTGTTGGTCAGTAGAGGAAGAACGTGAAAGGCCTCTGTGACAACTCCCTACTTCCACCCTTCCCCCAAGCTTGGAGAGGAAGCCATCAAGAACTCATAAAAATTTTTATGATAGGGATGCTGAGGTGCTGCTCTCCACAGTTGGTGACTTTTGATGAGTGTGCAAGTGGAAGACTCAACTTGTCTTGTGGGACTGGCCACTGGTAATTTGATTATTCTCTGGTGAATATATGGGCAACACAGGACTTACTGTCTTTGGCCTTTTTTTTGGAAGGAGGGGAAGGTCACAGGGCAGGGGAATGGACAGGAGATGATTGGAAGGTGGTGATCCAGATTGGGGTGCATAATGTGAGATTCCCAAATAATCAATAAAAAAATATGTTAAAATTCATGTGGAACTATAAAAGGCTTTAGATAGCCAATTCTAATCAAAACTGGAGGGATTGCCATTTCAGAGAGTAAGATATATTACAGAGCCAAGGAATGGTGTGGACACCACAACAGACATGTAGAGCAATGGTACAAAAATCAAAGACCCAAACATGAGTGAACGTAACTTCATGTTTGACAACACCAAAAACATAAGTTGGTGAAAAGACAGCATCTTTAACAGATGGTACTAGGGAATCTGGATACCCACAGAGAGAAGAATGAAGTTAGGCCTAAATCTAACACCTTCAACAAAACCCAACTCCCACCTGAAACACTGAAACTGACAGAAGAAAGCCTATGCAGTATCCGTTGTAATATAGGTGCAGGAAAGAATTTTCTGAATAGAATCTAGTTGACCAGAAACATCAACTGACAAAAGGGGTCCCCCAAAACTAAAAAATATCCTTGTACAGCTAAAGAAATAAAGAGAAAATGAATTCCATACAGTTGGGGGAGAATCTTTACCTCCTATACATGTGATAGAGGATTACCATCCAGAATATATAAAGAAAGCAAAAAATTTTTTCAAAAGATTCTAGAAAACAATCCAAGAAGTTTAAGTTAAGTCCTTATTGTTGAAGACAACACGAGCTCCTCCAGACTCACATGGCTAATGAACCATGGAGTTCAGAAGAGAACCTATTACTACCGCATTACTAAGCCAGTGTAATTTCTAGTTGCATCCCAAATACTTATCCTTATTCCTGCAGATGAGTGTAGCTCTCCACTCTTTCCAAAGAAGCTGCTTTTTGATTCAGAAAACCATTACAGAAATCCAAAACCAGTTAAAATTCAGAACCAGCCATGGCGAGATATGCAGGCATAACTAAACCCTATACCCGCCCAGGGAGCACCGAAGAGGAGGTAGTAGACACTTGTAAGAGACGGAATCAGAAAGTCTCCTAGCTGTGACAAGGCAGCTATTCTCATGAAATCTCAGCTACATGGCTGTATAAACAGGATCTAAAGAGGGGCCATAGAGTTAGCTCAGTGGTTAAGAGCACTGACTACTCTTCCAGAGGACCCATGTTCAATTCCCAGCACCCACATGGCAGCTAACAACTGTCCATAACTCTAGTTTCAGAGTATATAACACCCTCACACAGACATACATGCAGGAAAACAGCAATGCACATGAAATAAAAATACATAAAAATTATGAAAACAAAAATAAAATAAAACTTAAAAAGGATCAAAATTCTAAACAATCCCTAGGAGAAATCTCACTCTATATTAAGAGAATGCATATATGTAAAAAAGCCGTGTGTATGTACAGAATGTAGAAAGCTTTCTATTACAAGACACTCTTTACACAACACCAGAGAATTCATACACATGGGGAGCTCTTGGAATGGGAAAAAGTAGGCAAACGTTCCATTATTACCCCAGACTTGCTCTACACCGAAGAACTCATGCACAGAATGTAGGAACCATTTCTACTGCAGGAAACAACTCACTCAACATCAAAGAACTTGTGAGAAGCCCTATGAATGTGAATAATGTGGGGGAAAGTGTTTACAAAGTCACAACTCGCTGGAATAAAGTAATTCATACAGACGAGAAGCTCTCTGAATATAAAGAATGTGGGATAGCTTTCTCCTAAAGGCCGAATGTTATAAACATCAGAGAACTGAATCACAGACGTGAGAGACGCTATAACTGTAACAAATTCAGCAGAGTTTACACAAGTCACAGAGAACACAGGCGAGAAGCCATCTGAATGTACAGAATGCAAAAAAAAAAAAAAAAATTCATGCAGGTAATAAGCCTTAGAAATGTAAGAATGCAAGATGGTTTTATTATGTCATACCTTACTCATCATGACAGAGCTCATATATGAGAAGGCCTGAGAATGTAAGGAATATATGAAAACTCGGCATAACTGGTTAGTACTCACTTGGCAGCACAGTGCCTGATGGATGTAAAGAAATGCTGAAACTTTTCTATTATAAATCAATCTTTACTCACTAGTGAACAAATATACCCGAGATAGACCCTGAACACATCAGACGGTGGGAAACGTTCTAAATAGGGAAAGTCACACATGGGAAAAACCCCCAGGAAAGCTCAATTAAACATCAGCCAACAATTCAATATATATTGAAGTAAGTAATCTGTGGATGTATAGAATAAAGCAAAGCACCATCATTTTATATTTGAAAATCATAATTTTAAGGGACCCCTTAAAGTTACAAACAGGAAAACTTCAAAATAAAAGCTTTATACTAAACAAATGTATAGCCAGTGATTTAGCCAGATATAGTAACATATGTTTCAACCCCAGCCCATTTGTGCTATGTGTTCACTAACAGATAGAGTAATATGTTTCAACCCCAGCCCATTTGTGCTACATGTTCACTAAGGCTTCTCTTCAAGATATTGGAGGTAGGCAAGAACTTTTAAAAATAAAATAAATTAAAATATATAAGCCTAACAGATACCTACAGAACATTTCACTCAAACATAGAAGAATATACCTTCTTCTCAACACCTCATGGAACTTCTCCAAAGATGATTACATACTTAGTCACAAAGCAAGTCTCAACAGGTACAAAAATTTGAAATAACCTCCCATATCCTGTAAAACTGCAATGGATTAAAGTTGGACATCAATAACAACAGAAACAGAGGACCTACGAACTCATGGAAACTGAACATCTCTGTACTGAATTTTTGTGGAGGCAGAAATAGGAAATTACATACTTCCTAGAATTTGATGAAAATGAATGAACAACATTCCCAAACTTATGGAGCATAATGAAAGCAGTGCTAAGAGGGAAAAAAGCAGGGGGAGAAATGAAGAAGTAAGTGTGATTATAATATAAATGTCCAAAAATGGCCAATAAGCATGGCGCTTATGTATGGGTACTTTGAGAATTATTAGTGTGTGTACAGATACTCAGATGAAAGAGAATTAATCTACATTAACCATCAACAAAAGTTATCGGTGTTGTGACTCAATTTCACAAGCCATATGCTTGTGTAAGTTTAGTCATTGCCCAGGAATAGGAAGGACAAGTCACACGTGATCAGGGAAGGAGAATGCAAGCTCTCCTTACAGTGACCGAAGTGCAGTTCATATTGATGTGTGCTCAAAGTAAAAGATCAGAGGAGAAACATGGGCATGAATACAACGAAGAAGAGTGAATAAGACTGAAAGTCTGTCATTGTCAGCATCCATCCTAATAAGGTAGCACAGACAGGAACAATGAGGTCACAGACAGAAACAGTAAGGAAGAGGTGAAGGAGATCAGCCACTGGAGAACAAGGCCAGAAGAGTCCAAAGTGCCCTCCGTATTTCAAGAGATCAGGGCTTTAAGCAGGGATCAACAATGAGTACCCAGAGTGCTGACTCTTCCACATTTTTTTCAGTGTTTAAATGTTTTGGGATCTGGTCACCAGCTCTGCTACCATGTACATGAACTAAGTCTGAGCTGCCTGGGTCCAGGATGCTGCTAGCTCATCTCTGTCTGGGTGCTGGTGCGGGTGGGGTGGGGTAGGAAAGCTGTACATACCTTGCTGGCGAGGTACAGGGTCTTGCTGAACTCCTGGTTAGCTGAAGTTGAAAGGATAGTGAACACTCTGCCCCACAAAGGAAACTTTCTTCTGTTACCAGTGTCTCCATGGAAACCAGCCCACTGCAAAATCTATCTAAATGGCAGCCAACCCCTCCTTCCAGCTTCAGCCTATGGCCTCAATGAGATGCCTTCGCTGGAGTTGTCAACAAACAAACAAACAAAAAAGAAAACAGTTCCTGTCAAAATGGTGGCACCATGACATCTCAGCCTACTTTCCTCACAGGAGCTGTCCATGGTGGCGAATTCCTTTTCTACCTTCAGCAGTAACAGTCCAGCTGGAGCTGTCCTTTCCTGCCTCAGCCTTTGGTGAAATACCTCTGCAGGATCTGTTCACAGGAGCTGCCCACGGTGGCATCACCTCCTCTCCAGCCCCGCCCTCCCATCACCAAGCAGTCCCACGGAGATGGCATCTCAGCAAAAGCAGACTGCAGCCAGGAAAGACTTCCCACTCTAACCGGTAGGCCCGATGCAGAGAAAGGGAGTGAAAAAAAAAAAAAGCCACCATCCTTGAACAGGAAAACGCAATCCTGAGCTTCCCAAACTTGAAATCCCACCAATCTTCACTCTGGAAATCTCTGTCCTGAGAAGCTCCACCCTCTCAGAAATCCTATATAAGCCCTGTCCTTTGTCCAGCTCCCTGCTGTCCTCTCCCAGGAGCCGAGGGCAATTATCCCTGGATTTGTCCCTCCATACCCTAGACCCTCCGATTTTTAAGAAATTTCCTGCCTTGTGACTTTCTCGTCTGAAGAAGCCAAGAAGAAAAGAAGCAATGAAGAGAAAAAGCAAAGAAGGAGGGGGCTGCTCTGCTCAGGTGGGGACACTCTCCTGAGAGCTGCGATGCTTCCTCTCAGAGCTGTCTTGTCCCTGAGCTCCTGTGTCTCAGGAAGCCCTTCCCTTGTGACACTGTCCTACGTCAGAGTTGTAATGTTTCTGAGCTCCTGTGTCTCATGATGCCCTTCCACTGGGATACCTTCTCCCATCAGAGCTGTATGGTTTTGGGCTTTCAAGTCCCAGGATCCCCTTCCATCCAAACAAACACAGCACCACAGGTGGCCATGAGCCAGGAAGAGTCCCCATCCCAGCCCCCATGAACTTGGACCCTGGCCACAAAAGAAGCCTCTGCGGGAGGTTTCCCCAGACTTCCTCTATCACCAGCCTGGTTGTTTTCTGGTGCCACTGTGTATGTTTTTAATTATATATATTTTAAGTGGCATGCTTCCTTTTGTGGTAGGTGATTTTCTGAGGACACCTCTTCATCCAGTCTCCCGGAATCTTAAGTGCTGTGTGTTCTCTGAGGCTGGTCTCTTAAATTGATATGGATGTTTCTGTTAAAAAATGTCTGTCAAACCACAACATTCTCCTCACTGGTCATGCAGGTGTCCCTAGCTGCTGCAAGATTGATGATCCCCATGGTTTCTTCTTAGCAGGAGGGAGGTTACCAGGCCTGTGAGATGGCTTGTGTGTAAAGGCAATTGCCACTTGAGCCTAATGTCAGGTCTAAAGGAAACTCTAATTGCCACCACCCTAACCCTGAAAGGCCCAGAAATGAGCTTAACCTGGACTACAGGAAGATTTCTGGGAGTTAGATAAAATCCCACATTCTTCAGGAATTGTGAAATCAAATAAGTCATATCCCTTCCTTCTGGTAAAAGGGGCATATGGCTTTCCAATTAACATATATCTGTGGTGCCCATCAACATATCAAGTCCATATGGTTCTCTTGAGGTTCATCCTCACAAGTACGTGTACATTTCAAAGCCTCCACATCAGACTCCTGGCCCCTCCCTCCCTGCAGCTACTTCTTCTTAAAACCCAACTAACCTCACTATTCTCTTCACTCCCTATTCTCAGGATGCTCGCTCTGTTCTCTCTCCCCTGCTCTCTCTCTCACAGATAGTCCTGGCCACACCCAGGCTGCTGACCACTGTTTACTGCTTCTTTCTCTCTGTTTCGGACTCCTCCAGATGCCTCTGGATATTTCCTCTTATCTACACACATGACTTAAAGCAAAGCAAAACAACACAAAACAACGCAACTCCATTGAATACAATCTGTGCTGTTCAAACACTCTTGGTTGTGGGGACTGTTTGGTTCACTTAGGAAAGACTACACTCTTGAAAGAAAACTCTGTTCCTCCAGAAACTATCAAATGCCAATTGCTTCTCAACTAGGGGTGGACTTCATTCTCAATTCCTCTCTCAGTGCTGAGGTCTTGCTTAGCCTAAGCTTGTGAGGATCTTGTATATGATGTCATAGTTGCTATGAGTTTGGGCGTGCAACTTCCCGATTGTGTCCAGAAAACACTGTTGGTCTTAATACCTGAGTTAAACTGTTCTTGTTCAGAAAGTCCTTTCCTGGGGCTGAAGAAATGACTTAGTGATTAAGAGCATTTGTTGCTCTTGCAGAAGAGCTATATTTGATTCCCAGCACCTCTATGGTGGTTTGCAACCATCCATAACTCCATCCAGTTCCAGGGAATTTGAAGCTGTCTTCTGACATCCACAGGCCCCGGCATGCACACGGGTGCACATGCATACACGGAGGCAAAATATTTGTGTGCATTAAAAAATTCTTTCTGTGTTACCAAGCTTTCAAGCATATTCTGTACCTTTTCCTCTCAAATTCAGAGAATCAAGTCTTACAGTGAGGGCCTTGATCCAATCTCAAGTTGAGTTTTGTATAGTGAGAGGTGTGGTCTAGTTTCACTCTTCTGCATATAACTATCCAGGTGCTCAGCACAAGTTTGTTGAAGATGCTCTTTTTTCCGATAGGTACTGTTGGCCTCTGTCAAAACTCAGATAGCTGTCAGAGTGTGGGCTTATTGTGGTCCTCAACTCTATTCCATTGATCAGTGGATCAATGTGTGGATTATACAATACATTCTTAACGTTCAGGATTATTTTTGGCTGTCCTGCTTCTAATGGGTTTGCATATGTAGCTCCGGCCTTGTTTTTTGCAGCATTTGCTGGTATCTGCTCACAGACCACATGCACAATTTGGCAGAACTCTGGTCCCTCTTTTGGTGGTCATGCTCCCAGAGTCACCTAGATAATGATTGTTGGAGCTGATCCTGTGGCAGTGAGTGCCTCCAGAGAACTCTTGGCCTCCTAGTGCCAACAGATTCAGTCAAGAGTTTCTGCATCTTCTCCACCAATGACATCACAGTCATCAAAGGGAAGCAGGAGGTGTCAGGAGTAGTGGGCACATCATTCATAGTTTTATTTTTCCCTTTACTCTGAAATCATCCAGACTGTTTTCTTTACATTTTGTTGAGGTATGATGTTGTTTCTTTGTGATGTTTCTCTTTGTGATAGTGTTTACTAATATGAATTATTTTCTTAGGATTGTTCTTAATCCACGCCCTAAATTTTCATGTGTTGTGTTTCCAGTTTAGTTCCTCAGAAGCTATATTTTTTTTTAATTTTCAACCCATTTCTTCATCGGTCTATTGTGTATTCTGAAGTATAGTTGAAAATTACAATGCACTTGTTAATTTTTTGAAAGTCAACTCACTACTAATCACTAGTTTCAAGAACTGTGATTAGAAAAGGTACTTTTTAATTTAAGTCTTCTCAAAGTGTTTCAGGCTTGCTTCTTGACGCAACATGTGATGTTTTCTGGAGAGATTTCTAGTAATCAGAATGCTGCTACTGGATTCAATCCTGTCGTCTTCTAACTGCACTTGCCCAGAATGATTAGATTAAGTGTCATGTTTCTGTGTGATTTCTTGCCTGATCTGCCTATGGCTGGAAAGTGGTTGCAATCCCTTTATTTACTGCAATCTGTCTGTTCCTTCAGATTCTATAGTATTGGTTATACCTTCTTCAATATTTAGTGCACATATGCTTGCGAATATCTATACTGCATATACTTTTCATTTTCATTTTACAACATATATCTCTATTTCCCTTTAAAGTTCTTCTGAATAGTTTTGTAATGATCCTTGGGGGAGGCAGCACAGATGCTGAACCCCATAACCACAAGGGAACAAAACTGATTGGAACTTTGTCACTAATGTTTTGGTCCCCAGGTTCCTAGCAGGTATATTGTCCAGAGATTATGAAATTATAAGCTTTTTGGTTAATGAGAGACTCTGAGAATTGAGTTTATGGAACCAAATAAACAATACAGCTCCTGGCAATCGTCATTAGTTCATTAATCCAAGCGTATGTGAGAAGAGTCCTTCTGCTCCAGAAAACATTACTGTGGGTCAGGGGTCACTCTGCCTCATCCCGCTGACCTTGCCAACTCATGAGCTCTACCAGTTTCTTTTCTGAAAGGTAATATGCACAAGACATCTGGAAATTACAGCATCTGATTGAGCCCAATAAACTACTAGCCAATGGAATGAGAGATGGAGGAGCAACTCTTCCAGCTGAACAGCCTAGGGTTAGACAACAAGGAAACATCACAGATTCCAAAACAATTGACAAAGGGCCAAGTGATTCATGCATGGGAAGCCTAAGGCTAACTGCAGCTTGTTCAGTCAGTATCCCTCTTGCTCCTTGGTCTTCCTGACACCATATCTACAGGATTTCTCCATCAGATGTAACTATTTCTTGCTTCTCTCTAGGATTTTCAAATTTTCTTTGTGTTATAATTCAGGGTCCCTTTGCGTTTTAATCACTGTCACCCACTAGTTCTTATCCACCTTGTACTTCATTGCTCACACCTCTCTCCAGCGCCTCTCCAGCCTCCTTTAGGGAAACATGGATTCGATAGAATGAAGTCATTCAATGGGAAGGGTTAATATAACTCATGTAAACGTAAGCATTATAAATATAATGTACTCATTTGCACGGAAGATGGATTTGATAGGATGAAGTCTTTCAGCAGGAAGCATTAATGACTCATGCAAATGTAAGTTTCATAAATATGATTTTCATTTGTAGGTTTATTTGTTCTAATGTCCAACATCCTTTCTGTGCGGGACACAGTATTTTGCTTTTAAAAATGAGCTTTATTATGAAAATAAGCTTTATTATAAAAACTTATAAGTAAAAAATCACACAGACACACACACACACACACACACACACACACACACACACACACACACACACACGCAATGAGAGAGAGAGAGAGAGAGAGAGAGAGAGAGAGAGAGAGAGAGATAGCCAGGCCAGAAGTCCATACATCTCAGCGAGCTTCTGTACAGTTAGAACAGCCATTCAGAGGCTGAGGAGCTTTGTTCACTCTGAAACATATTTTTTGCTCTATGACAATTCTTACTTTTATATATTAATTTCAAAATAATTGGCTCCACAATGACGTTTTTCACATGTACACACGGTGTACTTTGGTCAGACTCACCTCCTGATACTTTAGTGGTTATACTTCTCCTGAACCCTCTACTTGCCTGTCTTTTATTTAATCCAGATTCTTTTAGATTTAAATTAATATATAATTACATTGTTTTTCTTCTTCCCTTTCCTTCCATGTACGCCCAACTTCTCTCAAATGTAGTCCTAATTCTCTTTAATTATTGTTGTATATATGTGTAAGTGTAATTGTAAAACATGCCGAGTCCATTTAGTTGCTCAAATGCATATGGACACTTGATATTAAATGACCAGTGAGACTTGCACCTGAGGATGACCGACTCTCCCTCTCCCAGCAGTCCTTTGCTGCCTGTAGGTCTTTTTCTAGGGGTGGGACCCCTGAGATTTCTCCTTTCCATGACCGCATGTTTAGTGGTGTTGTCATTGTTTGGATTCTGTTTAGGCAGTCATATGGCTGAGGTACCATGATGTGATATCTTCCTTGTCGTTTCTAGGAGACACATCAGAATGCAGTTAGGAATTATATTAGTTTAGTATAGAGACTAAACTACCAACCAAAGAGTACACATGGAGGGACCCATGGCTCCAGCTGTATAGGAAGCAGAGGATGGCCTTGTGGGGCATCAATGGGAGGAGAGCCCTTGGTCCTGTGAAGGCTCAATGCTCCAGTGTAGGGGAATGTCAGGATGGGAAGGTGGGAGGTGGGAAGCAGTGGGGGGTACTCTCATAGAGGCAGGCGAAGGGGGGGTGGAATAAGGGGATTCAGGAGGGGAAACTGGGAAAGGGGGTAACATTTGAAATGTAAAGAAAATATCAAATGAAAAAAAAATTATCTCAAAAAGAAAAAAAAAAAAAAAAAAAAAAAAGGATTTATGACCTTACCCCTCCAGAATGTTTGGTAGGTATGTGACCATTTTTACAAAATATATGTTTATTGCTGGAAATAAAATACATATTTTAGTAGTAATAGCTCTTAATCAATTTTATACAGTCACTTTCTCATCTGAAAATGAATTAAAATTGCTTTTACCTATAATATGAAAAGCTATCACTTTTTCTTTAATCACAATGACATTTTATAATAGTATTGGATAGCAGCAGCAGCAGGTGTGAATATTTGGTTTTTAATATGAGCTTAGTGGAAACTGGTCCTATAATTTCATGTCTGGATGGGGATCAGCCAATAAAGAATCTGCTTTGCTATGGTTATCTAGTTCCTTGCATTCAGAATTGTCCCAGAACAGTTTCCATGGAGTGTTTTTAGCACCTATGAAGATGAACTCACCATGTTCCGAACGCCTTCTACTAACTCATATGGTAATAAATCAATTACCACCATGGAAAGCAAATTGTATCTTTGAGTTTCCTGCAACCTGGTCATCATTTTGAGCACTCAGTGAATATGTTTCCTAACCTAACTTGTCCAGGATAGTTTTCTGTGGATACTACTTGGTGAAGCAAATGGGTTTTCTTATTCTGGTTGTGTGAGGAGGTTGTTTTAGCACAAGGGTTAATTTTTAAAATACTTTTTATTTAATTTATTTACTGGGGAGGGACTATGTCATACTATGGTACTTCTGTAGAGGTCAGAGTACCTCCAGGAGGTTCATTCCATTCTTTGCCACATGAATCCCAGAGACAGACTCCAGGCTGTCAGCATCAGGGAATGCACCATTACCTGGTGATATATTTCACTGGATTCTGGACAATTCTTATAAACTAAATTTAGATAAAATGACCACATTAGCATCTTGATCTCCATAAAGGTGGAATTCAGTTGGTGACGTAATTTCATGCTTTATACTTGCCCCCTGTTTAAAAACATGTGTGTGTGTTTGCATTTTGGCCCCATGCAGATTTCTGTAGTATGAATGTGGCTGGTGACCACCGAAGCCACAAGTCATCAGATGTCCTGAAACTGGACTTACTGGTGCTTGAAAGATGCCACGTGGTTGCTGGGAATCAAACTCAGGTTCCCTTGAGAAGCAGCAGGTGCTGTTAGCTGCACAACCATCTTTCCTTCTCTCTAGGCTTTTAGTCACCTTCCCATCTCTTATTGAAGGGGCATTTAATTGTAACTTTAACCTTTTTATTTAAACTATTGTTGTTGTTGTTGTTGTTGTTGTTGCATTTTAAAGTCATGATATCACACACTTTGGCTACAGGATATACGAATATCAATTTCAAACCTCCCAGGAAACCACCTTTTTTAGCTGTCTAGATTTAATAGTGCTGAAGTTACTATGGAGTTGGTGGGGGGAGAAAAGTTATCAAGGGTCTTAGCTGGCACTGGACCCTGCATACTATAATACTGACCTGCCATGCAAGATGTGCCCACTGTTGCAACAGTGGCCTGGAAATGTCATGCCTGGTACTGTAGATATTATGGTTAAACCTACTACTTCTATTTTGCTAAATACCTTCTAAATAATAATGTGCTTCTATCCACAGACATGGACTTCGCTCAGTCTTGGAGAGATGAGCTCCTTTGTGCAGTGGGCGGTAGTCGGTGAGGACTCATGGCTGACCAACATGCTGAGAATAACTGACTGTGAGTGTTCAGCCTGATGGGAGGCGTCTTTATCAGCCTCTTGTGCTTTCAGGGCTCAGGAAATGCTGAAGAAGGAGGCAGAGAGGATTTAAGGGATATCAGGTGGGGAGGGGTGTTGTGAAATGGTGTGACTCATGAACTGTAGATATCTGTATAAAACCTGCATCAGTTCAACCAAGTCAAAATTTCAGCACAAAAAGAGGGAAAGGCTCTTGAGGCCCAGGTCCTTATAAAGGGACAACTGATGGCTGTCAGGGGAGGGAAAAGGGCTTTTTTGTGTGTCCATTGGTAGGGTCTACATGCCATGGTGGATCACCCTACAGTCACACACATGTGGACATCACTAGTTAGTCTCAGTGGGCTATGTCTATATACTTATGCATATATATGCACAAATATTTAACAATAACAACTAAAGAAGGGGAAGCCAGGGATTTGAGGGGGCATGGGATGTGTTGGGGAAATAAAAGACAATGGAGATAAATGGTAGGGTTATATTCTAATTAAAAATAATGTACCTAGCTGGATGTGGTGAAGCATGTCTTTAATCCTAGCAGAGGTAGGCAGATCTTTGTAGCCTAGTCTACAAAGTGAGTTCCAGGATGGCAGAGGCCACACAGAAAAACCCTGTCTCAAAAAAACAAAAAAAACAAAAACAAAAAAAAAAAAAAACCTATAACAAAGCAAAACTTACTTATTTTAAGAGGAAAATAAGTAAGATATAAAACACACTGTGGTCTGTGAAAAGGAGGATGTGATATTGGGAGGGGCTTGGGTAGATATGGGAGGAACTAGGGCTGTAGTGAGCGGTGGATGGGGTTGTAGTTCCTTGTGTATGAATATGAAATTCTTAAAAACTAAATGATCAAAAATAATTGAAAAAGGAAGATCCTGGGTAGCTGAGTATCTGAAGTCAGATCTGAATACGCATTAAGTGTCATAGCTTGGAGTTCCTCCTGAGGTGACCTACAGGAGGTTATGGCTGAACTTAGGAACCTCAGCCTCTACAGAGAAACAAGCACTAAGCAAAAACCTCATGTCACCAATGCATGGGTTTGAGTTACAGCAGACAGCCCCCCCCCCCCGTTTGTTTCCTCTCAGTTCAGTCAGTTGCTTCTCTTTTATAGACACTTCATTTACATGGAACCAGACAACCACACGGGGATTCCAGCATTTTACCTGCTGGGACTTTCAGAGAATCCAGAGACTCAGTCTGTTCTCTTTGGGCTGTTCTTGTCTTTGTACTTGGTGGCCATCTTTGGGAACCTGCTCATCATCCTGGCCATTGCCTCTGACCCTAAGCTACACACACCCATGTATTTATTCCTCTCTAACCTATCCTTCTCTGACATCTGCTTCACCTCTACCACTGTCCCGAAGATGCTGCTGAACATCCAAAGCCAGAGTAAGCGCATCACCTATGCAGGCTGCATCACACAGATGTACTTCTTCACAGTCTTTGGACTTCTGGACAATTTGCTTCTGACTGTGATGGCCTATGACCGCTTTGTGGCCATCTGTCACCCCCTACACTATACAGTCCTCATGAACCCTAAGCTCTGTTCCCAGCTGCTTCTCCTGGCATGGCTCATAAGCATACTTGGAGCCCTGCCTGAGAGTTTAACTGCACTGAGACTGTCTTTCTGTGCTGTCGTGAAAATCCCACACTATTTTTGTGAGCTCCCTGAAGTCCTTAAGCTAGCCTGCTCTGACACGTTCATCAATAACGTCGTGTTATATATTGTAACAGGCATCATGGGCTTTTTCCCTCTTGCTGGGATACTTTTCTCTTATTCGCGAATTGTGACATCTGTCTTGCAGATTTCAGCAGTGGGAGGGAAGTATAAAGTATTTTCGACCTGCGGTTCTCATCTTTCAGTTGTATCTCTGTTCTATGGGACCTGCCTTGGAGTGTACCTCAGTTCTACATGGGCGCAGGCTTCTTGGGCAGGGGTCTTTGCTTCTGTTCTGTATACTGTGGTCACTCCCATGATGAATCCTTTCATCTACAGCCTGAGGAACAGGGACATGAAGAAGGCCTTGAACACACTGCTTTGTAGTGTGTCCTCCTCATCTTGAAAGTAAGTTTTAAAAGTGTGTGTGTGTGTGTGTGTGTGTGTGTGTGTGTGTGTGTGTAAAACAGAGGACAATTCTAGGTATTCCTCTTTAAGATGACCATCTACTTTGTTTTGGACACAGTCTGCTGTGGGATCTTGGCACTTAGTGCTTCGGTTTGGATAGTTAGCCAGTGAAATTCAAGGATTTCTGTCTCTGACTGCTCTACATTGGGATTATAAATGTGTGTCATGTTGATTTTTTGCATGGATTCTGTTGGTTAAATTTGGGTGCTCATGCTCACATGATGAACACTTCTGAAAGTTGAGATATCAGCCTTGTCTTTGTTGACTCTGTTTTCGACCTTGTGGACACATTTGATCAGGAACAGTGGGACACAATAGTTTAGGATCTGAGATTTCCTGACTATATTTACATGCTCAAATGCTTTGCTTACTGTGTTTATTAGCAATATGTAAATATTGTTTTATGAAGTGTTTTCAAGTCCTTGCCTGAGTTTTAAATTTTCCTTCTTTCAATATGGAGAAGCATTAAATTCTGTATTATATGTTTATGTGCTCTTATACACGCTTTTATTTCTGTGAAGAGATCACATAACCAATGCAACTATTATAAAAGAAGGCATTTAATTGTGGGCTTGCTTACAATTTCAGAAGTTCATTACCATCATGGAGAAGAACATGGTGGCACTCAAGCAGACATGATTCTGGAGAAGTAGTTGAGAGTTCAGTATCCTGATCCATAGACAGACAGACAGACAGACAGACAGACAGACACACACACACACACACACACACACACAGAGAGAGAGAGAGAGAGAGGAAGGGAGGGAGGGAGAGAGACTGGACCTATGGATGACATACTTCCTCCAAGGCCACACCTCTTAATCCTTCTAATTCTTTCTGATATACTACTTCCTAGTAAGAACATGAGCCTATGGGGGCCATTTTAATTCAAAACACCAATTCCACTTACTAGCTCCCACAGGGATATGACATAGTCATATTATAATGCAAAAATACTCAGTCCAACTTCAAAATTCCTCATAGTCTCTTATAGTCTCAATACTGTTTCAAAGTCCAAAGTCTCTTCTGAGACTCACAGCAATCTCTTAAATGTAACCCCTTGTAAAAATAAAAATTAAAAAAGCAGATCACACATTTCCAACATAAAATGGCACAGAATATACATTGCCTTTTCAAAATGGAGAAAAGAGATCATAGAAAGGAAATATTGGTCAAAAGTAAGTCTGAAATCCAACAGGGAAAACTCCACATTCTGCATCTCCATGTCTGATCTCAAAGTATTCTTTAGATCTCTAACTGCTGAGGTCCAGCCTCAGTGTGAGGAAGGTCCTGAGAAATGGGGGATGGGAGTGGCATTGAGTCAGTAAGACTCAGAGTCAGTAGTGGGTGCAAGCTGTCTATTCAAGTACTCTCCCTTTGCCTGAGGATTCTCATCATTCTTTCTTTTTCTTTCTTAATTCCTCTTCCTTCCCACCCTTTTTCCTTTCTTCCCACCCTTTTCTTTCTTTCTTCTCATTCCTTTTCCTTCTTTCTTTTCATTGTTTTGCTTTCTCCTGACCAGAGAGCCTGAACCCAGTGTTTTATTTACTAAAGCTACACCATCAAGGCTTTGAACATTGTTAGTAATTTTTCTAGAAATCCCTAAATTTACATAAATTTT
The DNA here is from genome assembly GCF_963924665.1 of Micromys minutus. Lineage (NCBI taxonomy): Eukaryota > Metazoa > Chordata > Mammalia > Rodentia > Muridae > Micromys > Micromys minutus. Next base: position 10,229,757 of record NC_137959.1, read on the forward strand.
TATAAATCCCAGATCATTAGTTCTAACTCCTGCTTTAAAAAAATACTAAACACAAGGCAAAAGTACATTTCCTTATAGTTTTTACACATTCTGTTCTTCACAGGTAGCTGGGCATAGCTTTTGTGGTTTCTTGGTATAGCAAACAGCAGTCTTTAGTAATTATTTTCATGTAAGAACAGGAAAGTAGCAGACTAATAAGGTTAAAATGATTTCTTACAAAGTCTTGACATTTATGCAAGTAAAGTAGGCATTGTCATCTTGAACCCTTCAAGGAGCTAGAAGAACAAAGCACTAACTTTTTATATGCTTGTACATCATTTTAATTCTCTACTCTTTGGTTCCTTACCATAGCTATTCGATTCCCTCATGTACTCTCGTTCTAATACTATTTGTTCCTAGATCATAGATAAGTCTTCCTCCTAGAAAATAAACCTATCTACCATATTTTCTATCTATAAAATCATCTATCATGTTTTCTATAGATTTCTCCTTCTTTTCCTATCTGTGCCTTTTCTTCTTGAGACCACTTTAACTTTCTATGATACCCCAACTTCACCCTGGCTAATTAATGCAGTAGTCACTGGACCAACAAGTACATGTATCGCCTCATATATTCCAAGTTTAAGGCCAAGTCATAATGAGCTATTTTTACAAAGGACCATGTAGACTCTTATGGCCCCTGTGATTCTATTGATTCTATTGTCTAGATCCTTTCTCATGGCCCTAAAGGCCAAGCAAAGGTCTGTTCCTCATCCCCCACAGTCTCATGACCACCTCCATTCTGCATTCCTGAAAACTGCATCTGCTTTATTTATTATGCAGTGATTAGCTCTGAGTAATGGTGGGGGGAGGGAGTATATTCCCCGGAAAGAGAGGTTGAAAGTAAAATAGAAGAGAGAGCAGATCAGTTTCGGGCCAGCAGCAGTCATCAGCACAAATGGGATCAATGGCCTGGCAAGGGGCAGAAACTGTGTCACACCTCCCCTTATGCAGCCAGGCTGGACCTGGCATCTAACACCTTTCATCTCTGTTGGTTGCAATATACTTCTCTTCCGGGCTGATTCCACACCCAGTCTGCAAGCTTTCTTTGGCATGTACCCCAAAATTCTGACATCTTCATCTTGGAGTCTCCAACAGAGTCCAGACTCACTTCCATAGCTTCACACAATGGCCCTCTGAGCTTCCATGCAGGGACACCCATGGCACATTGTTGGCCTCAGAGGCTTTCATTAGCCATGGAGGGAGATCCCACATCTCCTTTCTTGTAATCTTGATATTAAACACAGAACCACACGGCTGAAGCTGCCAAGTTCTCTGCCTGATGAGAATCTCAAACTCAGCCCCCTCGTCCAATTGCCTTTGAATCAGCTTTCTGTCTCCAATGCTCTTTTTCACTACTTCATCTTTCTTTTAACTCATTTTTATAAGTTGGAAGCTTAGCTGGGTGAGGTCTTTCGCTGAGATCACCACTCCCTTTATTTCATTTATTGAAAAGCTTTAAGTCTTTTCTTTAAATGTTTTATCTCCTTGAGCATTAGACTCAGTTCTTTGATATTTCCAGTGCTCCTTTTTTTCCTCACATCGTACATTTTGTACTTCTATTTGGTCAGCTTGTTCCTTTTCATTATATATCTGCACAGAGAGGTTTATTAATGACAACATGGCATAGTCAATAGTAGGCTGTCTTAAAATCTCCTCTGCCAACATCATTAATCTTAAACTCCTCTGTGAAAGACCAGCTTTGACATCCAGGGTAAACTGAGGCAGGACATAGAGTCAGCAATTGACTGGGGTCAGTGAGAATGCTTCCTGGGGGGCTGACAAAGAATTTCTTTGGGGGGGGGCACATGAGGTCAGTAAAAAACAGTAAAAAAGCTGTGTGTGGGGGGGGCACACACACAAACATCGGGTGGAGGAAACTCCACTGAGCATTCTCCAACAACTTTATATACATACATACATGCATGCATGCATACATACATACATACATACATACAGATTTAATAGATTAAGCAAAGCTCCAACAACATCTCTCTCTCTCTCTCTCTCTCTCTCTCTCTCTCTCTCTCTCTCACACGCACACACACACACACACACACACATTTACACATTGAGTAGATAGAGTAAGGCTCCAACCACTTTACATATATGCATGTATACATTTTTTTGTGGATGGAGCAGAATCCATTATGCTGGCTCCAATAACTTTATTTTAGTCTCCCACTGCTTATATATCCCAGCAAAATTTTTCAAGCCGTATGAAATTACAATGTTATTACATTCTACTTTTCTTCTAAGGAATGACTATAAAAAACATTATTATGCCTAATATTATTAAATGAAAAAAAACACTTTACATAGTACAGATAAAAAAAATGATTCCTAAGAAACCACATACATTTGTAACTAAGCAACTTGCAGATCAATAAAGTGTGAGCAAGAAAGGTAATTTTCTCAACCAGATTTTCTTACTGGTGGGCAGCAATTTGTAGTTACAAGGACAGGATCAATTGTTTTATTATTTATCTTAAAAATAATCTTAGAAAAATCTTTTAAAAATCACAAACTTTTATATAAAAGCAATCATTCTTACTTTAAATCTTCAGAATGTGCATCTAGTTATCAGCAAGTTTTATTAATTTATATCAGGAAGCTGAAGGCAAAAATGAGTACAGGAAATTAATCACCACCAATTCAGCCTCAGTAAGAGTCACATTCACCAGTGTTAGTTATGTTGATATTGTTCTTGCTCCCTGAGCTCAAAAGTCCCCAGACCAACTATTAAGAGGATTTTTTTGAACTTCAAATTGTTCTCTAAGATTTTCTACATCAAAGCCACTAGCAAAAATGTCTTGATCTAACTTCACTAACAATTTATTTTTCCAAATTCTTTCTAAGGATGGTAGACATTGCTGAAAATCTACATTTCTAATTTCTTTCCTAGAGTGGTGATTGAATCATTAATCTGCTCCAGCGACAATGCCTGGAAAAGATCAAGCACTATTATTGTTATTGCTAGTAGAGATACAAGAAGAAAAATATAAAAAATGGAGAAAAGTAGAAAGTACAATGAGGAAGTGCACTTGCAGTTTAGCAATACAAGTTATGATAGAAGATGATTTACATCCAGAACTTCGAACTCACCAAGATAAGATAAAAAATGGAGTACTGTCTCCAAGGTTGCCAAATGCAGATGGACTAGACTTTGTGAACATAATCCTTATCTTATAGTGTTCATAATTGTCCTTATTGTATATAGTTTATAAATGTTAGAGAAAGAACCTTTTATTAGACTAAAGGGGGGATGTAGAGAGAATCTCTTAAGTACTGTGTGGAATCTTCACCTGTTGATGAAAATCTGATGGAATCTTTACCTGTCAATGAAAATCTGATGGTCTTTTACTGAGGCAGGAAATATAAGGAGGACATCCAGTGGAGAAGATAGAATTCTGGGAAAAAGACAGAGGTGAGAAATTTTTGCCCTGGATTCAGAGGAGACATATGCATGAAACTGAGGAGAGGGAAATAACCATATGACAAATATAGACTAGAATAAACTGGTTATGTAAGTTACAAGCTGGTTGAGGAACAAGCCAACACTTATGGACTAGGCATTTATTCATAAATAGTTAGGTGTCAGGATCATTACTCTTGGGACAAAGAGATTGGGGTAGAAAATGTGTGGTTACAACTCTACCAAAGGAGAAATATATATGGTAGTGTTGGAGTTCATACTTCTATAGACATCAAAAGTTTGCAAATCATTAGCTATGGAGATTTGGCCAAAGAAGTGATAAAGATGAAAAATTATTTAAAAAGTCAGCTTTATCACTAACTTCCAGAAGTACAAACGTGGTAAAACTTCTAGTGAGACCTTAAAAACCCATTTGGAATCTGAATAAAAAGCTCATAAATGATGCCAACCATATACACAGAATAGACAGGTGGACTCTGAGAGGACTGCTTGCCTTGATCCATTGAGAGGGGCACTTATAGGAGGTGTGGCCTTGTTGGAGGAAGTGTGTCACTAAAGGGCTTTGAGGTTCAGTGCCTTACTATCTCTTCTGCTGCATGCAGATCCAGACATAGAACTGTCAGCCACCCCTTTAACATGTCTGCCTGCATGCTGCCATGCTTCCTGCCATGATGATAATGGACTGAACCCCTGTAAGCCAGCCCCAGTTGTTTTCCTTTATAAGACTTGCCACAGTCCCAGTGCCTCTTCATAGCAACAGAAATTCTAACTAAGACAGTGCTTATCATCTTTAACAGTTAGGGAAATGCGAGTTAAAAGTACTATGAGATTTTATCTTGCCCAGTCAGAATGACAAAACAACCCATAGCAAATGCTGGAGAAGATGAGGGGGATGGGAACCCTCATTCACTGTGGAAATGCAAGCTGGCGCAGCCCTTATGGAAATCAATGTGGAGAGCATTCAAAAAGCTAAAAATAAATTTAGCATATGACCCAGCCATGCCACTGCCTGGTATAGTCTCAAAGGGCTCTGTATTCTACAGATACTTGTTCAATGCCATTTACTGCTGCTCTGTTCACAAGAGCCAGGAAACGGAAACAACCTAAATGTTGTTCAGAATAATGAAAACATGATGTATATAGACAATGGGATAGCATTCAGTTGTAAAGAAAAATGAAATTATTAAATTTTCAAGTACATGAAAAAAACTATATCCATGCCATGCTTGGTGGCCTGCCCACACCTCTAATCCAGAAATTGGGAGGAAGAGGCAAGTGTTCCAGTACAGCCAGGGCTACACAGCGAAACACTGTCCTGAAGGAGAGAAAGAGAAAAAAAGGAAAGAAGGAAGGAAGGAAGATGGATTATACTTCATGTTCACTGAGGTAACTGAAATGTAGCAGTAAATATTAGAAAAATGGCAAATTTTTCCAAGCACCACAGCATGCTATCTCCACTACTCTGTCCCCAGTGGTCTCTCCGCCTCCATGGCTAGCCCCATGCGGCAGCAGCCCTCTCTCAGCTCGATGTTGTGGACTCTGTTCCCATTCCCAGGATCCACTCCCTGTGGTTATTGTCACAATTTGTAGTAACCCAACAAAATCAAAACTCTTGAGGCTTGTAATTTATTAATCAGATGCATATCAGTAAATTCTTACTCCACAAAATGTCCACACAATAAACTCAGAGCCAATTGATATTGATACAAACTGCCCACCTAGATAAGTCAAATTGTCCTGTAATAGTCCATCCCTTATAAGGTATTCATAGCTACCTGTGGCTATTTAAAACCACATGAGAGTGGGTCATCTTTCTCCATTTTCTCTTCTTCTTTCTCTCCTGTCTCTCTAGCCTCTCAAAAACTCTGTGCCCACCTTATTTTTTCACTGTCCAATCACAGGCCTTGCCTTATCATATGCCTGTCCTTATCTGCATATAGACACCAACTGAAAGGAAATTAAATTCAAGGTCTGAAAACTCATATAAGTTGGGGCAAAAAGGGTAGTTTGTAAGCTTAAAGGCCTAGGACTGAGAATGTCCTAGGCAATGTCCAGCTAAGCCCATTGTTTAAACATTCCTGAGGCTCAGTTAACTGACCATAAAGATACAATAGGAATGCAAAAGCTTATCCAGGCTGTCTTTTACAACTGAGTCATCGGTCATATGAGCCCCTCCTGAGTCTATTTAAAAGTTATATGTTAACCACAGGTTTTCCTGACTTAGATAAGCATCCGCTCCACCAGTCTCCTGACTTCCTGACTGTACGTACTGTTCTGCTGATGCATAGTCATGCTGTGGGTGAACATTGTACTCGTGCTGATTCTTCCCAGCCCCCCGACCCTCTCCCTATAAAAACCCCTAGCTTTCGAGTCTCAGGGTCGATACCTCTGTCTCCTGCGTGAGATACGTAACGGCCCGGAGCTCCACCATTAAACTATCTCGTGCTTTTGCAGCAAGAAGGTCTCTCGCATTTCATTGGGTAACCCCGTGTCCGCAGACTCGAGTGGGGGTTCCCGAAAGGGGGTCCTACACAACCACACCAAAGCACAGAGACAAACCCCACATGCTTTCTCTCTCATTTGTGGATCTTACCTCCAAATTTTCAAATGTGAACATATAACCTGGAGTAACCACAGAAACCAGGAAAGCAAAAAGGGACTGTGGTGTGTGTGTGTGTGTGTGTGTGCACACGTGCGCGCATATCAGAGTGGAATAACAGAATAGAGATGATATAAAAGGGGAAATGGGGAAAATGGCATAATTGGGAAATGAGATTAATAAGAAGGTGGAGGAGTAAGGAAGAAAATAATGCTAACAATGCTTTAAAAGAATGAAGAATCGTTATTTTATATTTATCTAAAATTAAATATAATACATATAAGTGTATATGTATACATATGTATATGGTATAAATGAAGTTATGCCTCTCAAAGTCAATGTTTGCCCCAAGAGTCATCAACTATATAACAATCCCCCAACACTAGGTAGGAGAGAAAGAAGGTCATAGGGCAAAGAGGATGTAGATCTATATAGAATCTTCCTGATGATTAGGAGCATTGGATTCCTTGGATCAAGTTTAGTCTTTGCCATTTGAATATCCAGCAGTTCAGCAAACCAGCAATTTAGAAACCCAACAACAGCAAACACAGTAGCAGACACAGCATCAGGATGAAACAGCAGTGGCAGAGGCAGGAGCATCAGTAAGGGCAGTGGCTGGGACAGCAGCAGCAGGAGCAGCAGCCACCACCACAGGCCATCTTGGGGCTCTCCCATTTTTACCTTCTCCAGAGGCCCCAGAATTAAACTATCTGCACTGGGCAAAGACTATGCCCCTGCCAGTGTACAAGGCATATCAGGATCACCTGCAGTGAAGCAGCCTCTTATCCTCACCTGGGATTAGAAGAATATATTAACATAACTGAGGTTTTTTAAGAGACCAAAACTCTTACTACAAGCCAATGTGCTGAGAATAAGTGGAGTAGGGGTGTTCAGATTATAGGAGACACATATAATGAACTCTTCTCTCCAAGGTCCAGGGATCGTCATAGGTGGCAAAAAGACTGATAGGTCTGGAGTTGGTGGATTCCATTAAGAAAATAGTTTTTCAGATAAACTCCCAATGATTGTGACAGCACGTACAACACCTAAGTAAGCTCAAACCAGATGAAATCTCAGGACAGAGGTGGAGAGGTGGGCTTGAGATCTCACCCACTAACTCAGGATCTATTGGCATTTAATAAGTGCTGAGAAGGAACAAGAACAGCCTGGTCTGTTCAATGAGATCCAGGCAGCCAGGGCCATATACCTGTGGGTTGGGAGCCATCTTTCCCTGTCCAATTAAATAGCTCATGAACTAGCTTTACTTGGCCTAGCTCCAGTTACTGGCCCAATCTAATGCAGGCCAAATTCTCACATCAGACACACAACCAAAAAAAAATGAAGTTCATATGTCCAGGTTATACCACAAAAACAATCTGAATAGTCACATTTACAGTCAAACCCACCAGTCCTGTAGAAATGTTCTTCTAATGAGAAATTATGAGATCAGTGGTTCTCAGCCATGGGTTGAGAACATCTTTGGAGGTTGAATGACCCTTTTTTACCTGGGGCTGTATATCAGATAAATACATTATGACTAATAACACTATCAAAATTACAGTTACAAAGTAGGAACAAAAATAGTTTTATGGTGAGGGATGCTGAGGGCTTTCACAGTCCTGCACTCTCCACTGAGAGCCTTACAGTCCTTTCTTTCACTAAGGGCTTTTGAGGTCCTGCACTCTCCAAGCAGGAGTGCTTCAACCTTATCTGGTAAGCCTCTGGAGAGTAGGGGAAGAGTTATGTCCCTGGAACAACACTTCCCAGGTGGGGAGTTACTGGGTAGCCCTGGAATGAAGGACTTAGACCCTTAGATGCCACCCACATTGGCAGTAGCCAATCTATTTAAAATCAACTAAACCAACAAATGGTTGCATGCCTAATCACCATCACTGTGGCCCACCCACTATTAAGTGTATAAAAAACTGTAGAAATGGATAGAGGTTGTTGCCTCTCCTCTGGATGTAGGCCACCCAGTGCACTGGACTAATAAACCTCTTGCTTTTGCATTGATACTTCTCACTTATGGGATCCTCAAATTGATAAGACTCAATTTGGGTCTTACAATGGTTAAAGGTCACCACAACGTGAGGGACTGTATTAAAGGGCCAGAACTCTAGGAAGGTTGAGAACCACTGCCCTAGAAGACCCTCAGGGCACATATTTCTAAAGAACAATCATAACCTTTCTCAAAGAATTCAAGGAACTTAAGAACACAAACACTTTGTGCTGGTTTCAAGAGAAAAATGCTAAATGTCTCAGTGATGCCCAAGAAAATACAAATATATGGATGGGTGAAGTGACAAAACCAGTTCAGGGTCTGAAATCAGAATTTAGTGCGGAGCGACAAATACTAAAGAGAACTCAAGCTGAAATGGGGGTGGACTTGGAGAACTGAATAAAGCCACCAGAGAACATCAGGTCTTGAAGATAGAAAGAAATTAAAGCACACAGCAGAGAATAGGGTAACAAATTAAAGCCATCGGAAAGAAGTGCCCGGGAACTCTGAAGCACCAGGAAAAGGCCACATCTTTGATTTATGAGTGTAGGTGAGGGAGAAGAGCCCCAGGTTAAGGGCAGACTAGATATTCAACATCATCATAAAAGATAACTTTCCCAAACTAAGGAAAGACACACAGATAACAGGAATTACACAGGACACCAAATGGACAAGATTTGGAAACAAATGCCCCACACATTGTTATGACGTTTAAAAACATGAGAAACCGTAGACTTACATCTAAGTGACTTTACTGAGGCAACGTGGGTAACCGTCTCATTTGCCAATCTGATGACCTGTAGTTAAAATGGAAGTAGAGGTTGGGGCACTTAAGGTGCAGACACCATTAGCTCATTTCCATGGAATCCATAACAGCCAAGAAGCTGCTTTCCCTCCCCTTAGATGGCTCTCATTCTTCTTACAAAGGCTTTAAAAACTATTTCACCCTGGCCCCACAGCAATAAGCTGTAGTCGACCAAAGCCACAGCAAGCGGAAACCCATTACCTCACTGAAGGCACACTATTCTTGTCTCACAGCAGGGAAACCAATCTGGGAGACTGCAGGCTGCTAGGGGGCCACAGGAAATTAAAGGCAAAGAGCAACAGCTATTAAGGGGTGTCTGGAAGAGTTAAGCTTTCTTAACCTTCACACCACAGTTATGTATACACTGCTACATAGACCAGACTACTCTGGAGAAGGAAAGACAAATCATTTTCCCAAGTAAACCATAAAACAGTGTTTCTAGGTTAGGGTTGTCATAGTCTCTATCACAATATCCTATGTAAAACACAAACGATTCAAAGCACAGTAGGAAAGTTGCAAGAGAAAATATATAAGAGAAAATTCATCAGGATAACAGTTGATTTCTGATAGAAAACTTTGAAAGACAAAAGAACTATGTACTACAAATTATGGATGTCAACCCAGACTACTCCTGGACCCAGCAAACCACGCTGAAAAAAGAATAAAATCCTTTCTGTGTTTCAAGCAGCCTAACCAATCTCCCTTATGAACATTGAAACAAAAATACTCAATAAAATTCTCACAAACCAAATCCATGAACACATCAAAATGGTCTTCCATCATGATCAAGTAGGCTTCATCCCAGGGAATGGTGGTTCAATTTACAAAAATCCACTATATAAACAAACTCAAAGAAAAAACCCCCACACAATCATCTCTTTAGATGCTGAGAAAGCATTTCACAAAACTCAACACCTGTTCATGTTAAAAGCCTTAGAAAAATCAGGAATTCAATGCTCATACCTAAACATAGTAAAAGCAATATACAGCAAACCAGTAGCCAACATCAAACTAAATGGAGAGAAACTTGAAGCAATCCCACTAAAATCAGGAACTAGACAAGGATGTCCACTCTCTGCCTACTTATTCAATATAGTACTTATAGTCTTAGCCAGAACAATGAAAAACAAAAGGAGGTCAAAGGGTTACACATTGGAAAGGAAGAAGTCAAAATATCACTATTTGCAGATGATATGATACTATACTTAAGTGACCCCAAAAATTCCACCAGGGAACTCCTAAACTTGATAAAAAACAAAACAAAACAACAACAACAAAAAACTTCAGCAAAGTGGCTGGATATAAAATTAACTCAAACAAATAAGTAGCCTTTCTCTACTCAAAGGATAAATAGGCTGAGAGAGAAATTACAAAACAACAGCCTTCACAACAGTCACAAACAATACAAAGTATCTTGGTGTGACTCTAACCAAAAGAGTGAAAGATCTGTATGGCAAGGCTCTGAAGAAAGAAACTGAAGATCTCAGAAAATGGAAAGATCTCCCATGCTCATGGATTGGCAGGATTAATATAGTAAAAATGGCCATCTTGCCAAAAGCAATCTACACATCCAACACAATACCATCAAAATTACAACTCAGTTCTTTATAGAGTTGGAAAAGCAATTTACAAATTCATTTGGAATAACAGAAAACCCAGGAAAGCAAAAACTATTCTCAACAATAAAAGAACTGCTGGGGAAAGTATGATCCCCAACCTCAAGCTATATTACAGAGCAATCGTGATAAAAACTGTATGGTACAGAGACAGGCTGGTAGATCAATGGAATAGAATTGAAGATTCAGAAATGAACCCACATACCTAAGGTCACTTGATCTTTGACAAAGGAGCTAAAACCATCCAGTGGGAAAAAAAGACAGCATTTTCAACAAATTTCCATTAAGCTGGAAAATCTAAAAGAAATGGGTAGATTTCTTGATTCATCTAAACTACCAAAAATCAACAACCTAAACAAGCCCATTCTAAAGGAGGAGTCTGAAACAGTATTAAAAAGTCTTCCTGGTAAAAAGAAGTCAGGCTCAGAGGGATTCACAGAAGAATTCCATCATACTTTCAAAGATTGTGGAGGTTTGAATAGGAATGGTCCCCATAGTCTCATGTGTTTGAACGGTTGCCCATAGCGCTTGGCACTGTTAGGAGGTGTGGCCTTGTTGGTGGAAGTGTGGCCATATTGGAGGAAGCAGGTTTTGAGGTCTCCTATGCTCAAGCTACTATGCCCAGTATGGCACACAATCTCCTTCTGCTGCCTAGAGGTCAAGATGTAGAACTCTCAGCTCCTTCTCCAGCACCCTGTCTGCCTTTATGCTGCCATGTTTCCTGATACAATGGGCTAATCCTCAGAAACTGTCAACCAGCCCCGATTAAATGCTTTTCTTTAAAGGAGTTGCAGTGGTCATGGTGTCTTCACAGCCGTAAAACCCTAACTAAAGACAAAGATCTATCACTAATACGTCTTAGATTATTAAAAGTAAAGTAAAATAATAAAGTGATGGGGCATTTCCAAATTCTTTGTGTGAAGCCACTATTACTCTAAAACCAAAACCAGCTAAAGACATAACAACAACAACAACAACAACAACAACAATATCCCTGATGAACATAAATGGACATCAATAAAATATTAGCAAACCAAATACAGGCACACATCATGAAGGTCATCTATCACAATCAAGTGGGGAAAGCATATGTGTATGCACATATATATATGGAGTTTATATATCATATAAATGGAATTAGGGGGAAAAATCACAGGACCATTCCAATGGCTGTAGAAAAAAAATATTTATATGAAACAAAATTCCATGATAAAAGTCATAGAGAGAGAAGGCTGGGAGAAACATACATCATCATAATCAAGGCTATATATGACAAACGTCCTTGTAAGTAACACCTGGAGTGATCTCATTGCAATTAGAAATGAGAGAGCTGTTCACTCACTGTCCCACTTCTTTTCAGTATAGTTGTTAAACCATTAGCTGGAGCAACAAGGCAAGAAATTAATTAAAGATATATAAATAGTAAAAATAAGTCAAATTGTTTCTCTTTGTACATGATTTAATATTATTCATAAGAAATTCCAAAATGTTCAGTAGCAAATTTTTAGAAGCAATAATTTCAGCACAGTGGCAGAGTAGAAAACCAACTTACAAAACATAAGGGACTGCCAGTCCAGATTTCAGGACATAAATTACAGAACTGTAGTCATAATCCCTCAAGGTGTAAACCTCAGGGCTCAAGAGACTAGGTCCCACACCCTAGACTACTCTAACAGCCAAAACAGTCATTTCCAGCCCCTGGAAGGAGAGTGGCCAGGTCCCACCCTGGAAAAAAAAAGTCACACAATCTCACCAATCCCAGGCCACCTGGTATAGCTCTGCCCCATAGGAAACCCTATATAAAGCCTGCCTCCTGCTCAGTTCTCTCTCAGTTCAGCAGCCACCCTCTTGAATCTTTCCCAATAAATCTCTTGTGTAAGGTTTGTTGTACAGTGGGACTTTGTGCTATTCCTTGGCTCCCAAATTTCCAGGATATCTTCCTCCTCAGAGTTGTAGCACCTACAATAGTAATGAAAACAATATGGAACTGACATAAAAATAAACATGTAGACCAATAGAATAAAACAGAGGAACTAAATATAAATACTCGTAACTTTAAGAGTCTGGGATTTGGCAAAACCATAAACTGGAGAAAAGACAACATCTCCAAAAATGGTGCTGGGGAAAACTGGGTGTTCGTATGCTCAAGGATGAAAGTGGACCTGTATCTGTCACCTTGTACAAAAATTATATCCAAGTAGATCAAAGACCTCATTTTGAAACCTGAAATGGTAAAAGAGCTAGAAAAAAAGCAGGCAGAACTCCACAAGGATGGGTTCAGGAAATGACTTTCTGAAAGGACTCTGTTTCCCCAGTAATTGAGACCAACAGCTGACAACTGGATCTGATAAAACCAGAAAGCTACTGATGGGGGAGAAAGAGAATCTTTGTCAGCTATACATCATAGAGAGGATTAATATTCAGAATATACAAAGAACTCAGAAATCAGAGTAAAAAAATGAACTATTTAAAAAAACTGGGCTAGGGATCTGAACAGAGTTCTCAAGAAAAACAATAAAAATGGCCACAAAATACATCAAAAAGTGCTCATCATTCTTAGCAGTTAGGGAAGTGAAAATTAAAACAACTTTGAAATTTTCATCTTTTGTTTTGGATTTTTATTTTATAATCTTTTTTTAACAGTCTAGTTGTTATCCCCCCCCACCCTGTCTGCCCTCGGACTGTTCCTCATCCTCTACCTCCTCTCCCATCCCCATGAATGTCCCCAAACACCCACCCCCACGCCACCAGACCTCCCCACTCCCTGGAGCCTCAAGTCTCTGAGAGTTCGGTGCATTTTCTTTCACTGAGGCCAGACCAGGCCATCCTCTGGTGTATATGTGTGGGGACCTTGTTTTCATATCAGTGGACGTACACTGCCTGGTTGGTGGCTCAGTGTCTGAGAGATCTTGGGGATCTAGGTTAATTGAGATGCTGGTCCTCCTACAGGGTCACACTCCTTCTCAGCTTCTTCTAACTTTTCCCTAATTCAACCACAGGGTCAGCAGCTTCTGTCCATTGCTTGGGTGCAAATATCTGCATCTGACTCTTTCATCTGCTTGTTGGGCTTCTTAGAGGGCAGCCATGCTATGCTCCTGTCTATAAGCACAATAATAGTGTCAGGCCTTGAGATGGATCCCAATTTGGGCCTGTCACTGTCACTGGACCTCCTTTCCTTCAGTCTTTCCTCCATTTTTGTCCCTGCAGTTCTTTTAGACAGGAACAATTCTGGGACAGAGTTTTTGACTGCAGGATGGCAACCACATCCCTCCACTCAATGCCCTGTCTTTCTCCTGGAGGTGACCTCTATAAGTTCCCTTTCCCCACTGTTGGACATTTTCTCAGAGGTCCCTCCCTTTGAGTCCTGATAGTCTCTCACCTCCCAGGTCTCTGGTACATTCTAGAGGCACCTCCTACCTCCCAAGGTTGCCTGTTTTCATTCTTTCTGCTGGTCCGCAGGGCTTCAGTCCTGTTTCCCCATCCCCCAATACCTCATCATGTTCCCCTCTTCACCTCCCTGTCCCCTCTCCCACCCATATCCCTCCCTCCCTCTACCCCCCATGATTGCTTTCTTCTCCCTCCCAAGTGAAATTGAGGTGTCCTCACTTGGGCCTCTTGTTAACCTTCTTGGGTCCTGTGGGTTGTGCCCTGGGTATTTTGTAAATTTCTGGCTAATTTACACTTATTAGTGAGTATATACCATGCATGTTCTTTTGGGTCTGAGTTACATCACTCAGGATGATATTTTCTGGTTCCATCCATTTTCAAAACCCATGATGTCTCATTCTTAGTAGCCAAGTACTATTCCAGTGTGTAAATGAACTGCATTTTCTGTATCCATTTTTCATTATGGGATATCTGGGTTGTTTCCAGCTTCTGGCTATCACAAATAAGGCCACTATGTTCATAGTGGAGCACATGCTCCTGTGGCATAATGTAGCATCTTTTGGGTATATGCACAAGAATGGTACAGGTCTTCAGGTAAATCTATTTCCAATTTTCTGAGGAACCTCCAGATTGATTTCCAGATTGATTGTGCCAGTTTGCAATCCCACCAGCAGTGGAGGAGTGTTCCTCTTTTTCCACATCTTCACCAGCATTGGCTGTCAACTGAAGTTTTGATCTTAGCCATTCTGATAGGTGTGAGGTGGAATCTCAGGGCTGTTTTGATTTGCACTCCTCTGATTGCTAAGGACTTTGAAATTTTCTTTAGGTGCTTCTCAGCCATTCGAGATTCCTATGCTGTGAATTCTTTGTTTAGTTCTATAGCCCATTTTTTGATTGGGTTGTTTGGGTTTTTTTGGTGGTTATCTTCTTGAGTTCTTTATATATTTTAAATATTAGCCTTCTATCGGATATGGGATTAGTGAAGATTTATTCCCAATATGTAGGTTGCTGATTTGTTCTATTGACAATGTCCTTTGCCTTACATAAGCTTTCCAGTTTTATGAGGTCCCATATATCAATTCTTGATCTTAGAGCATGCACCATTGGAGTCCTGTTTAGGAAATTTCCTCCTGTGCCAATGAGTTCAAGGTTCTTTCCCACTTTCTCTTCTATTAGATTCAGTGTATCTGGTTTTACGTTGAGGTCCTTGATCCACTTGGACTTGTGCTTTGTGCAAGGTGATAAACATGGATCTATTTTTATTTTTCTACGTACAAACTGCCATCTAGTCCAGCACCATTTATTGAAGATGCTTTTTTTCCCATTGCATATTTTTGGCTTCTTTACAAAAGATCAATTGTGTGTAAGTGTGTGGTTTTATGTCTGGGTTTTCAATTCTATTCCATTGATCAATCTGTCTGTCTCTATACCAATACAATGCAGTTTTATCACCATTACTCTGTAGTACAGCTTGAGGTCAAGGATGGTGATTCCCTCAGAAGTTTTTATTGTTAAGAATTGTTTTTGCTATTCTGGATTTTTTGTTTATCCAGAAGAATTTGAGAATTGCTCTTTCTATGTCTTTGAAAATTTGTGTTGGGATTTTGATGGGGATTGCATTGAATCTGTATATCACCTTTGGTATGATGGCCATTTTTACTATGTTAATTCTGCCAATCCATGAGCATGGGAGATCTCTCCATTTTCTGAGGTCTTCTTTGACTTCTTTCTTGAGAGACTTGAATTTCTTGTCATACAGATCTTTCACTTGTTTAGTTAGAGTTAGCCCAAGATATTTTATATTATTTGTGGCTATTGTGAAGGGTGCTGTTTTCCTAATTTCTTTCTCAGCCTGTTTATCATTTGTAAAAGGAAGGCTGCTGATTTATTTGAGTTAATTTTATATTCATCTACTTTGCTGAGGTTGTTTATCAGCTGTAGGAGTTCTCATATAAAACTTTTGAGATCACTCATGTATGCTACCATATCATCTGCAAATAGTGATACCTTTTGCTTCTTTGCCAATTTGTATCCCCTTGCCCTCCTTTTGTTGTCTTATTGCTCTAGCTAAAACTTCCAGTACTATATTGAATAGATATGGGGAGAGTGGGCAGCCTTGCCTTGTCTCTGATTTTAGTGGGATTGCTTTACTATATCTATTTTTAATTTGATATTGGCTGTTGGTTTGCTGTATATTGCTTTTATTATGTTTAGGTATGAGAATTGAATCCCTAAAATCTCCAATACTTTTAACATGAAGGGGTATTGCATTTTGTCAAATGCTTTTTAGCATCTAATGAGATGATTATGTGATTTTTTTTCTTTGAGTTTGTTTATATAGTGGATTACATTAATGGATTTTCATATATTGACCCATCCTTGCATCCCTGGGGTGAGGAATACCCAATCATGGTGAATGATGGTTTGTATGTGTTCTTAGATTCAGTTTATGAGAATTTTATGATTGATAAAATTCGGTTTATGAGTCTTTTTGCATTGATACTCATAAGTGAAATAGGTCTGAAATTCTCTTTTCTTTTTTTCTTTTTTGTTGGATCCTTGTGTGGTTTATGGATCAAAGTGACAAAGATCAAACAAAACTGATAACGAATGCTGTGTAGGATGTGGGGGAAAAGGAACCTAAATTTATCTTTGGTGGAAATGTATGTTCCTTAAATCCAAATCCACAAAAAAAAAAAAAAAAAAAAAAAAAAAAAAGTGTAGCTCTCAACCTTTACCAAAGATGCTTCTCTTTGGAATAGAGTACAGAAAACTGTAGCTGATCGAAATACAGAGGACAACTGATCTATAACACATTTCCTGTATCTAAGGCTCAGGAAATTTCTAAGAAAAAGGGAAAGACTTTAAGAGCCAGAAGACCAGGAAATCTGCCGTCAAATTGTAGCTCCTAGAAATGACAGCAAATTTCATTTATGATACCTAAACAATATGGCTACCTAAACAAGACCTGAACAAGAACAAGACCAATAAGCACGCTAATGTGAAAGGAAGAAATCTCATGGGACATCCCTAGAGAAAGAACTAAGTAGTTTTCCTCCCATAGAGAAGATTCCTAAAATTAGACATCCAAAACGGTGTTAGTTACTGTACTATTGCTGTGAAAAGATACCATGACCAAGACAACTCTTACAAAAGAAAGCATTTAATTGGTGACTTGCTTACAGTTTTAGAGGGTTATTCCATGATCATCATAATGGGAAACAGACAAGCATGGTGCTGTAGCAGTAGCTCAGAACTTTATATCCTATCTGTAGGCAGGAGAGAGAAATTCAGAGAGATAGACAGACAGACAGAGACAGACAGACAGAGACAGAGAGAGGGCAATAGAGAGACAGACACAGAGAGATAGACAAAGACAAACAGACAGAGACACAGAAATAGACAGACACAGAGACAGAGAACATAGGCTTTTGAAACCTTAAAGCCTATTCTAGTGACACACCCCCTCTAACACAGCTACATCTCCTTCTCAAACAGTTCCACTAACTGAAGATTGAGTATTCAAACATGAGCCTATGGGGGCCATTCTCATTCAAACCACCACAAATACCAAGTGATCAGCCCTGAAGTCATGCACACACAATACTTAATAGACTTAGCAGGCTGTATCTATATATTTACACATGCACACGTGCGCGCGCGCGCACACACACACACACACACACACACACACACACACACACACACATACACAACAACAACAACAATTAAAGGAGGAGACCATGAGTTTCAAAGGAAGGGGAACACTGTAGGAGTCTGAGGAACAAAATAGAATGCATACAAGGCTATAATCATATTTTAATGTAAAATGTCTATAAAATCGGTGTATCACCTGCAGTGCCACACCTGGAAACAGGTACTGCATGTGGAGAAAACACTTGGGTTCACCTTTTTCTCTTGCTGCCAGGGACATTGTCTGGGGGTCGTTGTGTCTCCTCATTCTGATGATTGAGGAAATCTCTTTTCGCACAATTTCTCCATCTGTTACCTATCAGAGCTCCAGAGACTGGCAACCAAGTACCTAAGATTGTGTGAAGTTTTCTCTGGTACTAGTGTCAGCAAAAGGAGCTTGCTTCTTGAGAGAGTGGCGTGCTTCGTGAACACACCAGCTGGTGGCAAGGCTGAGAGAAGTGGGGACATTCCCGTTTTCCTGGAAGACCACACGTTTAAACAGCTTAAGCGCCGTTTGAAACTGCTGGAATTTTTAAAGCCTGGTGAAGGGGTGACTACAGGAGAGCCGAATGGATGATTTTCTCTTTGTTAGCCTGCTGTCTTTGGCAATGTTGGTGGGATGTTATGTGGCTGGAATCATTCCTTTGGCTGTGAATTTCTCAGAGGAGCGGCTGAAGCTGGTGACTGTGTCGAGTGCTGGTCTTCTCTGTGGAACTGCACTGGCAGAAGGGGTGCATGCACTTTATGAAGAGGTTCTGGAGGGAAAGCACCACCAAGCCAGTGAAACGAAGCAGCAAACAAAGCAGCAGAAATACCAGTTGTCCATGAACATGAGCACAGGCGTGACCACACACAGCTGCACGCCCACATCGGTGTGTCCCTTGTACTGGGCTTCGTTTTCATGTTGCTAGTGGACCAGACTGGCAGCTCTCATGTGCATTCTGACGAAGGTCCAGAAACAGCAAGGCCCAGCAGTTCCAAAATCACCACTCCGCTGGGGCTAGTTGTCTATGCTGCAGCTGATGGTGCACCTTTGGGAGAAGCAGCCTCTACTTCACAGACTAGTGTCCAGTTAATTGTGTTCGTGGCAATAATGCTACCCAAGGCTCCAGCAGCATTTGGGCTGGTTTCCTTCCTGATGCACGGAGCAGAATCGAATCAGAAAGCTCTCGCTGGTCTTCGCATTGGCAGCGCCCGCCATGTTCACGCTGACATGCTTAGGATTAAGTAAGAGCAGTAAAGAAGCCCTTCCGGAGGTCAGTGTCACTGGAGTGGCCATGCTTTTCTCTGCCGGGACATCTCTTTATGTTGCCACAGTCCACGTCCTCCCTGAGGTGGGTGGGATGGGACACAGCCACAAACCTGACACCACTGGAGGGAGAGGCCTCAGTCGCTTTGAGGTGGCAGCCCTGGTTCTGGGTTGCCTTGTATAGCTCATCCTGTCAACAGGACACCAGCGTTAACCATTCAGGTTCCAGCCCCAGTCCACGGCCATTGCCATCTGGGAAGAAGAGCTAGCGTGGGACACTCCTCACTTCCTCAGTGTCTTGGCTCACCTTGCCCATCTCCACCCGTGTTCCAAGGGAGATGAGAGTCAATTGTGGAGAAGTGGGACAGCATATAGCAGGAACATCAGAACTAGACAGAGATGCTGTGTTGTCTTTTAAAGGGACTTGGATGTTGAGGTTTGATGTTTCTCTTAACCCCATTCTCAGGGAAGATGGAATTTAGTTCTAAAGCGAAGAACTTCATACAATGAAATAGTAATTATAAAACTTCAGTGTTCGGTAATTAAGCTAAAGTTTTTTTCCTTAGTTTAGAGGCTCTGCCACTTTACCCATTGACTTTTAACATAGGCTGGTGCTTTACCATCTGTGGCACACGCCTTGAGAAAAGTTGGGAACACCCATCCCTTAGATGCTAAAGATGATGGCAACTAATTTGAGGTTCGAATGAGGAAGATAAGGACAGGAGACATAAGCTGAACTGAACCCAGAAGAAATACCCACTGAAGGGGGGTCTAGAGTCTTCGACCACTCCTTTGCTTCCAGTAGAGCAATGGAGGTGGGACTGGCTCTTGAAGGGGGTCTGTTATATAGCATTTTAAAAAGTATCTCTTGCAGAATACTTGCCTGCAGCACACTCTTAGCAGCCAGATTCTGTTCCGCACAGGATTTCTGTCAACAACAGTATGATCACAGGGAAATTAAGGGATGTTACATCTGGATGGTTACTGATATCTTGTAGTAACCTTTTAAAAAAGTAACACTATTACAAAGTACGTTGTCCTTTTCAAAGTCAGTGGTTCTGAGCCCTCTGGACACTGCAGTCCTTTAATGCGGTTCCTGGTGGTGTAGAGCCCTCCCAACCATGAAGTTATTTTGTTGCTACTTCATAACTGTAATTTTGCTACTGTTACAAATCGTAATGTAAATGTCTGATAACAGGACATCTGATAAACCACCTCTGTGGGCGCGTGACTCACAGGTTGAGAACCGCTGTTCTAAGTATTTCTTTCAGCAGCCTCTGTCCCTCAGGCTGAGACCTTTCCCAGAGTGGGGAGTATTTCTGTCAGGCTCCTGAGCAGCAGACTGTGGGGCTGTACAGAAGGGAGTGTCTGCTGCTGGCCTCAGTTTCCTTGCATGTCTGCAGCCCACTTGTCCTGTGCTCTCTCCCCCCCACTGTGTATGACTACTGCTCCTGGTGACATCAGTCCTTGTGTGATGGGACCTCTCACCACTTCTTGAACCGTGATAAAGACAGCACTGTCTCTTCTTCATTTCCTTCAACTAAGTTACCATTGTGTCCAATACAACCGTATTACACCCTCAAAAATGTCACCTCCTCATGGATTTGTCACAGTCACTAGTACTCTGATAATTTAAGAAACTGAGACAACAGAAGTATTCAATAAAGGTAATTCTTCCATGTTTGCCAAAAATCTGAATAAACCCTAGTCGGATAAGTGTATAATACTGTATTAATTTATTTTCTGTACCATTTCAAAGACACTTTACATAAAGAGGGAGCCAAGGCTAGTTTCTTCAGAGCAGTGAGTGTAGCCATCTGTATTTTTCTATGACATCTATGCCAGCACGCCTGTAGTTTTCTTTCCTAAACGGTCACTTGATCAGCCTGCAGCTATGGGATTTAATTTGTCCGCCCTCTGCTGGCTGTAGTGAAGAAAGCAGAAATGTGATGCAGTTCTGTGTGGAGGCTGGTAGCCATTGCATCCCAGGCTAAAGTGTTAATGTGTACAGTATGGGAGTGCGGGTGTTTCTCGAGATTAGACACAAACAGGTGACTCAGAAAGCTTTGAGCTCATCTAGTCCTTCCAAAGTAGAGATTTCTTCTCTAGAAGCTCACTTGGTCTGGTTTGGTTTGGGTAGAAGTAGCTTCTGTTATCTGGCCTTGCGCAGTGGTCAGAGATTAGTTCTGGCTGGAGCCTCTTCCGTTCAGTGCCTTGTCAGCTCACTGAGTCTGCCTAGAATATTGTGTTGGGTAGGGCCTTGGACTCTGGCAAAGACTGAACCATCAAACTTCCAAATCTGCCTTCCCCTCTGGGCCTCAGTAGTGGTGCGCTTTCCAAAGCTGGGGCCTTCCAGGCCCGGAGCTGCTGCCTGGGGACTGAAGGTCCCTTCCCTGCTCCGCAGGCTCAGGCAGCCATATGACTCTTAATAGGGCTCAAATGCACCAGAGGCCGCAGCAACCATGCAGAGGCCTCTGTCTAGTTGGGGAGAGGTTGCTCATGTGGCAGGCAGTGCCCCATGATGGCTCCACATGTTTCAGCTGTTTTCTTCCTCCTAACTCCCTCTGGAGTGTGGATGCCTTAGTGTGCAAACACATTTGAACACAACAGTGATACTTCAGCTGCTGCCACAATTACAAGTGGAATTATGGGCTACCAAAGGAGCAACTGATGAAAAGCATGGGCTGTCCTTCCTCATGACCAAAGCAGTCTTATTTGGGATTGGAGTCCTGTTCCCACAGAATCTAGATGGTCTTCAGACTCGGGGCACCCTCCCTTCCCCAGGTCCCAGTGTTGAGCCTGCAGGGCAGTGGCATCGCATTCGATTCTGCCTTCCTGTGTGTACCTTACCAGCTTGCCTTCTTACGGGCAAACTTTCTGGCCTGGAAATGCCAGCAGGTGGAACGGTGCTCCCACTGAGGCAGTGTGTTCTCCCCTGCTTCACCCTAGTCTCCAGATTTCTCAGTTCAGAACAGCCAAGTCAACCTGCTCTGGGGATTTGGATCATTAGAGGAAAGGGAGGGTCTGTTCTTGTAGAAAGGGGAAAATAGATTTTTTAAACCGGTCTGTCACCACTGGCTTGTTCTATTTCTCAAGGATTAGAGCTAGGAGGGACATAGCAGTGACAGTTAAGCCCTGACCCCCATGCTAGTGAAGTTCTGGACATGGGGCTGTTTGTCAATAGCACAAGCCTTTAAAATGCCCCTGCCTTTGGTCCAGAGCCCCAGACTATTGGGGCTCACACAGGCGGTCATTTGGCAAGAGAGTCCTTGTGGTAAACTTCTGTTCAGTGCAAAGTCCACTCACCCCTGAAGAACACTGGTAGAGATACCATACAACTGTAACCTTTCTGTACCCGTGACACAGCAGTTCATTCAGCTCAGGAGACCTGAGGATAGGGACTGGTGGGAACGGACTGGCAGACATGTAGGACTTCCTTATACCTGCTCAGCCCCTCACAGAGCTAAGCACAGAGGCTTTGCTCTCTCTCCTGTCTTCCTGTAAACTGAGACTCTAGTGAGGTGGTAATACCATGCTTCCCCTGGTTTGGTGGTCTAAATAGTGATTTTAAATGTCTCCTTTTCTGGGTCCTTTGTTCACATACACTCATTCCATGGATGGCTGCCTTATAATTTTGTGTCTTTCCACTTTAATTGTGAATGGTTTAAAAATTGCTGTTTCTGATTTGTTTTATATTAAATTTTTATTAGTGCATACCTTAAAAAAAAAAAAAAAAAAAAAAAAGGATCACAGGACTGAGCAAGGTGACACACTCCATTAAGCCAAAACCTTAGGAGGCAGAAGCAGGTAGATCTCTGAGAGTTCAAAGTCAACCTCTCCTAGTAAGTTCCAGAATATATATATTCACTAACCTAGAAATTTTAAATGCAATGGATGAATTTTTAGTGTGTATAACCTACCAAAGTTAAACCAAGATCCAATTAATACATAATTTAAATGTTAAAAGATCTTATTGTTTTGCTAAATAACACATTAATAAGTGTCTTCCAAATGTTTGTGCTTATACCAAGATTAGTGCCACTCTTGCCTTTGACCACAGCTTTTTTATGGTGGAAAAAAAAAAAATCAATGCAAATTTGTAAGCAAAGTGCTGAGTGTGACATCTCTATCAACTTCCTACCTTAACTCCCTCAGCTGCTTTTTCTGGGGTTTATCCTGGAGAGGCTAGCTGCCATGTGAAAAAGACCCTCTTAGGCCTCACCCAGGCAAATCTTTACTGTGCATGTGGATGAGGCACTGGAGTCCTCCACCTGGTAGTCTCTAGGTCAGCAATACATATTTATTCAAGACTTTACCTATTCAGGCCTTCCACTACTCTCTATACTGGACAATGGTGAAATGAGTGATTTTAGGCAGTTCCAAGAGTGACTGTTACACAATGGTTAACTACACAAATAGAGAACTTTTAGGGGTATTATGGTAACTTCTCAAACCCTAAAAAAAGGGCTGTGTGAGTGGTTGAAGGTAATTAGCTGTAAACATCTAACAGATGGTACTCTACTCACCAAGTGCTTAAAACTAGTTAAACTGGTGAACACGAGGCAGGACTGCGGTGGGTGAGAGAACTTCCTGGACCAGGTCTGATTTTGAACGTCGGAGCGGCACAGCCCCAGGGCATTCATCTCTAGACTGCCTCTTCCTGCTGCTTCACGTGTTTCCTGCCTTCCCGTGTCTGTCACTGCTGTTCCTCCTGTAGGTGTGAATGGTGTGGGAAGGCCCTGCCTATAGTCTGGCATGCTTCGTGGGAGACAGCCCACTGTTGGGCAATTTTTCTGCAGATCAACATGAAGATGAGCTTTCATAAAATAATATTGTTTCAATAAATTAATGATTTTACAAATTCTTGATTTAAATAGTTATACAAAGTTAGGGTAGTTGATAGAAAGTTTAAGGAGATGGTTTATATTTGCCAGAAAAATATAAAAAAGTAGAATGTGCCCCCTCCTTGTAGTGAGGGCTGCATAGGTTAGAAAAGGAGTACAGTGAGCTTTCACATGTTACAAGCACAAAATTGTACTTGGGAGAGAAAACAGACTTGAAACAAGTTAATGATCAAAGAAAACATTCATTCTAGGTTGGGTCTGAGTTCCTTGGTCTTGCGATCCACGGATATGACCATAGGTTTCAGTGTGCACCACAAAAAACACATGGTTATGAACAAAGAGTAATTAATTCTATAATAGTCAATAATTAGCCAGTTTAGTTAATCAAGACTTCAAAAATAAGATGTAAAATGATGATCTGTTACTTGGTAAATAAGCTGTCAGCTAAGCACTAGGAAAAACTACTACAGACTTGGCTTGTGTAAACTTCGTTAGTCAATGAATTATTGTTTGAGGGTCATGACGAATTGTAGAGGGAAAGATGGGAAATGCTCAGTTAGATATGACTTTCAATAATCCTGTAGTAATCTCCTTTTATGTAATGATTTTAATCCATTTTGAAGAATATGTTTTTGTGGTGTTAGTTTTTGGAGAATATATAACTGTGGGTATGAGGTAATCTTTTTTCTTTCTTTTTGTCTTAGGTGATATAAAAAGGCTGAGAGAAAAATTAAGGTGGTGGAACTTGTCAGAACCTTGTTTCATATATTGTGTGTTAGTGTGTATGTTAGTGTGTGTGTTTTCTCCCTTTTTCATTGGTCCCAGAGAATTAAATTTTACTCTCACAGAGAAAAAGTCTGCTGAGTGATTAATCACTGACTCTATGCCTCTTCCTTAGTTTACTTAACCTGTCAAGACTGGCCTTCAGCATTAGATAAGAGAATTGGTAGGCATGAGACTACATGACACTCACTCTACAGGTAACATACTAGTTTCCTTTATCAACTGTACAAAAACCAAAAATAATACAAAATTGTTAACAGCAACTTTATTATTTCACTGATGAAAAAGTTGTAGTTGTGATGCATTTCACATAAATTTACAATAGTGGAGGTTATACATAAATTACATTAAGTCACAAAATTTCTATTTTATAGAATCAAATTGTTTTGATGTATCCAGATGATGGCATAGTTCTTAATGGACAGCTGAGTCCAAATATGCAAAATAGAGCTTCTGCCTCTGATCACGGTGCTTTAAAATTCTTCACATGCATTAATATATTCTAGTTGTGGGATATATTACACAGGCTTTATCTTGCATTCAGGGAAAGCCCAAGCTGAATTTCACACAGTACTCCTGTCCTCTAAAGTAATCTCAGATAGGACCAGAGAACAAAGAAACAAGTATGTTTGGGTTAGTATTCTCCATTAATGAAGAAAATACACAATCAATAATGCATCAAAATAAAAATAAGAAAGGAGAGCTCCATTAGTAGCCAGAATAAATGGGTTTTGCTTTCAATTTTCACGGATCACAGAAGTTTAAAGAGCAGATCAGTCATGCTACCTGGGGTGATCAGACAGACTTAAACAATTATGAAATGAGTTAAGGTCCTGAAGGTGTCTGGAGGTGCTGGGTAAACACATCACAGGTAAGGAATGGGAAACCTACCTCAGCATTTCTGAAAGGCACAATCTATGGAAGGGAGACCTAGTTAAGCCCTTTCTGATGTGTAGAAAGGAGTATGCTGAGCTGTCTTCTTTAAAGGATGAGACCTTCATAGATTGGCCCCTCAGACTCTGGTGATTCCCGTCTTGAGCGCAAGTGCTCCAACGTGTTGTGAAAATGCTTGTTAATCTGCTCTGTTTCTTCACTGGACTCAAGGTTTGGGAGATCTTCTCGAATCTTTTGAATAAGTTGGTTCAAGACCTGAATTGTTACCTATTAAAAAAAAGAAAAACTTGTATTACTTTCATCAAATACCTGAGAAATTATGAAAAAGAGATGAGACTATGATTCTGAGTTTAAGCAACATTTATTAGCTATTCATTAAGAACAATATAAGAATTGTAAAACCTGAAAATATAGAGCAACATAAATCAGCAAAAGAACAAAAAACAAAATTGTATTTAACCAAAGAATGTTTTTAAAATGTATTTATTTGTATTTTGTGTGCACTGGTGTCTTGCCCATATGTATGTTTGTATGAGGGATGATTGTGAGGGTGATGGATCCTGAAGCTACAGACAGTTCTGAGTTGCCATGTGGGTGTTGGGAATTAAACCCAGGTCTTCTAGAAAAGCAGTCAGTATTCTTAACCACTGAGTCATCCCTCCAGCCCCTAACCTAAAAGTCTTAGTAATTACCACAAATGGACAATGCCCCCAGGAATGACTCTGAACCGCTACACACGTTGGGAATGTGTATTTGGTATTTTGTTAATTGCACAGTTTGTGCAGACAGAAAAAAATTCTGGGTAATGGAAGTACACTGCAGGTAGACTAAGCAAAGTTAAATTTCACAAACTAAAAGTATCAAATCTACAGAAGAAAAGGCTATTTCACTTACCGCATCATTTTCTTTCTCATAGAAGTAGATGTACCTGTTGAGAATCTCTATAAAGAGCTGAACTTGTAGAGAGGGGTCCATACATTGATTTGCTATTTTTAGTGCCTTCTTTAGGCACTCCATGACCCTTTTACCTCCATGAAGCTAAAATAAAGAGCATGAAATATTAAAAGAATTAATGAATATTAAAAGGATCAATGAATGAGAAATATCCCATTTTATTGCCATCACTATAAATACAACAACACAACACAACACTACAAGGCCCTTTTATGTTGCAAAGGGACACAACAAATTGAAGCCCTACAACAAGGCAACTGTATTTAAAAACAGAACCAGTGCTAGCTGTGGTGGCAGATATCTAACTTTAACCCCAGTACTGGAAAAACCGACAGGTCTCTGTGAGTTCAAGACCAACCTAATCTACAGAGTGAGTTTCAGGACAGCCAAAGCTACACACAGTGATCCCAACTCAAAACAAACCAAAAGAAAATTACAACTAGTAGTAAACAAGCTGTAGTGACAATTTGGGCATTTTGGTGTCCTTAAAAAAAGAAATTACAGAAATATGTTTTAGTTTTAATCCCAGATGTGATATAAGGGCAGCTTCAGATTGTCCACAACAGCTGACTATGATTTGCCTTGTGCTCTAGCAGGGGTGTGATTTCGCCAGCTGTAGGTAGTTTCTGGGTACTTTTGAGAGAGTATATAAACTCAACGGCCTGGAGAGGCAGGGTTATTGTTGGATTGTTGGTTGCTTGCTGTTGGTCAGAATTTGTTAAGTAATGGTGCACAAAGAAAAGATAACAAGAAGAAATTAGATATTCTGACAGCAAAGATCAAACTTGCCCTAAGGAACTCAACGTCCCTATTCAGCAGGAAGTAGTCTACTTTGCCCCCTTTCCCAAACTCTATCCTTTTTTTCTCTTATTTAGTGTTAAGGAGTTGAAAGGGTAGAAGAAAAGGGGAGGACAAAGGTGGAGCAAAGAAGAACCCACAAAGTACAAGAGTTGCTGTAAACATATTCTTTTAAAGTAGACCCTTTACCACAGGGTGAAATGCTAACATCACAATCCATTCCTTTCCTCTAATAAAGCAAAACAATTGTCTTTGTCAGATATCTAAGCTCCAATGATTCACTTCCAAAGCACAGTAAAAGGTGACCAATCCCTGTCACCAATTCTATCTTCTAACAATCAAGAGGAGCCTTACCTCTTCCCCATTTTTGTCTGTGTTTCGTCCAGACCAAAAGAGGTGTGCACATGTGCTCACAGCCCGGCCTTGATCTGGTTTTTTCAGGAGTTTTGATGCAGCAAGTGCACACTGAGTTCTCAAGGGCTCATGATTCTCTTCACTGAAGCATTTCATCCTCTCAAAAGTACCAATGATCAAGGTGATAGCAGCCAACTGTGCTTTAGAATCACTTATTTCATCTTCATACAGAGAAAATGCCTGGTATACATACAACAGAGAAGATTCATGAACCAACCACTTTCCAATAGAAACACTTCCCAAAGTTCTTCCAAGCCCCACTGTATGAGATGGTCCAAGTGCCATTCACACCAGTGCATGCTTTCAGTGAAGAGGCACAGCTACAGCCAAAATGGAAAGGCTGCTAAAAGATTAAAATTATGTTGGAGCATCCTTTGGGTATAAGCCCAGGAATGGTATAGTTGGGTCCTCAAGTAGTACTATGTCCAGTTTTCTGAGGAACTGCCAGACTGATTTCCAGAGTGGTTGCACCAGCTTACAACCCCACCAACAGTGGAGTTTTCCTTTCTCCACATTCTCGCCAGCATCTGCTGTCGCCTGAGTTTTTGATCTTAGCCATTCTGACTGGTGTGAGGTGAAATCTCAGGGTTGATTTGCATTTCCCTGAAGACTAAGGAAGCTGAATATTTCTTTAGACGCTTATTAGTCATTTGATATTCTTCAGTTGAGAATTCTTTGTCTAGCTCTGTCCCCCATTTCTGAATAGGGTTATTTGGTTCTCTGGAGTCTAACTTCTTGAGTTCTTTGTATATATTGGTTATTAGCCCTCTATCTGTTGGGAGCCATTGGTGCCAATAGATGGCGCCAGCTTCCCGCCTATAATTCAGCCAACAAAGCCTTTGCCCATCATAGTGCTCATATATCACAGTCACAGCCCGCTCTCGGGCATGCTAATGAGCTACTGGAGGATGCACCAATCAGGTAGCAACACAAGTCTCTTAGGCATATATAAGCAGTGCATTTTTCTTCCACGTGGGGTCCCCTGCTCAGAGTGTTGTACAATAAAGGTTGTTCGCAGAAGAATTCTGTTGTTGCACGCCTATTCCTGCTGGCGGGAAGTGGGGTGCGCGACATCTATCAGATGTAGGATTGGTAAAAATCTTTTCCCAATTGCTGTTTTGTCCTATTGACAATGTCCTTTGCCTTACAGAAGCTTTGCAGTTTTATGAGGACCCATTTGTCAATTCTTGATCTTAGAGCATAAGCCATATGCTCCACTATGTTCACAGCAGCCTTATAGTAGTCAGAAGTTGGAAAGAACCCAGATGTCCTTCAACAGAGGAATGAATACGGAAAATATGGTACATTTACACAATGGAGTACTAATCAGCTACTAAAAACACTGACTTTATGAAATTCTTAGACAAATGGATGGAACTAGAAAATGTCATTCTGAGTGAGGTAACCCAATCACAAAAGAACACACATGGTATACATTCACTGATAAGTGGATATTAGCCCCCAAATTTGGAATACCCAAGATACAATCCACAGACCACATGAAGCTCAAGAAGCTGAAAGACCAAAGAGTAGATGCTTCAGTTCTTCTTAGAAAGGGAAACAAAATATTCACAGGAACAGAGACAAAGTTTGGAGCAGAGACTGAAGAAAAGGCCATCCAAGACTGCCCCACCTGAGATTCCATTCCATATACTGTCACCAGATAATATTGTGGATACCAAGAAGTATATACTGACAGGTGCCTGAGGTAACTGTCTCCTGAGAGGCTCTGCTAGAGCCTGAGAAATACAGAGTCAGATGCTCTCAACCGACCATCGGACTGAGAATACTACCCCCCCCCCCAAGAAGGAGTTAGAAAAAAGACTGAGGGAGTTGAAGGGGTTTTCAGCCCCACAGGAAGAACAACAATATCAACCAACCAGATCCCCCAGAACTCCCAAAGACTAAGCCACCAACCAAAGAGCACAGGAGTAGAGACCCATGGCTCTAGCTGCCTATGTAGCAGAGGATGGCCTTATCAGGCATCAATGAGAGGTCCTGTGAAGGCTCAATAACCCAGTGTAGGGGCTGGGAGATGGGAGGGAGTGGGTGGGTGTGGGAACACTCTCATAGAGGCAGGGGGAGAGGGGATAGGATGGGGGATTCCAGAAGGAAAACTGGGAAAGGGGAAAACATTTAAAATGTAAGAAAATATCCAATTTAAAAAAGAAAGGTTAAATTTAAGAAACCTATTCCATCTTTCTTGAGCTAATACTTCTCAACTGAACTAACCACAGGAATGTTTTGTTCGTGAAATACTTTCATGACTACCTGCTAGTAAAAATTGGGGTTTCTTCTGTTTCTAGCAACTCAACAATTTTGCTACTCTGCACAGGCAATGTGACTACCATATGAAAAAATTCCCACATGATCAGATAGAGCTAGTCATCTATTAAAAGATAAAGCAGAGTGCCAGGAATAGCGGTGCATGCCTTTAATCCCAGCAGTTAGGAGGCAGACACAGGTGGGTCTGAGTTCTTGATCAGCCAGGTCTACATACTGAGACCCTGTATAAAAACAGTAACTAGTTAACACCAAGTGCATTACCTCAAAAATAACAGACCAGTGACAGAACCCAACAAACTCAACAGGTAAACCAGGAAGGAAGGGAGAACTTACCTGGGACATAAATTCATATGCTACTGTTTCATGATTTTCAAAGCCAATTTCCCCAGCAGCTAATGCTCCTTGAAGAAAAAGTCTCAGTGGTAATTCAGCCAGCTCAGCTTTAATCAAAGCACTAATAGTCTGGTGAGCAAATGAAAAAATCTTCTGGCATTTCTTTTCCCACTTGTCATCCTGAAACAGGAAAAACCTATCAAGTTCAAGGGTAATTTTTTCAGTCTGCTGAAAATTTCTCATAACACCTCTAAGCAAAAACACTGAATCTGAGTTCAGTTTTTCTGTCATTTTTCCTCTCTCTCATTTATGAAACACAAAAGTAAACCAAGCAGGATATCTCCTTAAAAACTAAACCCATCTAAAGCTGCTACTTCTGTAATTTATATAGTTTTGATATTTCCTTTTATGATTAGAAAAGCAGCACATCCCTAAATAAACTTAGAAAATACAATCAACCCTGGTAACATGGTTGCTAATGTCTTCCTGTCCACTTTTTCTCTACGTAAATATAGTGGAGATATTTGTGTGTAGTTATGTGATCTAAGCAGATCACTGAAAAGAAGTTAAAATTGGGTTGATACTACAAACAATTTGTATGTAACTTCTTGTCAAGATAAGTTTCCTCATAATTCTAAGTTATTCCTTAGTATTACTTTATTATATATTATATATTATATATTACTTTAACAAGGAAATATTTCTTCAACTCATTCATAATCTAACTGGCTAAAGTATCTCCCTTTAGAAAGCACACTGAATAGTCAGTACATATACAAAGCTAAATATGTGCCAAGTGCTACAACTCAGTAGGTATAAACACTTCCCATACAAGTCAGATAATGTGAGCTCAATCCCGGAACCCTAAGGTGGAGGGAGAGAAATGACTCTATGAACTCATCCTTCTTCTTCCTCATGTACACCACAGCATCATCCCAACCCATCATACACACAGTAATACAAAAACATAATGAAGGTTTAAAAACTGATTCTCTTTACTTTTTAAAAATGACAGTAAAACTTCTTATACAGATTAAATACAATAATCCAAGTCTGTAGTCCTTGTTACAATATAAACACTAATTGCTACTTGGAGAGAGTGTCTTAAATCCCGCTTTCCTATTTAAATTTTTGTTGGTCTCCAAATTTTTTTCATCTGATAACATTCTGTACAATTTGCCGGCCACTGGTTTACTGCTGACAGTTTCAGACTAGACATGTGAGATAAGTAATCTTTCAGTTTATTTTACTCGTGCTGTCTTCCTGGACTATCTATTTCATCACAAATGCTAGGGGTTCTTTTATTTTGTTCATCAGAGTAATGTTCCAGTAAATGTATGCACATACGTGTATGTATACACACACCATATTTTCATTATCCGTCACTGAGGTGTTTAGCTATAGCCACTGTAAATAATGCTGCAATGAACATGAAAGTGTTCAATCTCTCGGTAACAAAAACTGATTTCATCTCCTACAGATACACTTCAGCCCAACTATTAATTTTTGTGTAGTCTCCACACTGTTTTTTCTCCCCCCCACTTTCGTTCCTTCTTCTTCCTCCTTTTCTTTCTTTTTTTATGTTTGAAACAGAGGTTTTCTTCTAACAACCCTAGCTGTCCTGGATGTTACTTTGTCAACTAGGCTGACCTCAAATTCACAGAGATCCACTTGCTTTTGACTCCTAATGCAGTGATTAAAGGTGTGTGCCACCATTCCTGGTCCATACTGTTTTCTATAGTGACTGCACTATGTTTATATTCTAACAGTGGTCCCTTTTTACCACATCATGAGGGTTTTTTTTTTGTTTTGTTTTGTTTTTGTTGTTGTTTGTTTGTTTGTATGTGATACCAAAGACTAATTCTAAAGACTTGTGCATCAAGAGTAGGTAATCTACCAGTGGGGCTACGTTCCCAGTCATCCTGTCTCTTTGATAATAGTCCACTAAAGCTGAGTCATGTATTTTCATTTGCATTTCCCTCGGGATTAATGTTACTCAGCATCTTTTCTGAGACCTACTGTCATCTGTATGTGTTCCTAGGGGAAATTTCTACTCAGGTCCTTTGTGTTTATTTGTAGTTTTGGAGACAGAGTTTCATTATGTATCCTAGACTGGCATCATTTGCCCATTTTTAGATCCTGTTATTTATTTTATTATTGAACTGAACGTATTTTGTTTTATGGGGTGTTAAGATTTATTTTTCTTTTACAATGACTGCTTTGCTTACATGTATGTAAGTATATTGTGTGTATACGTGGTGCCCATAGAGGTCAGAAGGGAATGAAAAGATACCTCAAACTGGAGTTAAATTGTAAGCCACTCTGTGGGTGCTAGTAATCAAACTCAAGTCTTCTGCAAGAGTCATCTAGTGATTATTTTGGATCTAGCCCCTTATAAACTGTATGGTTTACAAACATTAGTTCCATTTTATACACTATCTCACTGCACTGCTGTTTCCTTTGCTGTGCTGAACTTTTTAGTTTTGTACAATCTACTTGTCTATTTTTGCTTTTGTGGCCTATGCCTTTAGTATTCCCCTCTCCTAAGATCAATAACAAGACCAAGGTTCAGTTCCTTAATCCATTTTGAATTCATGTGTTTTGTATGCGAGATAAAGATCCAATTCTATTCTGCTACAAGTGGATGTCCGGTTTTCCTGTCCGCTTCATTAAAAACTGTCCTTTCCCCCTGTGTTTCTGGCACAGGATAAGGATTTAAGGAAGATCCACTAGATGGCGCAAGGTGGGCCATGCCTTTAATCCTGGCACTTGAGATAAGAGGCAGGTGGATTTCCGAGTTTGAGGCCAGCCTAGTCTACAGAGAAAACCCTTATCTCAAAACAAAACAAAACAAAGCAAACAACCAGATAATCTGATTTTACGTGTTTGGTTTTCGGGATAACTCCTCAGTTCCACTGGCCTATTTGCATATATTTTTACTAGTACTACAACATTGGTCATTATAGCTTCATAATATGGTTACTTTTATTGTTATAGTGACAAATATCTAGTCATAAAGTGCTGGAAAATAGAACAGAAGTTACCCTGACAAAAATCTGGTATATAAGTTGGTAAGAGTATTAAGATAAAAGTGATTTAAAAAATTATTAGAAAATCAAGTTTACTGAGCTTTATTCATTAACATAAACCTGCATGTTCAACGTCCATGTATGAGACTGAGGCACGGTCTTTAAAATTATGCCATTGAAGACAAGCCATGATTCTGCTTTAAAAGAAACAAAACTCATAGAGTAGGTACATACGATTCTAGCATTATTCAATTACAAGCTTTTTTGAGAAGTAATTATACAATGCTGGACCTTATCACTAGGCAAAGTGACACTGAGTCAGACCCTAAGGAAAAGTTTTAGCATCAATTTGTACTGAGCTGTTCTCCTGTCTCCAAGTGCTGTCATGTGAGTTCTGAGCCAGCCTGCAGTTCACCTGTGTCAGTTAACAGCAAAGGATGGCAAGCAAGGAATCAGGAATTCCTTGAAATGGGATCA
The DNA here is from genome assembly GCF_963924665.1 of Micromys minutus. NCBI lineage: Eukaryota > Metazoa > Chordata > Mammalia > Rodentia > Muridae > Micromys > Micromys minutus. The sequence continues at coordinate 10,263,392 of NC_137959.1, forward strand.
GATACCATTATCACTTATTTTTGTGTGCTTCAACTTTTCTACAACTTAGAAGATACAGTAAAGAAAAAGGGAAAATGCAGTGACAAATTTCAAAGTCAACCCACCATTTGAGAATTCTCTTTGTATCGAAAAGCCAACTGGTAAGCTGCAAACACCAAAGGTGGCAGTGTGAAGCGAATCCGCTGATTTCCACCAGCCCCGAAGTGTTTTCGTGCCGTATTCAAAATCTGACAAAGAAAATTAAAAACTTTAAAAACAATTTCCACACTAGGACTATTTGTTTACAAAATTACATGGGAACTCTATACCATACTGCTACTGTTTTATGATCAATCAGGCTTTATTAAGGTCCATACTTCCTATATTAATCACTCTAAAATACTAACCCATTTTATACATAAGCAAGTTGGAAGCTTACACAGGTTGTATTACTAGCTTTTGGTAACTAGTCAAGAACAGATATATGCTCTTTTCAAACACATGTCCAAACTATACTTTGTTGATAAAGAAGGCAGGCTGATGAAGCAAATCAGACTTACATGTGAAAGTGAATTCTAGTACTCTATTCTTTATTGCTGCTGTATAGCAATCTGATGATACATTCCATCCTGGAAAGAAGCTCCTAAGATTCAGGCAGTGAATAACCTTACAAGTCCAGACAACTAAAACTTGTAAGACCAACAAAGGCCCTGCCCAAGGAACAGTACACCATTCTGGTGGAGGGAACTGGTGCGGGGCTGCCTGGAGGAGCTTCTCCAACATGGAAGCTGCCTGCAAGCCAGGCAGAGTCCAGGACTGAAGCCTTAACGAGCTATCACCAGTACCAGAGTGGGATTTTCAGGTATGCCATTGTCTTTGAGACAGCCCCGTTTCTGTGACTAACTCCACCCTCTCACTGCCCATACTCCTGTAAATAATCCCAATAAACTGGTAGCATCATTATGTGGGTCTGTCATCTATCCCTAATAGCAGTGAAGAGATGTCTGAGTTGTGACTCCCAAGGATAAGTCTCAAACAACTGCCTTCCTCTTAGCTCAAATTTCACTTGAAAAATGGGTAGCATACTCCTATATAACTGTTGGGAAGAGTAAATGACACAGTTTCAAATGTATAATCAATACCTTGCACAAAGTATGTGCTCAGAAAAATAAGGAATTATGGAAAAACAGCTGGAGGGTTGTGTGTGTGTGTGCTGCCAGAAGTAGAAGGATTAAAAGTCAAGGCCCTAAACTGAGCTCAAAGCTCTAGGAAGCCAGCTATTTGGGGATGGCAAAGCAGCTGCCTCAGACACCTTGTGGTTATAGAAAGAGATGACAGACCCTACATTCTCCAAAACAAAAACAAAAAGCAACAAAAAACAAACAAACAAACAAAAAAAGGTTATCTAAAGAAACCAGCTAAATTCCGCTTTCCACTTTTCCTATCCTTAGCTTCAAAACCCTAGCCCAAGGCTACACATAATTCCTCATTCTCTTGAACTCTGACCACTGAGTGACTGGCTCCTATGCCAGAATTAGAGAAACCACCTTTCTGGAATTACCTAAAGCCTGATCTAGCTGTTGGGAGTTGTCTAAATTCTGATTTTTAGTCCTTCCTATAAACTTAAATCATTTATCCTTACAGGTAGATCAAACTTTCTAAGCACATTTAAATTAAGAAAAATACCAATATAATTTAAAAAGCTATGTGAAACAAATGTATGGATGGATCAGAAAGAAGAAAAAGAGAACCAAAGGATTGGGCAGACAGTTCAGTTAGTAAAATGCTCTAGCACAAGCTTGAGGGCCCGAGTTCGGTTTCCCAATGTCCACATAAAAGGCCGGGCGCAGCCACACAACTGCAGTCCTAGCACTGGGAAGGCAGAAGCAGGTGACTCCATGGAGCTCATTAAGGAGCCCTGCCTAGAAAAATACAATGAAGAGCACCTGAGGAAGACACTTGACGCTGACCTCTAACCTTCAGGTGTACCTACATAAGCATGCAAATACAAACATTAAAGAGGATAATCAAAGAATTCGTGTAAAATACAGTATGTGATATATCTGTGTCTTGTGAATGTTTCTGATACAGAAGCATACAAACATAATCAGCCACAAATACGATCACATATAACAGAAAATGAAAGCAACCCCCCCCCTTACACACACACACACACACACACACACAGAAAGGAGGAACAACTTAAAATACTTCAGTATTCATATACTGTACTGATCCCATAGTGCATGAAAAATCTCTCCTAAACCAAACTGAAGGTCACCACTCTACTTACAGAAATCTGCTTTGTAATCATTCACTATCAGATGCCAACATACCTACTTAGGCCACAATTAAATCTTCATTTTATAAAAATTAACTGAGGACTATGATAAAAGAGAAAGCTTTGTCTGATTACTAAACTTTGCTTTCATTTGACAAATAAACATCTTCCTATCAGATTTTGTCTCTGGAAGTTTATTATGATAAGTAACTAAACATTCTAAATGCACTACACTTTTTGTTCATCTTTTTTTTTTTTTTTTTTGAAAAAGAAACAACACAGAATAATTATGCAATATCCAACAAAGGAAAGAAAGCCTTTTTCCAATTCTGAGGTTTCCGAAAGAAGCAGAAATACCTAAGCTGTTCCTCATGAGTGTCAGCAGTTTAGTTGCTCATTTATACAAAAATAAAATCCCAGCTGTGCACGGTGGTACATATCTAAACTCATAGCACTCAGGAAGCTAAGGCAGCAGGATCATAATTTTGAGACCAACTTGGCTATAGTGAGACCTTGCCTCAAACAAACAAATAAATATTTTAAGGCCATGAACTTTAATTCAGTAGCAAGTTTTTCAATACCTTCAACTAGAGCAGAAGCTACATTAAGCCATTTAAACACTTCTCTGCTCATTGTGTGTGATGAAAGGTTACAGTGAGAGATAACTCATACCAAGTACTGCTGATCAGGATCAGCCGAACGCAGAAGATGAATAAATCGGCCAACAAGGCTCTGTTCATCAGCAAAGTCTTCTGGATCAGGGTCTTCTACAGGTTGGTCTGGCTGATCCTGAATCAGTGTGGACACCAAATTCATTATGGAATCTACCTGCAACATGGAAAGTAGAAAATGTTAGTGTGAAACCATGAACAACAACAAAAGGTAACAAGTTTCTAAGTGTAGACATAATAAAACAGTATCAGCAAAATAATTCAGTTTTTTTTTTTTAAACAAATAATTTGGTATAAACAGTCTCACCCAGCTGTGAACCTTTTAAGCTGCAGTAACAACCAGCTTGGCAAAATCAGCCCATCGGTACAATAGTAGAATGAATGTTTTAGGAATAACCAGTGACTTTCTACCTGGACTTAAGGTTTGTTCCACAGGGTAGAATTCATGCCTGGTACTCTAAATCTGGCAAAGAACCCACAGATTATGAAGTAAGAGGCCTTAAGGGGAATCTACTATTATTATTTTGCTAAATGGACATAGTAATAAACCGCCTTCTAAATACTTACCCTTCTGCCTATAGATTATTATAGCTTTCTCCCTTATCAATGATGCTTCTTTTTTGCAGTGGATAACAGTCAGTACAATTCAAAGGGTAAAAAATAAATGACTATGGAGTGTTAAACCCTAAATAGCATGTCTTTAGCATACCCTCCCCAACGTGGCTCAGAGAACACTGAAGAGGGGACAGAAAGATTAGAAGAGCCAGAGGTCAAGGACTACTGCAAAATAGTGCCTTCCCACAGTAGCTGAGACTGCCTGCCCAAGATAAAGCTACTAGTGAACACTCATCCTGGATAGAGGAAGTTCCCAAGGATCCAACTGTAGTTGAAGAGCTATTGGCAATGCTGGCTGCTGAAGGCAGTAGAGTCACTTTCTATGGGATAGTCACTCCCATAGCAGGTGATCCTCCACCCATTCACATACAGGCAATAATCATTGACTAAATTTTTTTTTTTTTTTTAAAGGAGAAGGAGGTAGGGAGGTTGTTCCAGAGACACTGAAAAGTTGATAGGTCAATATATACATTTATGCACAAAAATCTAAAGATATATGCCAGATCAATCAACTGTGGCTATTCTCCTTTTGGTGAAATCAGAGGTATTTAATAATTCTATGTATATCTCCAATTCTTAACTTCTATAACAAATAAGGTATTCATAGTTTTTATTATTATGTTACCTCCCTCACTTATTACCAGAGTCTACAGCTCAATGTCTAAAATCCTAATCAACCCCATCCTCTATTTCCCTAAAAGAGCATATCTGTATTCTCTTACCTGGTCCTGAGAGACGATTTCTGTGTTATAATCCAGAACATTACTAAGCACATAACAGCTCATGCTCTTTCTGGACTCGTAGTCAAAGTACTCAAAAAGTGGGTGGAAATGCTTTAATTTTAAGACTGTTAAGATATTGTTGTAAGTATCAACAGGTATCTTCAAAAGTCTGGTAAGCTCCTTTGAAACTGCACTACTGGTAGCAATACTACAAAGAGAAAAACAGCAACCCTTTCATGAGCAAAGTTAATCTTTATACACAGAGTACTTGTTTCACATATTTAGAAAAAAAAATCTTCATTTACCATCTATGGCAGGCAGGAGCTGGCCCCAGGGTCATGAGAGTAGAAGAACTGTCCCTGTCCCTCACCAGCTGCAGGAGAGCAGGCCCTGTACCTCACCTGGGCAGCAGGATAGAGTTGGCCATGCTTCCAGGCGTTGTTGGTGAGCCAGCCCCAGGGTGGGGAAAGCTGGAGAGCCCTCAGGCTGACCAGCTCAGATGGCTCTCAAGCCCAGATCTAGGACTTTGAATTGGCTACCCCAATATCTACAGTATTGATGAACTGTTGGAATGCATTAAGAACTGTCCCACAGATCCAAAACTACAGGATCCCATGACCATCGAAACAACAGAATATCTGAGAGAAGGCCCAGTGCAGCAGGAGAAGCCAGAGGCCTTGTACTAGACCAATGAATGAGTCTTTACAATGAACATTTACAAAGAACTGTGGACAAAAGGGTACACCATGACATATACTGTGACACACTACAGCTTCCATGAGATTTTTTTTTTCTCCATTGGCGAGAGGTTGCAAGGGTAGGGGCAGGTAGAAGAGGGGGGTAGATGAGTGAGATTGGGGTACATAGTATGAAATTCACAAAGAAGAAAAAGGTTTTAATTCATTTACACATTTAAAGAAATTGAGAAAATAAAACACTTATCTCTAGTTCCTTGGATAGAGAGCAAGTATTATGAAGAAAGTTAAATAGGAGAAAATCCATGCAAAAACCATCTAGGAAAAAAAAAATCTGTATCTGGTGAATTTGAGAGGTAGCATCTTGTATAGGAGCATTCTCTGGAGGCTGAGGCATATTTTAGCATTTACAAGACCTTTAGACACTGGGATTTCTAGTTATTTTAGTAACTTTTACTTTAAAGCTCATCTAGGAGGGATAAAGGGGAACACAGATATCATTTAATTTTCTCTCTTATGTTAAAGATTTATACTGTTTTTCAGTTCACAAGAAAATGGAAATAACGAATAAAAAAGGAGTAAAGGGGAAAAATGTTCCTGTTGTATCTTAACCAATGGATGGAAACTAGAAAAGCAGGAAGCCTAATTAAGGTACTCAGGAGGCAACTGTTGGGGAAAAGATACATGATAGCATCAAAATGCCAAAAGTGAATCAGCAGAGGCTGTAGCGGATCTCTCGAGTTCTAAGTTATGGGCCAACTTGGTCTACAGAGCAAGTTCCAGAATCGCTAAGGCTACACAGAGAAACCCTGTCTCAAAAAAACAAAAACAAAAAATCAAACAAAAAAAAACCCCAAGTAACCTTTGTAGGGTGCCACAGGTCTAGGATAGTATGACTGAGGAAGCATCCAGTGTAGGGAACATCGTTGTAGTGGTTTCTATATGGTCAGGCCAGGGATGGCACTATTAGAAGGTGTGGCCCTGTTGGAGTAGGTGTAGCACTGTGGATGTGGGCTTTAAGACCCTCATCCTAGCTGCTTGGAAACCAGTCTTCTGCTAGTGCCTTCAGATGAAGATGTAGAACTCTCAGATCCTCCTGCACCATGCCTGCCTGGATGTTGCCATGCTTCCTGCCTTGATGATAACGGACTGAACCTCTGAACCTGTAAGCTAGCCCCAATTAAATGTTGTCCTTATGAGAGTTGCCTTGGTCATGATGTCTGTTCAAGTGGTAAAACCCTAATTAAGACAATTATTCTTTTCCCAAAAGTTACTAAAACTAAAGCTCAAATTAAAAAAAAATATTTAAATAATTGTTACATTTCAAATATTTACACATATCCCTAATTTTTTAGCCTAAATATATATACGCCCTTATTGTTCACAATGTGCTCATCTGAAGAAAAAGGAAACCTTTTTCTTTTTTGTAGGGGTGGAGTGGGAGGAATGGTGGTTGACGATGTTCCCTACTAGTTTAAGAACTGGCTCATTCTTGAGGCTGAAGAGATGGCTCAAAAGGTTAAGAGCACTGGCTGTTGTCATAAAAGACCCAGGTTCTATCTCCATCATCAACATGGCAGCTTGTAACTGTCAGTAACTTCAGTGTCAGGGTGTGCCAATCCCCTCTTCTAGCCTCTAAAGGCACTAGGTAGACAGATGATGTGTAATACAACACACATAGAATACAATAGTAAAGACAAAACAAAACAAAAAACTAGCTTAGGAAGGAATTTGAATTGAAGACACAGAACTATGAAGACTGTCTACAGACCTGACAGGCCACTACTTCACTACTGTACAAGGAAGCAAGCAGCTAGCAAAACTTTCTATCCTGTTTAGCACCTCGTAGGAAAATCTCAGGACGTACTTCAAACAACAAATGCTAACATGTCAAAGACAAACTAATATAATGCTAAGAGTTTTTGTCAATGTTGTAACTTTGGGGTACACGAGATAGCTCAACGGGTAAAGATGCTTGCCACCAAGCCCAGCAACCTGAGTTTATGGGCAGGACCCACCTGGAAGAGCCAAGTAACTGAAGCGAGTTTTTCTCTGACCTCCACCGGTGCGTATTTTCTAACTCCCTCCCCAACAAATAAATGTAGTTTAAATTTTTTAAAATATAATTTTGACTTACTGTTCAAGGTTAAGCTTATTGAATATCTCCACTGTTGTTTCTAGAACTTTATCAACATAGTCCACACGATCAGGGTAACATTTCATAGCAAGATTAATGAGAGACACTTGTAAAGATACAACGTCCTCTGATGGCATGTCTTGTCTGGACTGCAATGTTTAGAAAATTATACAATTTATTTTAAACAATTACAAAAGAAAATATACCAATAGACAAGTTTCAAAGTTGAGAAAGTAGAGAAAATACTATACAAACCTGTATCACTGTAGCCACCTGTTGTGAAAATATGTCAAAAAGTTTAATCTCAGCTGGAATTCCAGGTCCATCTTCACGATGAGCAAATAAAGCTAATCTAAAAAAGAAAACATTTTTTTTTAAAGATATGGGATCTGAACAGAAGGTCATTTTTTTCTTTATTGCTTTTCTGTATTTTCCAAGTCTGTTTCTTAGAACATTATGAATGGCTTTTAAGATTATAGTTAAAATACCAAGACATTACTATTAATTTCTGGTGAATTAAATTCCAAACAAGACTTTGAAAATTGAGCCTAGATGCATAGCATAGTGATCAAAGAAAAATTATCTTAACAATAAATGTTACTGTTGTTCCATTTGGGTGGGGGTTAACACAAGAGCTACAATGTATGACTTTATTCTATGCCTTAACTAGAGTCTTGTTAATGATGCCACTACACTGGCAATCATGTTTACTTACTCACTGACTTTATGTAGTACGAGCTAGCCTAGAATTCATAGTACTCCTGCCTCTACTTCAGAAGTGCTGCGGTTACAGTCATGTGCTACGTCACCCAGATTAAATAAATAAAGGCTGTAGAGATGGCTCAGTGGTAAAAGTACTATGTACTACTCTTGCAGAGAACCCAAGTTCAGTTCCCAGCATCTATATGGAACCACAGGAAGTAATGTGGTTATTTAATTTAATAATTAAACTTTAATAACCTGCACCTCTTAAGCTATTCAAAATCGTGTATACTGCATTATCTGTCAAGGTCAGAACTGCATCTACATTTTGTTATGCAGAAAAAAACCCTCCACTGATTGGGATTGCTAAATGGCATTACTCCTACACAGGAAAATCTGGTTAACCATCTTTCTTTAAGAGTGGGCCCAATAAGCATGCAATGTATGCTATCTAGGACAATCTGGAGACCTCTGCTTCATTAATTCCTAGATGTTAAGACTAGTAACTTAATTAGGTAGCTTAAAATATATATATAAAAAAATCTGCTGAAATAAATCTTTGGTGTTGTTTCTAACTTCATAATGATATAATACTCAATGCAGGCTAAATTATGTATTATTTATCATGTAGCAAGGCTACCAAGCAGTCATTGATTACAGACATTATAAAAAGCCAAGTTATACATATATGAGTTATGCATTTATATGTATAAATATATATTTATATAGATATAAATGTTCAATATGGAGATATAACCATATGCATCATATATTAATGTGATATGTAAATATATGAATATATATTTATACACACACACTAAAAACTTTTATTTTTAAATCTTGCTTTGTACATGTATAAATGCAAGTGTCTAATAGGATCCAGAAGGAATGTGAGATGCCCTAGAACTGGAGCCATCAGTGTTGGTGATGGAACTGGACTCAGGTCATCTTTAAGAGTAGTATGCACTCTTAACTGCTGAGCTAATCCCAATTTTTGTATGTTTGTCTATTAAACCAATGGTTAAGAAACTATACTTAAAGGAGATCCACTAAAAATGTGATTCTTAAAAAAACTTGTCCTTATGAACCGGTGACAGCAGAATGATTACGTAAGCATTCTCAATTCTTCCTATGCTGTTGCTACTTTAAAAACACTCAGTCAAGGAAGTCACCACTGAAAGATAATTTATATAACTGAGAAATTCTGTTCTTCAGTGAGCTTTAGACAAGGAAAGGTTTGCACAATAATGTCTACACCTATCAGTTAAACAGATTAAAGGCTGCATTAAAAATCAGGTATGGTGACTCATGCCTAATGCCAGCACTTGAATCAAGTCAAGAGAATCAGAAATTCAAGGTTATCCTCATGTACAAGCAGCCTGGACTACATTAATTAAAAAAACAAAACGAAACAAAACCCCTTAAAAAAAAAACCACCTCCTTAAGCCTTCAAATGAAAAGGTAAACTTTCACACTTAAGTCAGCCAACCACTAACTTGACACTGAGTGCTAAATTATCTATAGCAAAATTACGTTAAGATTGGTACTTAAAGAGATAACAGAAACAAATGATTTTCTCACTGCCATTTCGGAGCATTTACCTTCCCATTCTGAACAGTCTTACCTGTCAATCAAAGCAATGATTATGTTTTTCACATTTACATTTTGGTGTAACTCAGCACAAGCTCTAAGAAAAGGATTCAAAGTCTGGAGATGGAACTCATCAGGAAAAACCTAAAAGTCAGATATGATTGATCAATACATGGAAGAAAGCTTCACAAAGTATTCTGATCTTATGAATGGTATATAAAATCATTACTTACAGAAAAAAATAGCTTAATCTTAGATAATTAAAATCAAAACAAGAAATATTCCATTTCTAGCATACAAGTAACTCTAATAAGACCTAGAAAACTCAAGATTATTTTCCTGTACTTTTGAGAAAAAAAAAACACAATAAAACAAAATTGATTATTAATACAAAGACCGAGTTTGAAAATGAAAATTTCTGAAAAAAATTTTTATTAAAAAAAAAAAAAAAAAAAAACAACCTTTTTCCTAAGATTTTTTTTTCCTTTTTTCTGAGACATCGTTTAGGCACAATGGCCAGGTTGGCCTTAAACTCAGGGCTTCAACCTCAGAAGTGGGCTGCTGGAACTACAAGTCATGTTCCTCCACACTGGACTTAGGATTTCCTTCTCCCAAAAAAAAAAATGAAAATAAAATTTATTTTAAGAATTAATGTTTTCTTACCTGAATGATGCACTCCATGAGATATTCTTGAGCCAAAGCATCTCTACAATTCACAACTTGCTCCAAAATGCCTGTTAAAACAATCTAAAAATAGCAAAGAAAAATAAAGGTAAGCTAAAAATGATTTTGAAAATCCCAAAGTATTCCTCTAGCAACACACTTAACATGAAAATCATTTTATATTGCTCTCATCCATACTTCGATGTTCAACTTTAAAAACTAGCTTATTATTAAATATAAATTTTTCTTACATACAGTATGGTGGGTTTTTTCACAGTTTGTGCTTTTTTTGTCAGTTCTAACAAGTCTCCAACTAATTCAAGATATGAAGATTTCCCTTATGTTCTCTTCTAGAACTCTTAGACAGTATATACCTAAGTCTCTGATCTGCTTTTCTATAGCTTCCACACTGGGTAAGCAATGGTCAAGACTTAAGTTTCTTTGTTTACACATATCAAGTGGGTATTAAATTCTTCCAGAGTTAATTTATTAAGGTTACCCTGGGCAGGCAAAGTAGTGCACATCTTTAATCCCAACACTCGGCAAGCAGATCTCTGTGAATTCAAGGCCATCCTAACCTACACAGGACAACCTAATTTTCAGGACAGCCAGGACTACAGAAAGACTGGCCCTGCTTCAAAAGGCAAACAGTAAGTTTGCCTTTGCACCTTCACAAAAATTAACTGCAGGACTAAAGATGTAGCTCAGTTGGCAGAGTGAATCTCTAGGACTCACTTAGGAAGATCAGAAGTTAAAGGCCATCCTTGACTACAAGAGAGCTGGAGGCCAGCCTGAACTACCTCAGATGATCAGGGGAGAGGGAAAAAAGAAGGAGTCAATATGTGAATCAATAATGGACTACCTAATCTAAGGACTGACGAACCTAATCCAATGCTTAAATTTTTGGGGTTTGTTTCACATTTTTGATGCTAAGGATCCAAATCTAGAACCTGAAGTAGGTTAAAGAGTAGCCAAACTGAGCTATACTACAAAATGTCAATGGGACCAAGCCCTACCATGCTCATTTTCTTAATGCTTCCTGGTTTTGCCCTATATCTATCTAGGTTACCACTTACAATAACTTATAAAATTCAAAAATACCATCTGACCTTTTACAAAAAAAGTTTTGCTGATAGCTGGTTGAAACCACTGGCTGCTCTGCTAGAGAACCTGGGTTTGATTCCCAGCATCCACATGGTGGCTCACAATCATCTGTAATTCCAGTTCCAGGGGATTTGATACCCTTTTGGCCTCTATGCACAAACACACTTGTGGTACATAAACATACACGCCAGCAAAAAAACTCACACACATTTTTTTAAGTCTTTAGCAAAGTGTGCTGACCCTAGTTTGTTCCCCTTGGCTGACTTAGTGTCTGTCCCTTTCATCCCTTCCCCTTTGTGCTTCTCTCCACTGGGGTCTTACTCAGGGTTTCTATTGCTACGACAAAACACCATGACCAAAAAACAAGCTACAGAGGAAAGAGTTTATTTGGCTCAAACTTCCAGATCATAGTTTGTCACTGGAAGTCAGGACAGAACTCACACAGGGTAGGAATCTGGAGGCAGGAACTGATGCAGAGGCCATGGAGGGGTGCTGCTTACTAGCTTGCTCCCCAAGACTTGCTCAGGCTGCCTTCTTATAGAACCCAGGACTACCGGCACAGAGATGGTACTACCCATAAAGGACTGCACACCCCACTCCTTACTGACCACCAATTGAGAAAACACCATAATGGTAGACCCCATGGAGATATTTCCTCAACTGAGACTCCTTTCTCTGTGATGACTCTAGCTTGTGTCAAGTTGACCAAAAAAAACAGCCAGCACAACTGGTATATGTCAATACCACAAACTATCTTTACATCAGTGAAAGTGAATTTAGGTCCTTTTGTCCTAGCCTTTCAAAACTGCCGTGGGTATTATATTTTAGAATCTGTTTAAAAACAGTCAGAGAGTTAGATATGACTGAGACTGCACTGAATCTATAGTTAGACTCAAGTAAAACTGCTACCTTGACAATACTGAATCTCCAACCCATAAACGTGGTAGTACTTTTAACTAGATCATTTTTAATTAAAAATTTTTTTAAAGTTAAAATATTTTTCAATTTAACAAAGATCTATTTAAAATAAGATTTTTAGTGTATATCTCACAATGTAAGAAAAAAATGACAACAAAAAGATAAGAACCTGTTTGTATCGTTCCACATTTACACCTTCCAACTGACTCAGGCGCACCAAATTTGTTCCCACTAAAATTCTCAGTTCTTGTCTCTCTCGTTCTCTTTTTTCTCTATCTCGACTATGTCCTTGATGCTGCATCCGCACCCAGAGCTTATTCATCTCTGCAAAGTTGAGCAGTACAAAATCCATGGAGTCACTGATATCACCAGTTGTTTCTTCACTGCCAAGAAAAAGTTAGAAAAATCTTATGCACATGACAGGATCAATTTACTGCTCGTCCATTCCTTTCCTTCTTTCTTCTGCAAATACTCATGCTTCAAATGCCACTTTCAACTGCAGTTCATTTGGCTTAAAGTTAACTACGTGTCAAGAACAAACTCTAGCATAAAAATAAAGTCTAGGGGAAGAACACAATACATTTAAAGTGCAAAATACTTTCCATGATTCCCTATTCTGAGCTCATTGGATTTTGCCCTTACAGCAACTCACTAGAATATAAAGATGTGCTCAATTTGGCAGCACACATACTAAAACTGAAATAGTACAGAGATTAGCATGGCCCCTACAGTGACAAGCAATCTGTGAAACACCCCATATTCTTAAGGGAGCTTCACAGGGCTTCACATGGTGCTGGCAGCTTATGTTACTCTTCAGGGACTACATTTCTTACAAAGAAACTCAAACACGCATGGTGACACAGCATCACTGAAGAGTTAGCAAGGGGGCTAGAGGGCACTGCACTTGGGAGTATGATGGCGTCCCAGCTCCCACCATAAAGAATCCACCTGCAGCTGAGTCGTTCCATATCCTGACAGAACTAATGTCCAACAAAAGGTAACTGACTAAAAAACAAAAATTAAAAAAAAAAAAAAATTAAAAGACCCCAAACCTTGGCATTTACAGTAGACCAGTAACTGCCACTTTATTGTTAGATATATTGGCTTCAAATGAAATATGAGCTTTATGAAGCGAGACCATATTCTTCTACATCTTCTAAGTCAGGGAATTTAGTTTTTCAAATATTTTACTAATTGCCTCATGTTTAAAATTCAGAGTCAAATTATAATAATCAAAATAACATCATCCTCTTTGTATACTATTAAATCTTTTATGTATGGTTTAGCTTAATAGTAGTAGTAGTAGTTGTTGTACTAGTAAATGATTCTTGGCATAGTGAAACATACCTGTAATATGGACATTGAGAGGCAAGAGGAGGAGGATTACATACTCAAAGCAAGCATGAGTTATAGTGAGAATCTTTTTCGAAATGAAAAGAAATGAAAGAGAAAGGCTGGTGAAGTGGTTCAGAGGGCACAGGCACTGGTCATGTAAGCCTACTGGTCTGAATTTGGTCCCCAGAATCCATGTAAAGGTAGAAGCAAAGAACCAACTCACAAAGTTATTCTCTGACCATCACACACAAAAACAAACACACATCATCACACACAAACATATATATATATAAAAAATATATATATATAAAATGTATTTTTAAAGGAATTGATACAGATAAACTAACTTATTAGTTTAAAAAATTTTTAAACGAATACACTTTAAATAAAAGGAAACTATTAGTTCTTCAATCTAGAGACCCATCAAATAAAGTTTACCACACCTAGCAGCAATCTGCCATAGCTAGGAGAAAAGTTGTCATGATTTTCATGCTAGAATGGAGGCCACAAAAGAAACAGAGGTCTCTATAAACAATTTTTAGGCTTCTTCCGCCACTAGTTAACACCTTTAAAAGTTATACTTCCAAAGATTATCTAATGTAATGGGGAAATGTTCTAAACTATATTGGATGCCTATAATCCATCATTTGAGAGTGTGCATGTAAGAAGGCTACTGAAAATTCAAGGCCAGCCTAGACTACAGTGAGTACCAGCTACTCAAGGCCACACAGCAAAATCCTCTCTTAAAACAAAGCAAAAGTAAACAGCAAAAAAATTAAAATTTAAAAAGCAGATTCTAATCCAAAGAAGTTTTCTAATATATAGTTGAATCTGAATACACTTTGTCTCATACCACACACTGAATTATGTATCACAATGAAAGTCTAGACATAAAATACTACATGAATTTGAGTGAGAAGGTCACTGACATGTTCCTATTTTTGTCTGCTTTTCTACAATTTTAACATGCTTTATACAGGGTTGGAGGGACACTCCAACTAAACAAGACGACTTACTCTGTTGGCTCTCCTTCATCAGGTAAAATGTTCCTAGTACACTGAAGAAGATAATTTCGAAGAAACAAACCCCTTAGCGGATGCTGCACACCACGGCACATTTCTACCAAATCTTTCAAAATATCTTTCCTGGACTGAGGAAATGACTTGACATATACAACTCCAACTGTGATCAAGAGGTAACTAAGAGAAGTAAAAAATTCATTTGATTAGAGACAGAACATTTGAAAACTTGATTGTATTCCAACACACTACATACATATTAAATAAATAAGACAAAAAACATATTATCTTAAACAGTATTCTTTATGGAGAGAAAAATCACCCAACTTTAAATATAACTACAAAAGATATTTGAAGAAAAAAAAAGTCACTGACTGACCTGAGTAGTCAGTCCCCTCTTAACCATGATGAATATGATCTAAGACACCCATCTGCTAACTGAAACTGCAGCTAATATGCACCATCATTATTTTCTCTTATACACATACATAAGTTTATTAGTGAAGGTGATTAACCGCAGTAACTAACACAACCCTAACAGTGTGGTAAGATGACGTAAGTGAATGGTGTCTCTCCTTCCCTTACTATGCCGACGTCACCGTTCTTGCAATGATGTGAGATGACACAGTGACTATGCAATGAGAATAACGTAGGTGAGTGAAGATGAGGGAGCATCAGGCTCTCTCAGCAGCAAGCAGGATGGCTACTGAGTGATCAAAGGGTAGATAACATATATAGTATGCGCAACAAAAGGCTGATTCACACCCTCAGTGGAACAATAAAAAGTTTTATCAGGCTACTTAAAATAGTGCAGGAATTTAAACTTAATTACTTCTAGCATTTTCCTTTCAATATTCTTAGACATGATGACCATGGTTGCTTGTGGAAATTGCTACTTATTTATATTTATTTATTTGTTTGTTTGTTTGTTTTGGATTTTCTCATACACACACCTGCTCTTTCTTACTATGGTAGGCACAGCTGACTTAAGATACCTGCTACATGAACCAGGCTAGCCTTCAACTTGCAGCAACGTCTCTGCCGCCAAGTGCTGGGATTACAGGTACATGACACCACGCCTGCCTTTTAAATAAAGCCAGTGTTAGCCAGTCATAGTGCCTCATGTCTGTACTCTCAGCATTTTGGAGACTGAGCCAGGAGGTTCATGAATTTAAAGCAGTGAGATGCTGTCAAAAAAGAGATGGGTAATTTCCAAAAAGAAAAAAAATATATTAATAAGACGAGAAATGCAAGATGAGTTTTAAACTATCATTAACTTCTGTTGGATGAGACTTTACAGCAACACAAAACCTAGAAAGTGTGGCTATAAAAGACGTTAATTACTTACAGCCTTGGAATAATGTTTCCAGCATACTGTACAAGTTCATAAAGATCTGCCACCTTTCTTCCTTTAGCAAATTCATCAGTCAAGTAGACCTCCAAGTAGTGCAGTTCATCAGAAATAGCCATATCTTTTAATTATGATTAAGGATTAAGAATATAGGTAAACTAATAAATAAATAAATAACAAACTTTGCGACTACTGTTGGAATAATTAAACTATTAGGGAGGGCTAGTAATATAGTTCAGTAGTACAAGCACTTACCTCCCACAAGAAAAGCCTTGTATTTTATTTCCACCACTGACAAAACAAAACAAGAACGCACACATTTCTGAAGTGCCTGGCATAGAGGTCCATAGCTATAATACAGCTACTCATGAGGCTGTAGCTAGAGGACCATGAGTTGAAAAGAAAACCCACTAATAAGGTACTTTACATTTAGATGAATGTTTAAAGGGAAGAGAGAACTTCAGCTGCCTTTATTACTTTAAAATATAGATTCACTGGAGTGTAGAGATGGTTCAGCAGTAAAAACACCTGCTGCTCTTGCAGTGGATCTGGGTTCAGACCCCAATGCCCACATGATATTACAGAATCATCCCTATCTCCAGTTTCAGGGGATCTGATACTCTCTCTTTTGACTATCATGGGTACCAGCTACATGCATACATGCAAAGCAAACAGTCATATACATAAAAATAAATTAAACTTCAGTAAAAGTTTTTCACGCTGGTATAATAGCAAATGTCTAGCCTGAGCTATATACCATAAAACATTGTCTCAAAAAGAAAAAAGGACTCCCAGCTACTTGGGAGGCTAAAGATGGGGATCAGTTGAACCCAAGAGTTCAAGACCAGCCTCATCATCTTTAAAGGGGAATTGAGAGGGAATGCCAGGCATGGTGCATGCACCTGTAATCCCACCACACAAGAGGCAGATGCAAGAGGATCACTGTGAGTTAAGATGCCAGGGAAGGCTACACAACAAGGCTTACCTCAAAGCAACAACAACAACAACCCAGAAAACAAATGTCACTTAATGGCTTCAATTTTTTCAAAAATTAAGATTAATTTATTTTGAGAAACTTAAGCATATGAGCATGGATTTAGTTCAATTGGCAAACTGCTTGTCTAAAATTAAGGTCAACAGCCAACAGTGCAAAAAAAGGGGGGAGGATGGTTTATACTTAGAAAAAGGGGGCACTTTTCTCCTTTAGAATATTTGCCTGAGGAAGAATATTTTGTCCAAAAAAATAATAGAACAAGTGACTCCACACATTTTTAACAAAGAAATAAAGCCAGACATGATGGTTCTTCTCTATAACCCTAACATTCAGGAGGTTGAGGCAGTGAGCTTGAGGTTAGCCTGGGCTAAGAAATAAGCATCCATTTCAGAGCAGGGGGGATGGGAGGTAGGGGTGGTGGGGGGTGGGAACGGAGGGGAGCACTGATTGCTTTTCCAAAGAACCTAGGTTTAGGTTCCAACATAGTAGTTAGCAACCATCTGTGACTACAGTTCTGGGGGATTTGATGCCGCCTTCTGGCTTCTGCAGGCACTAGTCATGAGTGTGGTGCAGATACATATACACATGCTGATAAAACACTCACATATGTATAAAGTAAAATAAATCTTTTTTTAAAAAAAAGGATAAATAAGGGTCTGAAAGGCCCTCCCATTCTCAAGAGTTCTTTTCTCACTTTTTCTGAATAAATCAGCATTGGTTCTGCTTTAAATACAAATCCAACAATATGAAAATTGGCCTTATCAAGAAATAAATATAAGCCACTTGTTCTGGCACACTCCCTTGCTCCTAGCCCTCAGGCGACAGAGGCAGGTGGATCTGTATGTGTTCCAGGACAGCCTGGTCTACAGAGTGAGTTACAAGGGAGCCAGGAACAAAGCAAGGTTACATAGAGGAAAACAAAAACAAAAGTATAAAAACCAAACCAAACAAGAAACAAGTATGGCTCAAGTAGTTATCCTTCAACAGTCAAAGGATACAAAGTTCATAGTAACTCTTTGGTGATAACATAGAGGTCCGGAGTTCTCCAAGCATATTAGAGGCATGTTTCAGAGCATCCATCAGCTTGTTTTTGTCCTACAGAAATACCAAAAAAAAAAAAAAAACTGGTGAGAATACTTACTTTAACTAAGCACTTATCTTGGTTCTATTGAACCAAAATCTGTTACATTGTTTTAAGAGTCTACAGCACTTATTTTGGTAACACAAAAATCAACTTCACAAGTTTCTCTTTATTGAAAATTTAAATTTAAAAACAAACAAACAAACAAACCTAACACCTTTATAACCAGGGTTATAAAGCTTACAAGGCATCCATACTAATAAAATGTGCTTCATACAGCAACTTCAAACTTTTGAATATAACCTCTACAAACTAGGATACTAGTTCCAACAGTGCACATCTGACTTGCAGTCAAGAAAGTGGGTATGTTAGTTTCTTCAGTAAGGTAACTATCCTAACAATGGCTCTGTCCCAGAACTTCAGGCTCTTTGCAGCTCGTATCCATGCAAGTCTTTCCTTGTGTTCTTCAACCACCATATGTCCCACTTCACTCATAGATATAGACAATTTTGAGACAGTAAGAAACATTATTCATGCTCAGAAAGAAAAACAAACAAGAGAAAACCCAATTTCTATTCCAAAACATTTACTTTTCTTTCCAAATTTATTGATAAGAAAATCAAAGCCAACAAGACAGAAGAGAATATTAAGCTTTAGAAAATGTAAGCAATGGGGCTAAGGAGATAGCTCATGAGTAAAGTGTTTCCTATGCAAGGGTCTGAATTTGAATCCCCAATACTCAGGTCAAAAACAGGGGTATGGCAGCACAAATCTGTCATCCAAACACTAAGGAGGCAGACTCAGCAGATCCCTGGGGCTCACAGGTAGTCTAGTCTATTCAGTGGACTCCAGATTAGAGATGCCATCTCAAATAATAAGATGGAAAGAGAGGTGAGGAAGGGCCACTGGTACTTGAGACCCTGCTGCTGTCACTCTCACTCCGAGGAAAATCAGCCCCCTGCAGCAGTCATGATCTGAAGCCAGGTAGTGGGCAAGATTTTAGAACTCACTGCCAGTCATGATCTATGGACACAGAAGATACCAAGATATAGTCTCCCATTACTTGTTGCATTCTGAGATCAGAAAATACATAAAGGTTTGGGACCCACTGTCCCCAAGGCTCATGGATGTCTCAGAAGAGGGTGAAAAGAATGCAAGAGCCAGAAGTTGGGGAGGAATGCTGTGAAACAGTCTTCTATACCTGATACAGCCACTGCGCTCACTGCAGCTATAGATAGCTGTACAAATTGGGTCTGTCACTGTTTCACCCTGTACAGAGGAAGAGCTCATACGGTTCTGCTGCTCACTGAAAGACTATAGGCTTTTAATGGGTCCTGGGAGAGTATGTCGTAAGTGGCTCATAGTCTGGGATGTAACCCCTAACTCATGCAACCCTACATAATTAACCTTGGTGGGTCAAAAATAAATAAATAAATGAATGAATGAATGAATGAATGAATGAATGGAGGAAAAAAGGGTTTTAGCAAGAAAGAAGGTAATAAAGCACAAAAATAACCAATAAATAAACAAATAAATGAATAAATAAATAAATATGGAAAGAAGGGTTTTGGCAAGAAAGAAGGTAATAAAGCACAAAAATAACCAAAATTAAGTTCAGTGTATGTGTGTGTTTCATAGATATATCAAATTGAAATTGTCAATGAGATCAAGAGCAACTGAAAGAAAACATTTGACATCAACCTCTGGACTCCATATATACATGCACAAATACACATATATACCACATTCACACATGGAAAATTTAAAACACTTTACAAAGTATCATCATTACTCCAGCAACTTATAGCTTAAAGTATCTGCCTATATGGTTCAATTCTTTAAACTTTGACACAGAATATAAAGTATCTATGCAGAGTATTCCTATCTTCAAACTATAAAAACATATAAACAAGGGGCTGGAGAGTTGGCTCAGAGGTTAAGAGCACTGACTATTCTTCCAGAGGTCCTGAGTTCAAATCCTAGCAACTACATAGTGGCTCACAACCATCTGTAATGGAATCTGATGCCCTCTTCTGGTGTGTTTAAAGATAGCTACAGTGTACTCATATGCATAAAATAAATAAATCTTATATATATTTATATACATGTATATGTATATAAACAAGTATATATGTAATTTTTGGTTTTGTGTTTTAAGGGTCTCACCACATAAACCAGAACTAGCTTCAAGTTCATGGTCCTCTTACTTTTGCCTTCAGAAGTATTGACCACATGTATCTTTAAGTAGTTTTTAATCTAGTTCCTACAATAAAAGTACATATTCAAAAGTTCGCAAGGATACTCAGGTGAGATAAACATAGCTGAATAATTCAAATTAAGGCATTCAAATCCATTCATTAAGTATTTACCAAACACCCATTCTATATTGAGTTCTCCTCAGGTCTACGGTATAAACCAAACAGACTCAGAGACTTAAATTAGATGCTAATGTGTCAATGTGTAACTGAAAGTCAGCATTTTTCCTCCTGAGTTTACAGTCACTGAACAGACACAAATTCAGGAGAAAGCAAGGCTCTTTATATATTGTGTATAAGTATCTACAGTGCTAAACACAGATGGAGCTGAGACAGCTGCTGGTGTGACTAGGTGGACTGAAAACAGAGATGCCACATAACTTTACAACTGGTTGTGCTTGCTTAGGAATTTACAGTGTGCAACCGTACCCTTCACATTTTCATTCTTACCAGGCATCTTTTCATCTGGAATGATTGAACCTTCACAGCCTGGATGGCTTCATCCAAGAGTTTTTCCTGCTCATCCTGGGGTGACTGCTGTGTTGTAGGCTAAAACAAAGATTTTAAAAATACTATCATTAGTAGTTCATAAGCACTTTCTCCTGTCAAAAAGAATTTTTTTAAAAAATTTCTGTAGTTTTAGTCATAATTCTTTTCCAAAACTTTCACAAGGCTCATTCCAGCTTCATATCTCAAACTAATTTGTCTATCTTTTACTGACTCAAAAATTCTGGCCTCAGCCCAGCATGGTGATGCATGCCTTTAATCCTAGCACTTGGGAGACAGAAGCAGGAACATCTCTTTGAGCTCAAAGCCAGCCTGGTCTACATTAGTACCAGAACAGCAAGAACTTCCTAGTGAGACCCTGTCTAAATATGACCCAAAAGTAAAAAAATATCTGGTATCAAAAAAGACTGTGGTGGTTGTTAATAGTTACGTCCTGCTAATATGCTGCAATCCACATAGAACATAGCTGTAAAGCCAAGATACTTCCTATGATAACTCCAGTATAACCTCAAAGTTTTAAGAACTTCTCTCTCCCTCTCAACTACACCTGTTAAAACTAAAGATAGTTTCTTCAAATAGCTACTCTTTTAAATACACAAACAGCTAAAAACAAAGTAAATCTACGCTTCCATGCCATCAGCAAAACTCTCCTTACAAAATGAACTCATTCTCCCTGTCAAGTAGAATTAACCCGTATTTCATGTTAAATAACACCATGTTTACTTTACTACCACAGCATGTCTAACAATTAATTATAAATAATCATGTAGCCAGAGCTGGAAACAAAGTGAATTAATAAATGTATATATAAGTATATATCCATGCATGTTAAAACACATACACTGGAATATTACACAGTCTTTAAAAAGGGAAATTCTGATAAATAGTTCCATACAGATGAACCTTGGACATAACTCTAAGTAAGGCAGGCACAAAAGGAAAAATGCCATGTAATTCTATCTATTTATATAAGGTACTTTTAGTAATAAAACTTAGAGAAAAAAGTAGAATTGCTTAGCTGAGGGACATTGGGGGGTGTATGCTAATATTTCTCCTGTATAAATTAATGTTTCTTTAAAGATACTTTTTTTCTTTTAAATTCACTTATAATTAAAATAAGCATTTTAATTAAACATTTAAAATTATGTGTATATGTTCATTAGTATGTGCATGTGAATGCAGGTGCCTGTGGAGGTCAGTGACATTGGATTCCCTGGAGCTGAAGTGGTTTTGAGCCATCCAGTGTGTGGGTACTAAGAATTGAACTCAGGTCTTCCATAGGAGCACTGAACACTCTTAACCACTGGGCTACCTCTTCATCCTTTATGATTTTTTAAAAGAAATAGTTGTGGGAAAACTCATTTTTACTAGTTTGTTAGCAAAACAGCACAGGGACGTGCATGGCATTGCTCATTACTCAGTGTTTTTCTTTATCTAAAGTGAAGCCAAGACAAAGCCTTTAATTTTTGTAAACTATTGTATTTCAGAAGTGGATTTTTCTTGTTTAATCGTAATATTTTAATAGTCTTAGATATGAAACATGAAATCTTTTTCATGTTTATGAATAAATTCTTCTACTTTTTCTATTACTATATAGAGAAGTACTTTTCCTCTAGTTAGTCTTTTTAATGAGATTTATGTAAAATGACCAGGTCAGTGGGTTTTGATACATTTACCTTTTGTTCCAAAATATTTCTATTACCTCAAAAGAAAATTCTGTAGTCATTAATCAGCAGTTTGCCTACCATTCCTTTTCTAAATTAGTAAAGCTGTAGATGATTTATCTGTTTAAGGTATTTTATATAAATGGAGTCTTCCAGCATATATTTGTGTCAGACTTCTTTCATTTTGTGTAGTGTTTTCTAGGTTTATTTCTATAATATGGGTGTGTCAATATTAGAAACCTTTTTATGGCTTAACAATAGTTTGTTGTACTGTATATACTGCTTATCTATTAATTTGCTGGTTAGTTTTTTTTAATCAAATATATGATCTGAAAGGTCTAGAATCAGTCTATCTGTGCAGTGAACATTTATGAAGCACACTTTGTGTATACTGGATCTCAAACACATGATTATTTATAATTAATTGTTAGACATGCTGTGGTAGCAAAGTAAACATGGTGTTATTTAACATGAAATATGGGTTAATTCTACTTGACAGGGAGAATGAGTTCATTTTGTAAGCAGAGTTTTGCTGATGGCATGGAAGCGTAGATTTACTTTGTTTTTAGCTGTTTGTCTGTGTATTTAAAAGAGTAGCTATTTGAAGAAACTATCTTTAGTTATAACAGGTGTAGTTGAGAGGGAGAGAGAAGTTCTTAAAACTTTGAAGTTATACTGGAGTTATCATAGGAAGTATCTTGACTTTACAGCTATGTTCCAGGTGGATGTGCAGCATATTAGCAGGACATATCTATTAAGGACCACCACAATCTTTTTTGATGCCAGATATTTTTTTACTTTTGGGTCATTTTTAGACAGGATCTCACTAGGAAGTTCTTGCTCTTCTGGTACTAATGTAGACCAGGCTGGACTATAAACAGTCACAAATTTTTGGTATAGACTAGAAAAATAAAATAGCACACAAAGTTCTGAACATGCACAGCATTTAGTAATGAACACTCCATGTTAGTTATTACTATATCCAGTTTGAGAGCATTTTTTTCTACTGGTTGTCGGAACCTGCTTGCTGGTTAATTTTCCCACTTAGAAGCTGTGTATGTGATATGACAATACAACATAAACCGTAAAATAAAGATACAAAATCATTGTGATATTGAATATGGTATTTAAACCTGAGAGCACAAATTAATACTTCAAGGAGAACAGGAACTTTAAAATAATTTGGGTTGGGGAGTTTGTGTGTAGCAGGATGAAGGCCTTGGGTTCAAGGACTGCAGAAAGAAAAAGTAAGCAAAGCACTCTATCTACAGTTTGGATCCCACACACACACTAACTTAGCAATACCCCAGAAATCCTATGATAGAGCATGCCATGAACATTAAATGGAAATTCTTTCTTCTCTTTGTGGAGAATTTCTGCTCAGCCTCCTCAGAATCTGTTAGCACTACCTCCAAAATCTTTTCTAAGCTCATAACACAGCTCTTTCCCACCATGAACCCAAAGAACTGTATAGCAGTATGTTTCAAAAGTACATCTCTGCCATTTATCTCTACCCAGTATCTGGCACATTCTATAAAACTCAAAGCACACAGGTGTTTGGTTAGTTGAACTGGACTCTGGATTTTTTGGAGTACAGTACCAATGAGATCAACACTTGCTTCCAGATGCAGAAGTGAGACCTAAAGGCTGACTACCTACACAAATCATAAAAACCGCCTATGATGGAACTGATACCTAGGTTCCGTTTTCCAATAACATTTACAAGGAGAACTGTGCTCCAATCTGGTTCACCCAGCACATAAATGGAGTTAATAGTGTATGTCGACCAGGAAGTGTTGAAAATCAAAAAATTAAACTTCACACCAGTCATGTGCCAAAGCTTAATTGTACAAAGTTCTCAGGGGTGAAAACACCATCTTGTAAGGCAATATATTAAAGTTGTAAACATCAAAGATCTATCAAATCATGGGAACAAAAGCTCTGAACTCAGCAAGCTGGAACCAAAACAAAGATGACCACAAATACCAAGCTGATTGGAATCTAGCAAGATCATCGCAAACTTCCACTCCAATAAAAGCAATAACAGAAAGATTTAATACTGGTTTTTCCTATTAACACCCTTAAAGTGAAGTATGTGCAGCGATACATAGAATTATGAATACAAAGAATGAATATTAAAATCATTAAAACGGACATAAGCATACCACTCTCTGTTCTATGCCTATTACAGCAAATGCCAATATGATGCAAGTAATAACTTGCCCTGTGGAAAATAGACAGGATTCGAATTTTGAGGAAGTTCCTGTTTAGAAGGCTAGTGCCACAAAGGCTAGTGCGACGTGCTATTATCGCAGAGAAGAAACCTTGGAATGACTGCTTCTAGCAAGTGAGCTAGAATCCTCAGAGAACAAATACGAAACGAAGAGCTGCCTCCTATCTGATGGTTGGGTTCAGTGAAAGAAAGCATGAGCCCTTCGGTAAACTCACGTGAACAGATCCCTAGAATTCGCTGACAGAGGCTGCAAGATGAAGGGGGCTATGCAGCCACGGAAGGCCGGGGAACCACTGCGGCCCCACTGAAAGCTACTTCAGAGAAAAGGCGTGGGACCCCCGAGTGCAGCTGAGCACAAAGCTGGGCGCGACCCAGCTACAGCCTTAGCCCAGAAGCACGGGCGCTCCTCACTGTCCCAACTCCGCACAGACCCGGGACTCCGACTCTCAGAGGCAAGGTGGCCATTCCTCACAAGAGGCTGAAGCAGGCCTTCACCGACACCCAGAACCTGCAGCCCGAGACATCCCTAAGGGAGGCTGCCTGGTGTCGGGGCAACGACCAAATCCAGCGCCACCGCCCACCGCAACCCACCGCAGCCTAACGCGGCCTTCTTCAGCCCGTGCCCTATCCCGCAGGCCCAACCCGGACAGGACTGTCCTCGATCGAAATGTAGGGCTCCTACTTTGCCCGCAAGGCTCCTGCCCGCTGGAGGAAAGCGTGGAATGCGACCTGGGCAACCCAGGCCCACCGCTTCCCCTCACTCACCATGGCGACTCCGGGGACCCACAAGCAGCAGCGCCTACTCCGCCGGAGCCGCCCGCCGTCAGGTGACGGATCTTTCCGAGCCCCGCCCTCTCTGGCCCCGCCCTTGGCCGGTAGCGACTTTTCGATTGGCCCACGTGAAGTCTCGCGTGGTTTGGGGAGAAAGGGCAGACGGTGGTGTGTAGTAGACGGGGCGGGGCGGGGATTGCACAGCGCAGCATCGAACTGTGGACAGCCGCAAGGGAAGCCTTAGTTAAGAGGGTCCGCAGCAGAGGAAAGGCAGTGATAAAACCTTGTGCGCGTTCACTTCGTCTGGGCCAGAGCATTGTCGTGTGCACATGCGTAGAAGGAAGACCAGGATTGGTTTGTGGGACGGGCTCTGATTCTTGTCGCAACCAATCTGGACGTGCCGGGGGTGGGTCTTAACCCTCAGACAGTCTGCGCGCGCATTTCTTCCGGCGCGCATTTCTTCTAGCAATGGAGTCGGAGCTGATAAGGCACCTTGGCCGGCGCCTCGGCCTTGCGGAGCCGAGTATACTGAGGTGAGTGTGGCCGTGCGTGCAGGGAGACGTCCCTGTCTGCGGCCCTGGTTCCTCTCAAGGCAGCGCCGGACGGCACTGGCGATGAGGGAAGTCTGGGCGAGACTCTGGTCCGACATCAAGAAAAACTTTGGTTCGCTTGTAGAAGATGATTTGAGAAAACGTTTGTAGTCGTCCTTGGATCCCTCTAGCTCTGTGGGAAGCACTGCGGTCTGAAAAGTCTGGGATAACCTCTTGTCATTCCCTCGGGCTCGATTACCTGTTTAGAGAGATGAGCCAGGCATGCAGGGCAGACCCTGTGGAGATCACTAAATGGCAAGAGCAAGGTAGAGTCTGGTACAGAGTGAAGAGCTGGAGTGGTGATGGGCGTAAGAATTCAAGAAAGGTCCCCTGGCTTTGGGTCTGATTTATTAGATAGTGCCACGCACGAGAATATGGCAAGAGTGGCCCAAAGCCCTTGAGATTGGGAGGATCGATGGGATCTGTCTTAGGAAGGAAAGCTACAGAAGACCTAGAAAGCTCATAGGCCTATTCCCAGTGCTACTGATCAGAAACGAGATGGGACCCAGAACTGTTTTCACAGTCCGACAGCCTGAGAGTCAACCAGTCATGGAAGAGGAGAAAGAAAGAGAATTTGATTTATTCTAACCTGTCTGCTCCAACTCGTTGCTTTGAAGTAATGTTAGAAGTGTTTGGGAGTCATTTTGGTTCTATCTAAAGCACTTGCCCCTCTCCAAAGGATGTGCATTTCCCTAATGAACTTGCACAGTAGTTAGGTGGAGTACAAATCCACCGTGCTGAATTCAGTTCTTTGCCTAAGTGCTGGCAAACGTTCTGGAACAGCTTTAGTGACCATGCTGCCTTTATGACCAGGAAAGCAGAGGAGTACCTGCGGCTGTCTAAGGTGAAGTGTGTCCGTCTGTCTGCACATAGCTCAGAAACCAGCAATGCTGTCGTATGCCTGGACCTCGCAGCCTCCTGTAGGAAGTGCCCCTTGGATAGAGTAAGTTGGTTCCATAGGACCCCTGAGTAATCTGATGTGACCCTGAAGCGTCTTTGTTTCATTCTAATCTTTTTGGTGGTGGCTCTGTTTCTTTCATGATGTTCAGAAATTACCCTGGTAAAAACAGTTCACAGGAGATGTCCAAGGGTAAAATCTATCCTAACACAGAAATCAGAGCAGCTTGAAGCGTGTACATGGCATCTATAGTCAGGAAGCAGAAACCGATGAGTCCTTGTACCCAGTTCAGTTTCTCCTTTTTTGTACATGCAGGATCTCATCAAAGGAAACTATGCCACCCCCAGAGGACTTCCACCTCCCTAGGCATGCCCAGAGGCTCTTTTTCCAAGTGATTCTAGATCTCATCAAGTTGACAGTTGAGATTAACTCTCAAGGTGGACCAGATCCTTGTCAAAATCCTTAATATTTTAAAATTACAGAGTCAGGAAGAGTCACACGTTGAAGCCAAATATCAGCATTATTTACAAGATCCATGGTCTGCCAGTTTCTTCATCCATCAAATAAGGATAAAAAATGTCTTTTATTGGGTTATTATTTTGAATAAAGAAGATACCAATCTTCTATAGGTAATAGATATATAGTAACTGTGTCATAATGGATGTATTTATTCATTAAAGCTCCATTAACTTCTGTTACTTTCTAACTCTTCAGTCTTTTACCCTGGCCTCCAGCTGTGACACTCACTTAGTTGTAGTTTTGTACATGTGACACTTCCACCATGAAATGGCCTGCTGCCAAGTTCCTTTGTACTAATGTGACTCTGCTTTGTTGTGCTTCTTTCAGAAAACTCTTGGCGATTTCCCCAGATAGACTTGGTTCCCTACAGTGATGGGTTATCCTGGTCTTCTCCCCTTTCTTCCAAATATACACCTTCCTCACCCTACACCCAACACTTCCCTTAATTTTCCCAGTAATTTGTTTTGTGCAGCTGAGATAAGCTATATTGTTTAATCATTTTAAATTAGTTGTAAGCATGCATGATTGTACCCTTTTATAATGTGAATTCTTTGAAATAGCCTGCTTAAAGTGATTGATAAGTTTTGGGTTAAATAAAATTAGTATATAATTAATATCACAGACTGGAGAGGTAGCCCAGCCATTAATGGCTAAGCTCAAAACCAAAAACATAATTGATATACCACTTAATAAATATTTAATAATATTGAGTTTAAAAATGTGTGTGTTTCTTTTCAAAGGCATATTTAATTAAGCTCTCTGGTTTGAACAAGAAGACATATCAGAGCTGTCTTAAATCTTTTGAGTGTTTGCTGGGATTAAATTCAAATATTGGAATAAGAGACCTAGCTGTACAGTTCAGCTGTACAGAAGCAGTGAACTTAGCTGCAGAGATACTGCAAAGGTATGTATAGTTTATAAATATTTACTCTGTGTGTATAAGTGTTTGCCTGAATGTTTGTGTGTGCACCATGCGTGCCTGGCGCTCTCAGGTCAGTAGAGGACTAGAGTTATGAATGGCTGTGAGCTACCACATGGATGCTGGGAACTGAGCCCAGGTGCTCTGTAAGAGCAACAAGTGTTCTTAACCACTGAGCCGTCTCTCCAGCTCCTAATTTAATACTAGGGGAAAGAAGTTGTTAGCAGCAGTCAGCAAACAAATACTAACAATAGATAGGTCTGGACAATTCAAGTTGAAGGCCAAGTTTTGTTTTCTCGATTATTTTATTGCTTTTTCAGTCCCTTTAAAATATTTTCCTGACAAATGATTTCACAAACGTTGCTGTCTTCTAGCTACGAGTCTAGTCTTTCCGAAGCACAGCGAACAGATCTTGACTTGTCCAGGCCGCTTTTCACCACTGCAGCACTGCTTTCAGCATGCAAGTAAGAGTTCTTGGGCATTGGTTTATTGTGGGGTGTGTGTGTGTGTGTGTGTGTGTGTGTGTGTGTGTGTGTGTGTGTGTGTGTGTTTGAGAGGGTTTTGCTGTGTAGTCCATGCTGACCTGGAAGTCACTATGTATCAGAAGTCAGCCTTAAACTCATGGTGATCCTCCTGCTTCAGACTCTCAAATGCTGAGATTTCAATGTGTGTGACTCAACACCCAGCTAATTTAAGTGTTCTTTTACCATTGGGAAATGTTGGCGATATATGAGCTTTTCATCCCCCAAAGAATACTTATAATTTCGTTTTCTTCAGCTCGGCATGTTTGCACTATAAACCTGTAACACTGTGGTTTGTGGCCTGGTGATAAGAATTGTGGGTTGACTGATAATATAGCTGCCAACATAGAACTAGGGTTTTAAGAAGTTTACTTACCAAGTGGCAACCATGTCTGTAAACAAAGTATTCTCATTTCAGAACATACTTTTAGTAAGTGTAAGTTGTAAATCTGTCAGGACAGTGATCATGTTTGATTTTCCAGGCATATTGTTAAAAAGTTTTGCCTACAACTGTTCATTTTAATATAAAACATTCCTAAAATAAATTCTTACATTTAAATTAACAAAATACTTAGTTATTAGTATACATACTAATTTATTACATGAAATGCTGGTTTTTTTATATCTTGAAAGTTAGGTTATTTTACTTTTCAAGAAAACTTTTTACAGAAAAATCAGGTAGTCTGTTAAAGAATATATTTCTCACTTTCCAATCATTAATTTTTGTGTATTTGGTGCTTTTAGCAACATAACTAGGAGTGACTGTCATAGATAATATTCTTTTAATTAACAAGGGATGTGGGTGTACAAAGAAGGGGCATAATTGGCGTTATGAGAGACTGGAAATAGTCAAATGACTTTACTCTGGAACTATATTAAACTGAACATGACATAGTTGTGTGTGTGTGTGTGTGTGTGTGTGTGTGTGTGTGTGTGTGTGTGTGTGGCCTGTGGAGACAAAAAGAGGGCATTGGCTCCCCAAGAACTGGAGTTACAAGTGGTTGTGAGATTCTATGAGAGTTGGAATTGAACTCAGGCTCTTAACCACTAAGCCATCTCTACAGCCTTAGTTGTTTTGTTCTGGTTTTTTTTTTTTTTTTTTTTTTTGCTTGCTGTAGAGGAATATGAGCAAGATTTGGGCTTTAGAAGTGGGGCAAAGAGATAGGACACTCCTGTGCAAATAGAAACATTCTCAACATGAGTTGAGCACTTAAAGATACTGAGTCCATTCTGCAAATTGGTAACATCTGAGAAGCACGAAGCTCTATAACAGATGTCTTTATTTGCCCCATTTATTGCTGAACAGATGTACTTTAGCTCTCAGTTTAATAAACTAAAGCACTTAAGAGAGCAAATTTGCAAGCTTCTAGCTAATGACATTTGGACTAGACAGCTAGAGAGTTTTCAAGTGTGGACAAATGGGTTTGTGATCTATTTTACTTGCCCAGAAAACTGGTGATACTGAAAAATAGCAAATTTATGAAATTGTTTTTTAGAGTTCTAAAGATAAAGGTGGATAAAACCAAAATGATAACTACATCCGGTGTGAAAAAAGCAATATTTGATCGACTGTGTAAGCAGTTAGAAAAGATTGGGCAACAAATCAACAGTGAGTATACTGTGGCTGAAAATACTGGTTTTATGAATTTTTTAGTGAGATAATTGACATTTCAGTTCTGTGAATAAATTGGTTTAGTACCTGTCTTAGTCAGGGTTTCTATTCCAGTACAAACATCATGACCAAGAAGCAAGTTGGGGAGGAAAGGGTTTATTCAGTTATACTTCCACATTGCTGTTCATCACTAAAGGAAGTCAGGACTAAACTCAAGCAGGTCAGGAAGCAGGAGCTGATGTGAAGCCCATGGAGGGATGTTGCTTACTGGCTTGCTTTCCCTGGCTTGCTCAGCTTGCTTTTTTATAGAACCCAAGACTGCTAACCCACCTAGGGATGGCACCACCCACAGTGGGCCTTTCCATCCTTGATCACTAATTAAGAAAATGGATCTCATGGCAGCATTTCCTCAAAGGAGGCCTTTTTCTCTGTGATAACTTTAGCTTGTGTCAGTTTGATACACAAAACCAGCCAGTACAGTACCTTTAAAATTTATTCTGCAAATCTATGCCGAGAAAGTAGATTGCTTAAGAAACATCAGTATCAGACAGGCATGGCAGTACATGCCTTTAATCCCAGCACTTGGTAGGCAGATCTCTGTGTTCAAGGCCAGCCTAGTCTACTGAGTGAGTTCTAGGTCAGCCAGGGTTACACAGTGAGAACCTGTCTTGAAAGAAAGAAGCTCCTGTGTTAAATGCCAGCATCTCTGTACATAAGCTAGGATGGAAGTGATTCTTGTGTCTAACAAAAGAAACAGCCACAATGAGGGGAGTAAGATTTCCTGCCTTTCTTTCATCTCTTTGCTCCTCTGGGTACTGGATTTCTGTCATCCAGCTGAGGACTTAGATGTCCAAATATAAAATTGAGTAGAAAAATTAACCTTGGAACCACCTTTTCTTTTTCTAAAAGGAGACTCTGCAGGTTTAGATTCAGCTAGTCCAGCACAGAAGAAAAGGAAGCCAGTGTGTAGTCCAGCACTGAAGAAAAAGAAGTCGGAGCTTGAACCACCCACAAAAGGTAGGGAACACTAGCTGTCGGATGCTGAAGTTAGTGCAATATGACTTATGCACTGAGCAATCCTGTGATGGCCCAACAGTTTACATGACAGGAGCCAGCACTAGAGAAGAGTCTGACCACTAATTACTTTGTAAGACCTATTTTTCAAGCCAGGCATGATTTACACACCTGTAATTACTTCTAAGCGCTTAGAAGATAGACACAAGAGGATTGCTGTAGATTGAAGGCCAGCTTGGTGTGTATAGTGAATTCCATGTCAGCATGGGCTACACATGGATACCATCTCACAACAACAACAAAACAGCCTTTTAAGCAATAATTAAAGGAAGTAACAGGTGTAAGTAAAAGTATATCTGAAGTGGCCAAAGAATAAAAATATTCCTAATTTTAAAAATATATCTATAGCATGACATGTCTTTAATCCCATCACTCAGAGGCAGAGCCAGGCTGATCTCTGAGTTCCAGGCCACCGTGGTCTACAAAGCAAGTTTCTAGACCATTCAAAGCCACACAGTGAGAACGTGTCAAAAAAAAAAAAAAATTGTGGGTATCTGCTTTGCCAGTGTTCAGGCAAATTAAACAGTTCAAGCAGAAACTGACTCATAAATTGGACAGCTTCAAAACTAAAATTGGTTCAGAGAACTCCACCCAGTGGTTTAAACAGCAAGTCCTAATAGACTGAACATGAAAGGAGAGAGAAAACATCCAACTAAGTCAAACTCCTCATTTACTTTACTTAAGGATATCTAATGTAAGGTCCCTGTTTGGATAGCTAGAAAAGTAGCTTTTTGATTGGCTGCTGCTCTTTTCCTCTTAAAATATATTTCCAAATTAAGTTCTAGTTGCTTAGCTACAAAGACAATCTGATACTATGGCTGATTGTTTGACACTACTGGCTGTGTGCATTTAAAAGGTGACATTAATGTCTACAAGCTTCATTTCCTAATCTGTAAGATGTGACTGATATCAGCACCTACGTCATAATGTTGGGATGGGACTACTTGGTACAAACTTGTTTGATGTCTTAGAATGCTTAGAGTACAGGAGAACAGTGGGGGCTACCATGTTACATCTCACTCTAGGCTCTCACTCTCTCACCTTGCCTGAAGTAAGTACTTTCCAATTTATACTTTTATGCTATTTATAGACTTAAGTTTGAAATTACATTTGCTAACTTTCTCTCACAGAAATGGAAGTAATAGAAACCTCATATAAGCTACCGAAAGATACGGATCTGACACAGGATTATGAAGAATGGAAAAGGAAGATTTTGGAAAATGCTGCCAAAGCTCAAACAGCCACAGCGGAGTGATTTCCATTTCACTGCAGCCCTGTGCTTCTGACTGGGAGATGAAGGGTGTGGAGATCTTCTCTAAGCTTGTGTTCAGGTGTGCCGAGGAGTGTCCCCATACTGAGGATGCTAGCACTAGGCACCTCACATGGACATTAGATCAACCATATTGCCTCTGTAGACTCAGATCTGTCCTCTTCTATGGGTAAAATTGGGACCATTTTGCTTCTGTGTGTTAAGTTTGAGAAAGTTTCCTGACTAAACCTAGAATGCAAATTTCAAGCTGAAAGGCATCTCAGACATTTTGTCTTTGTGGTTTTTTAATTTTATTTCATTAACTCAATGTTATATAGCCTAAGTTAATAAATATTTATTTTTTAAAGATATTTTTAATGTATATGAGTATTTTGCCCACATGATGCTTTTGCACATGTATGTCTGGTGCAGTGGAAGCCAGAAGAGGGTACCAGATCCCTAAGCCTAGCGTGAGAGCTGCCGTGTGGGTGCTGGCACTTAAACTCCAGTCCTCCAAAAGAGCAGCCAGTGCTCTTAACCACTGAGCCATCTCTCAAGCCCAATAAATGTTATTTTTATATGCATTTGAGTAGCATTTGTCAGCTTTGAGTAATCTTTATTAGGCCAAAATCTGTATCTACTCAAATTAAGAAAAAGTCTATATTCCTGAGTACTGAACCCTGGAGCACAAACTCAGTCAGACTTCCTGGGTTTAAGACCCAGTCTACTTTGCCATCTCAACAAATAAAGTTAATTTCTGTTTGATCCATCTAGAAAGTGGGAATTTAAAGGTACTCCTGTAGCTATAGATGTTGCTCAGTTGCTAGGGTTTCTGACAAACAGGAAGCCCTGGGTTTTATTTCCGTCACTTCATAAAACCAGGCATAGTATATCCCCATTATCCCAGCCCTTGAGAGTCAGAAGTTCAGAGCCATCCTTAGCTACATAATGAGTAGGGATACATGAAACCCTGTCTCCCTGCTGCCTGGAGTAGCTGTGAGGAGTGTCAGGTGCTATGCATGAAGCTCTGTAGTACAGTGCCTGCTGTGAAGAAATAATACCGAGACCTGGCATAATGAATTACACATTAGCACATATTATAGAACAATCCACCGAAGTTTATTTTTTTGCTACCCATACACAGAAAATGTAACCTTAGTAAAAGAAACCCTTTAACACAATGGAAGGGGCTTTATAGATTTTCATACAATATATTCGCATCGCTTTTCCCTTCCATCTAGATATTCCCCACCTGCTCATCCGGCTCCATACTTTCTTTCTATAGAAAACAGGCAAATAAAAGTACAAACAAAAGCACAAGGCCCATAAAAACATAAAATCAGCAACCCTAATGTACAAACAAGATTCCAGTAAGATAAAACAAGCAAAGCGATATCAGGCAAAAAAGAAAAAATGTACAGAAATAACATGGAGTTTGATTTGTGCTGGCCGTCTGCTGGGCATGAGGCCTGCCTTTAAGTGGCCTAAACCCAGTGACACTCCATTGGAGAAAACTAACGTTTCCTTTGCGGTTGTCAAATTGAAACAGGTTTTTGGTTAGAGCTCATGCCCGCCTCTCCCTCTCAGCATTGGACCCCATCTGCCCTGAACCTGTGCAGGCTCTGCATCCTGCATTGTCTCAGATCCCTGTCTATCAGTCCTGCTGCATCTGTAAGACAGACCTGTGCCATAACTCCCTGAATCCTGAGGACAGGAGTCCTATTTAGGACTACACATTCCAAGGTCTCTCTGCACTTTGTCCAGTTGTTGGGCTCTGCATCATCTCCCATCTAATACAAGAGGAAGCTCTGATGATGGCTGGCTGAGACACTGATCTGTGGGTGTAACAATATCATTCGAAGTCATTCTACTGCTATGTTCCTTTAGCAAAACAATAGTATTTAGTTTTTCCCTAGGCTTAAGGTCTGTCTGGCCTCAGATTCTTAGCCACTGGGTAGTGTCAAGCCTGGGTTCTATCTCATAGAGTGGGCCTTAAATCCAATTAGATAGTGGCTGGTCGCTCCCACACTGCACTGTGCCACTGTGGACCAGTGAACCCTGCAGGCAGGTCTCCATTGTAGAAGAAAAGGTTCGTAGCTGGGTTGGTGTTTACCTTTCTCCTCTGGCCATGTGCAAGGTACCTTCCAGTACCATGAACACTAACAAGTAGAGATGAAGACTCTAGGCACCAGTCTGACTTCTGCATAATGACATGTGTTGTTTACATCAATAGGGCCTAACCATCTGTTTGTAATAGCATTGGCAATTGCCAAGTTATTGAAGAGTTTCCATGGGACCCCTTTGGCCAATAACTTAATTAGATGTAACTAATTCTTGGTACTACAGGTTTCACTTGGCAGAAGATGTTTAGTTGGAGCATTGTCTTCCTCATTGGTAATTGTTTAGATTTCTTGTGTGTGTGTGTGTATACAAATATGTTTTAAGAAGCTTCTACTGTAGTAAGTTTCCAGAAAAGGCCCATCTCTCCATAAGTATTCTTATTTTCCTGTGAAGATCTCTCCTCCCTCCTACTTCCCTCCTCTGTGATTATGTGGATTATAGCATGCCTATAAAAGGCTTAAAAGCTAGCATCTACCTGTGAAAGAATGCATGCCACGGGGGCAGTTAGGAGCACCGACTGCTCTTCCAGAGGTCCTGAGTTCAATTCCTAGCAACCACATGGTAGCTAACAACCCCCTGCAGTGGAATCTGATGCCCTGTTCTTGTGTGTCACGGACAGTGTACTCATAAACATAAAGTAATTAAATAAATCCTAGAAAAAAAGAAAGAAAATTACCACATTTGTCTTTTCCAGTCTAGTACCTCACTCAGGATTTTTTTCCTATCTATCCACTTACCTGGGAATCTCTTTGATTTTATTTCATTTTAATAGCTGAATAATATTTCATCATGTAGATGTATCACATTTTCATCTGTTGATAGGCATCTAGGCCGCTTTTAAATTCTGGCTATTCTGAATAGAGCAGCAATGAACATGGATGAGCAAGTACCTTTGTAGTAGGCTGTAGAATCCTTTGGGTAGATTCCCAAGAGCAGTAGAACTGAGTCTTAAGCCAGATCTATTCCCAGCTTCCTGAGGTACTGCTACACAGGTTTCTATAGTGGATGTACAAGTTTGCATTACCACCAGCAATGGATGAGTGTACCCCATGCCCCACCAGCAATGGGTGAGTGTACCCCATACCCCACCAGCAATGGATGAGTGTACCCCACACCCCACCAGCAATGGATGAGTGTACCCCACACCCCACCAGCAATGGATGAGTGTACCCCATACCCCACCAGCAATGGATGAGTGTACCCCATACCCCACCAGCAATGGATGAGTGTACCCCATACCCCACCAGCAATGGGTGAGTGTACCCCATACCCCACCAACAATGGGTGAGTGTACCCTACATCCTTGCCAAGCACAAGCTGTCTTTTTTTTTATTGCTTTTGACCATTCTGACTGGTATAAGGTGAAATCTCAGAGGAGTTTTGATTTGCATTTTTCTACAACTAAATATGTTGAACATTTCTTTCAGTGTTTCTCAGATATTTTTTTGTGTTTCATCTTTTGAGGAACTAACTCTTTATTTAATATCCTTTTTTAGTTGGGTTATTTGTTTTCTTAATGTTTAATGAGACATGATTAGACCATGAGGACTTAACTCATCAAAATACCTAATCCCTGACGGGTTCCTAATTTGAAAGGGTGGTGATAGAAATCTAGAAGATGGGCCTTAATCAATGGGGGTAGCATACATACACAGGTTAACTTGGCTTCTTTATCCCTTTTTTGTTTTTTTCTGTCTCTGTATCAGCCACATTGGATGAGTAACTCTCCTTAACCACATACTTCCCACCATGATCACACTTCGACCAAAAAAAAGGACTCTTGGGCTGGAGAGATGGCTCAGTGGTTAAAAGCAATGACTGCTCTTCCAGAAGTCCTGAGTTCAATTCCCAGTAACCACTCGGTGGCTGACAACCATCTGTAATAGAATCTGATGCCCTCTTCTGGTGTGTCTAAAGACAACTACAGTGTACTCATATAAATAAAGTAAATATTTTTTAAAATATAGTTAATCCAGTGACAAAACTAATTTTCAAAGTTTTACCAAGTGTAAAATTAGATACCTCATTTAATTATTAGAAAAAGTTTTAAGTATGTTGCAATGTATTTGACTGTGTGGGTTCATTTTCTATAGTATAGTTTAAAAACTCCACAGATAGATTCTATATAATAAAATCATAGCATCTGAACCGGCCTGTGTTATAAGTAAACGGTGTGTGGCTTGTTACGAATTTCTACTGGACAAGCTTCTCTAGCTTGCGTGGCAACCTGTGTGTGTTTCCAGGAAGACGCACATCACCAAGTGTCCTAAGTTCCACTATCCTAGATAGAACTCAAAAGATGCTCTCTAGTTCCCTCTGTAGACCACTCTTAAACCCTTTCCCAGGAAGAGACCTGACACTTTGCCAGATCGTTGACTAAGATTGTGCCCACAGGCCTGCTTCAGCTGTTCATTCATGGTCATCTTGGAGCAGGACTTTACACAGTGGCTCTGGAAACCTCAGCATCCTGAGGAGAGTTAGCATGGCCAAGGAATAAGCTCTCTGTCTGCATCCAGGTGCTCTGCCAGAAGTCTTTAGTGTGTGTGTGCAAAGGGGTGCAGGGGTGGGGTAAGTAAGCTGTGAAACTGACATGTCTAACTAAAATCTAAACGTCACTACAGAAAATGCTGGATGTAAAGGGAGGCCAGAGAGACAGCTCAGTGGGTAAACCTGTCAAGCAACTCAATCCCCAACACCCACACCAGAGCCTGTAATCCCTTGCTAAACAGCAGACAAGAGCTCCCCTGGGGTTCGCTGGCCACCAATCTATCCAAAGCAGGAAGCAAAGAACAACTGAGGGAGACACTCAACACTGACCTCTGCCTCCACGGAACATGCACATATGTGTAAATGTGAGCACTCACACAAGCATACACACACACATGCAAATACACACGCACACACACAATATTAGGAATACTACACACAAGTAAGAAAAAGGAATTAGAATGGTTTTGAATAACATCCTTTAAAAACTTCACAAGTTGGCAAAGTATTTAAATGCACACAAGAAGTTGGCAATGTGTTAGTCGCTTACCACAGTGAGAGCTGACATCCCTGTGGACCACTGGCAATGCACACCCACAGTGATTACATCACTGTACCTAGAAATGTCTCTTCAGGCTATGCACGGGTTATAGAGGAAAGCAGTTTTTCTTCTCTGCTCTATGATGGGTCGTTTCTGGGTTTCCATTAGAAAACTGGACATTATCGTTACCTTTTTCTTCCATACAGGGTGTATCAGTATCCAGACTTACAAGAC
The DNA here is from genome assembly GCF_963924665.1 of Micromys minutus. NCBI lineage: Eukaryota > Metazoa > Chordata > Mammalia > Rodentia > Muridae > Micromys > Micromys minutus. The sequence continues at coordinate 10,301,444 of NC_137959.1, forward strand.
TAGAAATTTATAACCAAGAAAGGGGGTTTCAGAATGGCTAGGAATTAAGAGAGCAGCTGGAGGTGCATCTCAAGTTTTAAAAGCACATTTAAAATAAGCAAATTTGGTCATGGAGATTGACAGATTTTTAATTTCTAATTAATACTAAAGAAACGTAGGCTGATATTGTTTGTTTGTTTAAAGCCCTCAAACTTGCTATCCTCCTGTCTCCGACTTTTGAGTGTTGTAATTGCAGGTATACTCTATGCTTGGCTAATACTGTGTGTGCAAGTATGTGCGCGCACCAGAAATCATGTGTTTCCTGAGACAGTTTCTCCGTGTAGCCTGGAACTCATTCTGTAGACCAGACTGGATTCAAACTCACAGATTCATCGCCTCTGCCTTACAGGACTGAAGGCATGCACCACCACCGCCTGAACAATGTTGACTGCTAATAGAGAAGTTAAAACATATGTAAGGGTTGTTCTCACATATCCTGAGGGCAGAGACCCTAATTTAGTCCTAATTCTAGGAACTCTTGACACTGGAAGTCTTTGGACTGCATCCCAGTCATACTGGAATGACATGCCTTTCCTTGCAAAAGAATCTACCCAGTTCTGTTTTAAATGATATCTTTTTATTCTTTGAACACTCCATACATTAGTACAATGCATATTGATCATATCCATCTACCTGCTTCCAACTCTCCCATCTCCCTCCCACCTACAGGTGCTCCTTTTATGTTTTGCTATTAGTAACCTCCCCAGTGTAAGTAGCACTGCCCACATGCACATGGGTATGTAGCATCCACTGGGCACAAACTACTACTGCTAGAGGCTGAAGAAGAATGATTCTCCTGCCTCATCAACCATCGATTGCCAGTAGCTCCACCAATGGGGGTGGGCCTCAGGAGTTTCCTCCCATACTCACTGGAGTCTTGACCAACTTGATCTTGCGCAGGTAGCCACAGATGCTGTGTGTTGAAGTCATATGAAGACATCTCATAGGACGCATCCTCATCTACCAACTCTTACATTCTTTCTGCCCCCTGTTCTGAGATGCTCCCTTAGCCTTGGAGGGGAGGACTGACCCACCCAGGGCTGAGTCTTTGATCAATTCTGAGTCTTTGCACTATTACCCACTGTAAAAAGAAGCTTTTTTTCACTAAAGTAGCAAGCAGCTCAAATCTATTGACTCCTTTAAAAATATTTTTATTAATTCTTAAAGAATGTTGTACAGTATGTTTCGATCAAACTCATTCCCCACTGTCAGACCTATTTCCTCCCTGTTCCATGCGTCCCTCCCTACTGGCTTCTTTAATCATGACAAGTTGAGAATTCGAATTTGACCAAAAGCCGAGTAGGATTTCCCTGCCCATCCTGAGCACGCCTAGTCTTATTACTAAAAGTGGGGGTGCTGAGGAGGAAGCAGCATTAGGCCTGGTGACCTTCCTGGGGCATTAAAAAACAAAACAAAACACTTTCATCCTCAAGGAGGGCAACAACATAGCCTTTTTCTTTTGTTGCTTTCTGCCTTTTCCTTTCCTTTTCCCTTTTCTTCTTTTCTTTCTTTCTTCCTTTTATCATTCTTTGCAAAATAAGAATCAACAATAGCAAAGCTCCAGATGCAAAAACTCTTGAGCAACCTCTTCAAATGACCACTTCATGTTGCCTCAAGCATTCCCAGGCCCAGTGGAGCAGCAGAGCTGTAGATTAGGGACACGTTGGGAACTTCCGTAGCCTGTTGACTGCAGCCACCACGTGGAAATGTTTCTTGAAGTAAAAGACAGGGGTGGGGGGCGGGGGGAAGAAAAAGCACATCTTTAGATCGAGTGCTTAAGAAATGATGGAAAGATAGGCCTAGGCACTTGGGCTTGTTCAAATCTACATGGGAATTGGTGGGTCTCTGGTTTCTGTGCCTTCTCTTGGGCTCTTTTTCTTCTGTATGTTTTGTCCAAATCCAATGTGTTAGATTTTACTTTGTCTTGTTGTATTTTATTATGATCCCTTAGAAAGCCTAGTTTTTGTTTGCTTCATTGGTTTGGTTGTTTGGTTTTTTTAGAACAGGGTTTCTCTACGTAGCCCTGGCTGACCTGGAACTCACTCTATAGACCAGGCTAGCCCCAAACTCACAGAGATCCACCTGCCTCTGACTCCTGAGTGCTGGGATTAAAGGTGCGCCATTACCTGTTTTCTAATGACAGAAAGGGGGTGGATCAAGGTGGGAGGGGAAAGAGGAACTGATAGTAGGAGGGGGGAGGGAAAGAGAAGCGGGGATATATTATGTGAGGAAAAACGGTTATTGTCAATAAAAGGAAAACAAACAAACAAACAAAAAATACCTGATACTCTATAGGGGGCCAGGATTCCAAAAGAATTGAAAGTCACATTCTGGAGCACTTTTGAGAAGAAAAATGTTATTCTGCTTTTTAAAGCAGAAAGCAGAGCTCTCTAGAACATATTTTATAATTATGACTCATAAATCATTAGTGGGTCATCAAATTCAGCCTGTGCTCTAGAAAGAGCTTTGAAGAAAAGCAAGTGGGATAGGAAAGGAAAAGGGCTGTCGTACACTACTGAAGTAGTGTAAAATGTTTGCTTCACACTCCCAAGGAAAGAGGTTTGGGTGTTTTCGTTGTCTGTTTTTGAGTTGGGGGAGGGACTTATGTGGGGTCTTCTTATTGTTTATGTGTTTGTTTAATGCTGAGGTTTGAACCAAGAACCTCACACATACTGTGTATGCACTGAGCCCAGCACAGAAGCCTGGTGATTTCTCTTCTCCCCCGTGGACATCTAAGTCAATGCCAACATTTTGGAAAGCTATTGCTGCCCAGATAAATTCCATGTTAATGGCACTGAACAAATCTGTGGTGAACAACATTTACGAACTTTCATGTTCGATATGGTTTCCCATCCTGCTTTCTAAAATGTGATCGAATCAAGTTTCAGAGCTATACACAGCCAAGCCTGGGCCCTCCAAATTGTCATCCCCGAGAATATATTCTCATTTTCATCTCAGTACTTCAAGAATTCAGACAACTATGGGCTACATTGCTTTTATACCAGTGGTTTCTGTTCTGTGGCAGTTTTCTTTCTTTAGAACCTGGTCTCACTATGTAGTTCTGGCTGACCTGAAACTTAGTATGTAGATGAGGCTAGATTTGAACTCACAATGATCTGCCTGCCTCTTTCTTGGCCTTCTCAAAGTCATCCTAGGATTAAAGGTGTACATCATCATGCCCAGACCCATGAGATCTTTTAATCAAGCTAGAAGCTAGGGCATGAGAGAGAAACCTTCCGTTTAAATAATCCTTATCTTTAGAATCCATGTATAAGGAAAAACTTGGCTGTAGTTCTTTTAAACACAGCTTTTACTGAAAAAAATACAAAACCAAATACCTTCCATTTACTCTGGGCCATATATTTCTGCAGCAGTAGTTGGGATCTGAGGCGAACGTTGGAGCCCGAGGCTTTGGCAGGCAGGTGATTTAACCACTCGTGTTTCAGGCACTGTGTGGCGCTCATCCTACAGCTGTGAAGGCAGTAGAACCATTGAGCTGAGTTTGCCCTTGCGAGTTGTCTAAAAGTCCGTTCTGTTGGGTGGGAAGTCTGAGCTCATCACCCCTGAAGCTTTGTGCCCTGCTGTCAAACCTCCCTTCCTTACAAAAGCCAGTGAGCGCTGTCAGTGATGTTTCCTGACCTCTACAGAAGACTGTGTCCTAGTGACTCACCCCTGCCTCCCACAGAGGGCTGGGAAGCCAAGGCAGAACAACAGGAAGGCCAGCTGCTACTAGGATTGTTCTTAGGAGAATGTGATGCTTGAACGAAACCCATTTCTCCCAGCTGATCTGAATTACAGGTTGGGTTTCCTCACTCAGAAAGATTTTACAGTAAGGAACTAAAGATCCAAGAGCACTGAGCTGTCCTGAAGTCTGGACACTTGGGCTTCTCTCCTAGGGTATACTTGTGTGTCCATTTCCAATTATTTTATGTCTGAGTATCAAAAACAAAAACAAAAAAAAACAAAAAAAAAAAAAAAACCAAAAAAACCTCAATGGCTCCATCTATGACGTTCATAAATCTTCTTGTGTCCGCCGGTTTTAAGTCAACTTCAAGCAAGCTAGGGTCATTTGAAAGAGGGAAACTTAACTGAGAAAATGACTTCAGAGGTCGGGCTGCGGGCATTTTCTTGATTAGTGATTGATGTGGGAGGGTCCAGCCCATTGTGGGTGGCACAGCATCCATTGCTGGCTGCTGGTCCTGGCTTCTGTGAGAAAGCACACTGAGCAGGGCAGTTCCAGCACCCCTCCATGGCCTCTGCATCAGCTCCTGCCCTCACTGCTCTGGATGAGGAAACTGTTATACAGAACTGGGAACGAAAGAAACTCTTTCCTCCTCTAGTTGCTTTTGGTCATGGCGTTGCGTCACAATAGTCACAATAGATATTGCTGAAGTCTAAGAATGCCTTTGTGGCCAAGAAATGAAGTACTCAGACCTGCATTCTGAGGGTGACATCTGCATACCTCAACTTTTCTCAACATTAGCTTATTATTAAGTGGTAACTTGGAAGTAACACTCATTTGTAATACAACTCTAAAACTCTGATGTCTAGCTGCTGCTCCTTTTAACATTCCAAACAAATAACAGACTAAGAAATCCCTCAGGAAGAAAGGACTCAGCATGACAGCATACAGATCAGGGCCTGGTACAATGGCCGCTAAGTGACCAGCAACAAAAATACCTCTTCTCTTTGACCAGCAACCGGGAAACGAAGTCCTTGGCATCCTCTGACAGCCCTTTGAAGGTATCAGCATCGAAATCCCAACTGCAGTTCACAATAAAATTCATGGTCTCTGCATCTGTTTCCCCTAGAAACGGGGACAAGCCACTGAGTCTGTGGAGGAGAGAAAGGACCATGAGTACATCACCAGCTCAGTGCGTCAGGAGCTCTACTTCTGTAACTTCTCCATTGTATATATGGCTTCTCATGTTCACGTGGAGGTGGGAGATGGGGAAAAGGACATTCTAGACAATCGTCTATCTCATGCAGCTCTTTCCTTACCTCCACTCGGTGGTTCTCAGCCTTCCTGATGCTCATGCTGTAGTGACCTCCAACCATAACATTATTTCCATTACAACTGCAATTTCACTACTGTTATGAATTACAATGTAAATAACTACGTTTACTGATGGTCTTAGGTGACCCCTGGGAAAGAATTATTTCACTCCCAAAGGGGTTGCAGCCCACAGGTTGAGGACCATTGTTCTAGAGTAACTGTGAAGTGTATTCAAACGCAATGTGTCCACTAATCAAGTGTGTATTTATTTATTTTTGTTGTTGTTGTTTGAGACAGGATTCTCTAGTTAGCCCTAGATAAGATGAAACTCACTATTATGACAAGCCCGGCTGTCCTTGAACTCAGAGATCCTTGGGTCTCTGCCTCCTGAGTGCTGGGATTAAAGGCATGAGCCACCATGCCCAGTGTGTATATTTATTTTAAATACAGCTTTCTATTTCTCTGAGACAGGCTCTAATAGATACTATTGTCCTTCAAGCCCAACACAGTCTTTTTCTTTTTAATATTTTATTTTATTTATATGCTGGAAGAACAGTCAGTGCTCTTAACCACTGAGCCATCTCTCCAGCCCACACAAAGTCTTTATAGTCCCTGGGCTATAAAAAAAAGCTAGCTAAGTCGTTTTTTCAGCAGTTTTTCCCCTACCTGTTCTAACCTTCTCTCTTCTTGTTCTGGAAAAGCATCATCCCAGAGCTGTCTGCTTTGTATTACTACAAAGCCATAGTGGTGTGCCAGAAAGTTCTTCTTGCCCTCCTGGGCCCCTATCACATAGAAAGAGATGCCTCTCCTCTGTGTCTTGGGACATATCTCTCTGGTAAGTATCTCAATCTGTTTGGAGATACCACAGATTGAAATACTTGTCACTATGACTCTTACTTCCTCTGCTCCCTTTGTTCTCAGCTCCTTCCTGAAACATCCTTGACTCCCCTGGGAGGTAGTCCTGTAGCCTCTCTGTACTCTCATAGTCTATGAATTCCCTTGGGCAGAGTTCCTATTTGAGTCACCTTAAAGAAAGGAACATCACTTGAGAAAATGCCTCCATAAAATCTGGCTGTAGGACATTTTCTTATTAGTGGTTGATGGGGAAGGGCCCAGCCCATTATGGGTGATACCATACCTGGGTTGATAGTCCTGGATTCTATAAGAAAGCAGACTGAGAAAGCCATAGGAAACAGGCCAGTAAGCCGCATTCCTCCATGATCTTTACATCAGCTCCTGTCTCCAGGCCCCTGCCCTGTTTGAGTTCCTGTCCTGACTTCCTTTGATGATAAACAGCAATATGGAAGTAAACACCAGATAAACTCTTTCCTCCCCAACTTGCTTTTTGGCCATGGTATTTTGTCACAGTTACAGAAACCCTAAGACAGCAAGAAACTAAAGAAAATAAATAAAGTTTGTTTAGATCAGTTATACTTAGTAGACAATGGTCCTCAAACTCTTCAGAGATCTGCCAAATATGGCATATAAAGTGTTTTTTAAAAGCTTCCCACGATAGAAATTCCAGCTCCTAGAAGTGACTTTCAGGTCTCCAAAGAAGACAATGGAGCATAGAAGACTTCAGAATAATGGCAGTGCTGACCACTGGCAAGGAACTGCCCCATGGCTCACCCACTGCCAGGATCCTGCCAAAACTATGGACACTATTGGGTTGACTGCCACACTCTGTCTTGCCACAGTAAGTCAGTTTTTCCAGGTTTCTCCTCCACAGGAACATCTCTGGGTCTGACAGCTGAAGATGTAATCCTGCTCGAAGATGAAAATCTTTCGGTGGCAGCCAAAGACCTATGATCATTACCCCAACACAGCCATCACGATGAAGAGAACCTTGCATAATTATCCAGGTGGTGGTAAGTCTATCATTTTAATTGATACATAGGCTATTTGGATTATACTTCCTGCTATAATTTATCCTTCACAGATCTCTGATAATATTGATGGCTTATTGTAGCATTATATCAGAAGCAGCAAGCACCCAACTCCTCCCTCAAAGATGCATGTAGCTGCCTGTTTAGGTTAGGCTTCTCTTTTCTAGAACTGCTGGGTCTCTAGCTGAGAAAGGCAGACACCATTTACCTTGCTGGAAGACTTCACCCTAAAAGAGAGAAACTTACAAAACAGGTTTCAACATATATTTTTACTATTCCTTTATTTAAAGGATCTTGCTTTGCAATGACTGCTCTCAGTAATCAATCACTGTGTCTTGCCAGGAACCATCTAGAAGCTAAAAACTAGCAGGTGATCTTCCTGAGATTGTTCTGCCATAGAGAAAAATCTACAACAGATTTGCTCCTTTAGACAAGGCTGAGAAGAATCTCATTTTAGGAAAGATTACTGCTATTAATATGCTTTTCATGTATATATATATATATATATATATATATATAAAACAATCACTAGGTATTAGCCCACCCTTATGAGCAGATCTCTGCAGAACAACAAAGATGTACTGTCTTGTAAGGATGCTATATAGACAAATAGATGACTTCTTAATTCTTTTTTTTTTTTTTTATTTTAAACATTTATTTATTTTATGTGAGTACACATGCTGTCTTTAGACACACCAGAAGAGGGCATCAGATCTCATTACAGATGGTTGTGAGCCACCATGTGGTTGTTGAGAACTAAACTCAGAACCTCTGGAAAAGCAGTCAGTGCTCTTAACCGCTGAGCCAACTCCAGCCCGACTTCTTAATTCTTAATGATGATCTTATAAGAGTTCTTAAGATTATTAAGCTTCTTTTATAATAGTTTTACTCTGATAATCAAAACTGCAATGAGAACTCTGACAGTCTTCAAGTGTCACTAGTTAACTGCTACTAATATAGCAAGCAGGTATCTGCAACTTGAGTAAAGTACTTTCCAAGTTGTTGTAAAACCATTAACCAATCAAAGGTCATAAAAAGGGAACTAATGATTTATTATTGGAGCAAGGACAGAAGATAAAATATTGACTGGGTTTATCTATACAAAACTTCACCAATAAATTAGTCACAAAAGTGATGTTTTTTAAACTCTGAATGAACCCGTAGAGCTGGTGACAGATGATGGATGTTTAGCCAGATAATTACTCTTAATGGATATGCATGTAAACATTCTCTGTTGTACACTTCTTATTCAGTTTTATTTCTGAGCTTCTAGTGAACTTTTATTTAAAAGGAGGTGGGGTGGGGTGGGGTGGTACTTGAAAAAACCATGTGACGTATTCTCCTGGAGAAGGTACAAAAGACTAAGAAAGATCACACTCGAGGATATAACTTTGGAGAGAAAGCATTAGGAGTAAAGTCATCAGGAGCAGAGCATTGTTACGTCAGAGCAGGAGAGAGGAGTATTAGAAGGAGAATGCAGAGTGGAGTAGCTTAGAAATTATAAGGTAATTTAAAATATTAAGAGAACAATCTGTAGAATTCAGAGGGGGAAGAGGAAAAAGAAGCTGCAGAGAGAGAGAGAGAGAGAGAGAGAGAGAGAGAGAGAGAGAGAGAGAGAGAGAGAGAGAGAGAGAGAGAGAGAACAGGAGCAGTGAGTTCTCCTTACCAAGGGACAGAACAAATCTTTTCTCAATAGCAAGGCAGGCTTAGTCTTACTAAAGAGAACGAAGCTTTCCTTCTTACAGACTTGCCTTTAATTCATTTAGCAACAAAAGTGTAGAAACTTTTCCTTTCTCTATACAATCAAGATTGGAGCTCATTTTCCATCCAGAGTGAGTTCCTTCTGCACTGGTGTTTGGTCTTTTGCTCCATATGCACATGAATGTGTATATATAAGTTATGTAATTATGAGATAAGTATGTAATTATGAGATAAGTATGTAATTATGATATAAATATGTACTTATGATATAAGTATGTAAGGTGGGCCCAACTGATTTGAATGGAGATTTATGAATGTATGTGCATGAATCTATATATGAATTTATGAGTTTAATCTATATGTGCTTGTGTAAAACCTTTTCCTTCTGTGAGCTGAGTCTCTTCTGGTTCAACAGAAGTTTACTGCTCCAAACTTCCCCTTAGCCTGAAAAGCTAGAGGCATCTGGACCAAAGGGAAAGGACTCTAGCAATTAAACCTTTACTTAATCCCCTGCTATTTTATGATGAGGCGTTAATTGCCAGAGGCTGCAGTTTCTGTCCCAAAAGGAACTCAGGCTGTTGGGCTACAGTAGCAAAGTGGCTTGGATTTAAGATAGGTAAACATTTTATTATTAGACAGCAACCCTAAATACCTTGTGAGACCAAGTCTTACCCCAGCCTTGGCTCTTCCTTCTCCACTGCCTCAAGAAAAACCAACAAGAAAGAACAACCTGGGCTGGCCCCTGGCAGTGTCTCATAAATTATTAGATGGAAAAGGTTTAGAAGAAAAGGGTTATGTAAGTTGTGAGGGTCTAGGGGAGTAGAGGTCTAAGGATGTAAAAGGTGAGAGTGTTTCATATTTCTTCCCGTCTCTGTGCTATAGTTATATAAAACTTCACAAGTTCCACTTAGCAGTCAGTGGAGTTCTGATAAGCTGCTAATCCAACCCCCCCACCCCCGAAAAGCACTGACCACTATTATCATAACCACGGCTCAAAAATTTACATTTCTTTTGGTTGCCTTCTAAATGTGGACTTAACAGTACTTCTCACTGTGCTGAAAACATCTCTGTCCAAACCTCCCTCTGGAGGGAGGAAAGAGTGTTAATGCTTTGAAGTCATTTCTTTGGATTCCCAAGCTTTTACTGTGACTCAAAGCATGAATCGACTACATTTTCTACAGTGTAGGTTACAGATTACAAACACTGGTAATGCTAATATATCCAAAACTTCTATCTTTTTTTTTTTTTTCTTTTTGTAAACTTAAAAACTTCATGTAAGCTTCAGGCAGCTGACTTGGTTCTGCCTTTTACAGGTCAAAGGGACTACAGATAAATACTCCTGTCAATTGACAACCTAAGTTTCCCCACCTCCCTATTCCTGAGGATGGAGTTTCTCTTTGTTTCTGTCTCTATCTCTCTCTCTCAGTCTATCACTTTGTCCCTCTCTACAGTCTTAAGACTCTCCTGCCCCAATGACCAGGACCACTGGTCTAGAAATTTCAAATGTACCCCCAAGTCTAATAGTTCCCCCTGAGCCCTTTAACTTTACCTTCTTTCCCTAGTCTACACCCGTCCCAGCAAATTTCTGTGAAGCCCAACCAACTTCATTCTTGAGAAAAAGCTCCTGACCAGGGGCTAAACTCCAATCCCAGGAGAAAAACCACAAAGTCCACTTAAACAAGCATCTTATGACAGCCCCCCACCCCTGCTTAGCACCAGCCATTCAGGCTATAACAGCAGGGTCAAGATACATATAGATAACCTAAAGAATCCTGCACAAAATAGGTAACCTAGCCATCCTGATTTTCAGTTGGTTTTGCCCCTCCACCAACCATGTTTGGCTCCTACAGATTACACACGAAATGCAGTTTTTGAAATATTAACTTGCTGTAACCACAAAGTAATTCCTTGCATCCCCAGACTTGAGGTTCTCACTGCTGACCTGCTGTAACAGTGACAATGAGTCCTTGCTTGCTCATAATAAAGACCCTTATGTGTTTGCATCGGAATTGGCTCCTCAGTGGTCTTTTAGGGGTCTCTACAACTTGGACATAACAACTTTCAATCAACTTAAAAAGTGCAAACGGCTCCAAATTGCCTATAAAACACAAGACTCAAGCATTTCTTTGAAACCTGTATCCAGATTGTCCCAAAGCAGCCTGCACTTCAGCAGGTCCAGATGGTCCTGTGGAACCTGGCAGTGGAGACAGATGTTCCTAGCCTGCCCCCTCTCCCTTTTACCATTATTCCAGCCTTTCTGGGCCTGTGACAAATGACATCTCAATCTATCATCTACAGATGCAGTGATCATACACAAAAAGCTGGAATGTTAGATCTCAAAGACTGCCCTACCCTAAACAAACAACAAAAACAAGCAAACCAACCAACCAACCAAACAAACAAACCTAAGTGTCTATTTAACACATCAAAGGTGAATTTAGACCAGCTTTCTCCATACCTGTGGCTCCTCCCAGCACTTCTCACCCTACTTAAACCTCTTCTCAAGGTTTGGCTTTCCTTACCCCAGGATCTCTTTCCTATTGATGGTATTGGTACAGAGACAGGCAGGTAGATCAATGGAATAGAATCAAAGACCCAGAAATGAATCCACACACCTATGATCACTTGATCTTTGACAAAGGAGCTAAAAACATTCAATGGAAAAAGGACAGCCTCTTCAACAAATGGTGCTGGTTCAACTGGCAGTCAGTATGCAGAAGAATGCAAATTAATCCTTTCTTATTTCCTTGTACAAAGCTCAAGTCCAAGTGGATCAAAGATCTCTACATAAAACCAGGTACACTGAAACTAATAGAACAGAAAGTGGGGAAGAGCTTAGAACACATAGGCACAGGGGAAAATCTCCTGAACAGAACACCAATGGCTTATGCTCTAAGATCAAGAATCAACAAATGGGACCTCTTGTAATTGCAAAGCTTCTGTAAGGCAAAGGACACTGTCAAAAGGACAAAACGGCAATTAACAGATTGGGAAAAGATCTTTACTAATCCTACATGTGATAGAGGGCTAGTATCCAATATATACAAAGAACGCAAGAAGTTAGTTAGACTCTAGAGAATCAAATAATCCTATTAAAAATTGGGGTACAGGGCTGGAGACATGGCTCAGTGGTTAAGAGCACTGACTGCTCTTCCAGAGGTCCTGAGTTCAAATCCCAGCAACCACATGGTGGCTCACAACCATCTGTTATGAGATCTGATGCCCTCTTCTGGTGTGTCTAAAGACAGCAACAGTGCACTCATAATAAATAAATCTTAAAAAAAAATTCTAAACTGACTGAGGAATATTGAATGGCTCAAAAGCACCTAAAGAAATGTTCAACATCCCTAGTCATCAAGGAAATGCAAATCAAAACAACCCTAAGATTCCACCTCACACTAGTCAGAATGGCTAAGATCAAAAACTCAGATGACAGCAGTTACTGGCGAGGATTGGTGAGGATGAGGAGAAAGAGGAACACTCCTCCATTGTTGGTGGGATTTTAACTAGTACAACCACTCTGGAAGTTAGTCTGGTGGTTCCTCAGAAAATTGGACATAGTACTACCTGAGGACCCAGCTATACCCTGGGCATAGACCCAAAAGAAGCTCCAACATCTAACAAGGACACATGCTCAACTATGTTCATAGCAGCCTTATGTATAATAGCCAGAAGCTGGAAGGAATCCAGATGTCCTTCAACAGAGGAATGGATACAGAAATTGTGATACATATACACAATGGGAGTACTACTCAGCTATTAAAAAAAAATGAGTTCATGAAATTCCTAGGCAAATGGATGGAACTTGAAGCTATCATCCTGAGTGAGGTAACCCAGTCACAAAAGAACACTCATGGTATGTACTCACTAATAAGCGGATACTAGCTCAAAAAGCTCGGAATACCCAAGAAACAATTCATAGACCTTATGAAGCTCAAAGAGAAGAAAGGCCAGAAAGTAGATGCCTTAGTCCTTCTTAGAAGGAAAAACAAATGTTCATGGGAGGAAATAAAGGGACAAATAGAGGAGCAGGGATAGGAGAAAAGATCATCCAGAGACTGCCTCACCTGGGGATCCATCCTATATGCACCCAATAAACCCAAGCACTATTGCTGATTCGAAGAAGTACTTAGTGGCAGGAACCAGATAGAGATGCCTCATCAGAGGCTCTGCCAGAGTCATACAGATACAGTTGAGGATGCTTGCAGCTAATTATCGGACTGAACCCGGAGTCCCTAATGAAGGTGCTAGAGAAAGGACTGAAGGAGCAAAAAGGGTTTGCAACCTCATGGGAAGAACATTATCAACCAACCAAACCCTCCACAACTCCCACCACTGAGCACATATGGAGAGACCCATGCCTCCAGTTGCATATGTAGCAGAAGATAGCAGTGTCTGGCATCAATGTGAGAAGAGACCTTTGGTCCACTGAGGGAGCATTTTCCCAATGTAGGGAAATAAATACACTGAGGTAGAGAGGGTGATTGGGAGAGGGTGCACCTTTGTGGAGACAAGCTGAGGGGGAGGGGGGAAAAGAATGGGGGTGGGAATGGGATAACATTTGAAATGTAAATACAGAGAGTATTCAATAAAATAATTTAAAAAAATAAACAAACTCAGCTATTTTGACTTTCACTTTTATAGCTCTCAGTTCCTCTCTTGGTTCCCTTTCCTCTTGGTCAGTGGTTCCACTCTCGGTCTGTTTGCCCAACCCCCTTCTTCTGTTCCTTCTCCTTTTTCCTCCCATCCCCACAACCCAGTTCAGGCCAGACTCTTCCAGATTTCTCTCCCTTTTATGTACAATGAAACCTTCTCCTTGGCCCTGTGTAGGGACGAGCTGTTCTCATTCTCATTCAGTAGCTAGAAGCAGCTCCCTCTGTGGCACCCCTCAGCTGACTGCTTCTCCTCCATCTCCCCATCCTGCTCCCTATCACCATTCCTGACAACACTGGCCAAATTGTGTTTTTCTGCTTCTGAAAGTACCAATGTAAGATGGATAACCCAAGCCCCACCCAGAGCCAGCCCTCCCCTCCCTGAGCACTCACAGCATATAGGTGATGACTCCCACGCTCCACATGTCTGTTGGGAACGAGACAAACTCATAGTTAACAACTTCTGGAGCCAGGAACTCCGGAGTACCAAAGTTCACCTTTAGCTTCTCCCGAGGCTTGTATCTGAGAAAAGGGGAGAAGAGTTCAGAGCACAGGAAGGGAGAGAATGTGGAGGAGATGTGGATCCTGGGAGGAAACACTCCCCACCCTACCAGTCAGGTATGCTGCCTGGGGCTACACACTCACACTACACAAGTGGTTTCCTGGGGGAATAATCATGCCCTCAGACACACCTTCTAGCCTGTCTGGGTTGGCTTAGAGACAATTCCGCTAGACTCCACCCAACATCCACCTGCACACACTGGCAGACACCTGCACCAGGAGCCAGGTACAACAGCCTATAAAGACTGCTCACTACCCTACCCTCTCTCTCTACCTCCTCCTTTCTCCCTCTCCCTCTTCTTCCTCTTCTCTTTCTCTCCTCCCTCTCCCTTCTCCCTCTCCTTTTCTCCTCCTTCTCTCCCTCTTTCTATGTGTTCCCGCCTCTCCTCCTCTCTCTTTTTCCTCTCCTTCTTTCTCTACCTCTACCCCTTCCCAGGCCCCTTCTGCTCCCTTCCCCTTCAACAAATCTTCTTTATTTTAGGACTATCACAGGCATGATTCCTCAAGGGACACCTTGGTGAGCCCTGCCAAGGTGTCCCCCCCACATTACCCACCCACACACATTACACACACACACATTACCCACCCACACACATTACACACATACATTACACACACACACATTACCCAGCTACACACATTACACACACACACACATTACACACACATTACCCACACACACATACACATATTACCCACCTACACACATTACACACACACATTATACACACACACACTACCCCACACATATTACACACATATACATTATACACACACACACATTACACACACACATATTACCCCCCCATGCACAATTCATCATTGCTTTACCATCCATAACAAGAACTGCAGTCTCTAGTCATTTACAACCTGAAGATGAGAGATGTACCAGTACTTCTAACTTGACATGAACCACATGAATAAGTACAAAAATTTAAAAAAAAAATGGGGCCAAAGCTTCTGGAGAGTGACTGCTTTGTTGGGGTGCACACGTGCTCGAGGGGTCACAGTAAGAAAAGAAGGGGATGGACATTATCAACAGTCAAGAGGGAAATACAAAATTACAACTACAACATATGTCCATGTGCACCCACATAAATGTCTATAGTACTATAGCACACATGCATACACGGAGGGAGAAAAACACAGCATGCATTGACTAGAATGTAGAGAAGTCAGTGACACGGAGCAGACACTGCTGAAATCAGAGCCATGAGCAGCATGTGGGGACTTAAACTGTGATTCCAGTACCCAGGAGGCTGACACAGCAGGACGGAGATGCTTGAGACCAGGATAAGTTATACAGTAAGTGTAGAAAAGTTTGAGTAACAGGCCCTGTCTCAACAAAACAAAATCCAGACAGGTGACTAATGAAAATATTTAAAAATAGAATTATGTAATCTAGCAATTTTTGAGCATGTATTCAAAAGAATTAAAAGTTGACCTCCAGGAGAAGCTGTGTGCTTTGCTGAGCTCTATTTTCACACCCTGTGACCTGAGGTCTGAGATTCCTTCCACTACAGGTAGAATACCTTGAAATCAGCTCCACTCCACTGATGCTGGGGCTGACCATAGGAGTTGCTTTACCAATAGAATGTGAGTAAACTTTCACTGGGCCAACGCCAGGCTAGGCCATTACTGTCCCTGTGTCACAACCACAAGAAGAGAATGAGAGACACAGTGCACATCTGACTTCACTGAGGGCTGGAGAGATAGCTCATAGGTGAAGACCCAGCTCCAAGACCAGGTGTGGTGGTACACACCTTTAATCCCAGCACTTGGAAGGCAGAGGCAGGCTCATCTCTGAGTTTGTGGCCACCCTGGTCTACAGATCCAGGATACACAGAGAAACCCTGTTTCAAAAAATAAAAGAAACAAAAAACCTAGAAAACAATACAAAAGACCCAGGTTCAATTCACAGAATCAATATGGTGGCTTACAACCATTGTAACTCCAGTTCCATGGGATTCAATACCCTGTTTTGGCTTCTGTGGGCACAGTACATATGTGCACAGTTATACTACATATAGGCAAAACGTGTGTATGTGTGTGTGTGTGTGTGTGTGTGTGTGTGTGTGTGTGTGTGTTAAAACTAACTAGCTCAATATTGTCAAATAGTGTTCTGTAAGTAAATGTTCAAAAGTAGCTGTTTAAACTTTATTTTATTTTTAAGATTTATTTATTTATTATATATGAGTACACTGTCTCCCAGAAGAGGGCATCAAATCTCATTATAGATGGTTGTGAGCCACCATGTGGTTTCTGGGATTTGAACTCAGGACCTCTGGAAGAGCAGTTGGTGCTCTTAACCACTGAGCCATCTCTCCAGCCCTGACTAGACTTTTTAAAAGACTTGATCTGCAGTAATTGCCAAGTTGGGTGATATAAATACTGATTTTTCCTAGGCTAGTGCCAAGGGCTTGTCATGTTTACTGAGTGATAAAGATTCAGCAGCCTATTAAATAACATTCAGACTTTTGAGCCCAGCGTTCAGGATTCTTCTTTAGTGGTTGCATCCTATACTGTGCCCTCCTTAGACCAGCCTGCTCATAGTCACACTTTGGTTTTCAGGCCATAAATAATGTCATCTCCCATGATTTCCCTCAAAAGCTCCTGCTTATCTGGTTCTCAGAAGATCTCTAAAGCTGACTGTGTTCCTCAATTTACAAAACCTGGAAACTATCACACATCAACCCTGTATCCCTACTCCCTCTTCTTCTGAGCTGGCGATACACATCAGCCTTATCACTACCGGCTCATGCTGGAGCCTCTCCATGAGAAGCCTTCCTCGTGCCAGGAGCTTCTAGTGGTTACTTCTTGCTCTGAATTCAGTGTGTCACTGTAAGTGGTCATATGACAACTGGTCACCTGGCCTTCAAGTGTGTCCTGCAAGTCTTATATGTGTATTCCAACAAGCACAAATGTTATATCACATGGATCTTAAGAAGAGGGGGCTTTGGGGCGCCAAGACTTATTTAGCTATTATTGTTTTGCAAAGGGCCAGAGGACAAACATAGACACACGGTGTTTCTATGGCACTGATCATGGAGTGGAAGACACAGTGTATGCAAAAGAGTCTGAAACGGCCTGCTGGGGGCAGACGGTGGTTAGAACTAGGTTGGAAAGCATCAGCCTCTTGTGTAAGACGCACATATGTGCAAAATAATCCTAAGTTTGGAAGACATTCTTTAGGAAACGATGGAGCAGGTTTTCTACATCGTTGATGGTGACTTTTCAAGTGTGAGGGTAGGGGGTGTATATGTTCACTGAAGGTGGTGAGGTGGCACACTTCTGTTTTAGCAACAGCATGAAGGCAACAAAATAGACCTTTTGCTCCTGCAAGCAGGTAACACTTCAGCCTGTGGAGGAGTGACCCCAAAAGACTGTTTCCTGAAAGCAGGGGCAGAAGCTAACCTGATGAGGAATTCATCTGCCTTGTGAGTGATGGGGAAGGGGTGGGGGGGGGGACTTAGAGAACAACAAAGATAGCTCTTTTCAGGGAACAGCCATCAGTACTACAGAACATCTGGCCACAGAGGCATACACACATAATTCTAGCACCTGGGTGGCTTAAGAAGGAAGGTCACAAGTCTGAGACCAGCCAGGGCCTATATAATGAGACCTTGTCTGAAAACAAACAAACAAAGCTATGTGGTGCACATGGTGTAATCCCGGCATGCAGAGGCAGAGGGGAGAAGAGCAAGATATAACGATCAAAGTCAGCGGAAACTCACCCCAGCCTCAGCCAGACAAACAAACAAACAAACAAAATGCCAAGAGTGAAGAAAGGAGGGTAAGGAGGGAGGAAAGAAAAGAGAAGAGAAAAGAAAAGAAAAGGGAAAATGTCCGAAAGACTTCAGAAAGAATGGAAATTCAGCTACTATATTCAGAACTATCCAGAAAATATGTGATTCCCAGACAATGATCATTATTAGGGGAAAGAAGATTGGAGAGATGCTTGGAGGATGGGCATTTAACTAGTGAATCAATCTGAGTTAGGGTCTTAGTTGAGACAGAGGTTTGGTGGACAGTCTTGCTAAGCTCCACAGATTTGCTGTGACCTCTCCAGGAATCCACACACCATTTGTGCCTGTCATGAGCGTGAGACTACCAAGAGACCGCCAAGCCTTGGAAATAAAATTATATCTACTTTAGACTGTATGAAATTTAAGGGTTTTTAAGATACTTTGAAAAGTATATACAAGAAGGGCTGCAGACAAGGTCAGGTGGTTAAGGGCACTGGATGCTCTTTCAGGGAACCTAGATTCCAGCATCTGCATGGAAAGTTACAACCATCTGTAACTCTAGTTCCAGGGGATCTGATGTCC
Organism: Micromys minutus; assembly: GCF_963924665.1. Taxonomy (NCBI): domain Eukaryota; kingdom Metazoa; phylum Chordata; class Mammalia; order Rodentia; family Muridae; genus Micromys; species Micromys minutus. The sequence continues at coordinate 10,319,607 of NC_137959.1, forward strand.
TCCTCGAACCTCTGTAGGTACTACACGCATGGACACATAAAGTAAAAAGTACTTATTTATTAAAAAATCATATGCAAGAGCCAGCGAGGTACTCAGAGCTTGCCACCAAGCCCAGTGATGAATTTATCGCCCATACAGAGGAAGGAAAGAACCAACTCCTAGAAGCTACCCTCTGATTTCCACACAGCAACTGAGGCGTGCACTTTACCTCCCTGCTCCCATGTACATAAATAAAGGTAACAAAAGTTTTTAAATGTATACAATAACCACTTGGTGTGCTGAAACCTGAGACCTAACAGAGTTTGTACTACCCACATTAGACCCTCCTGTCATGTGTCATGACTGTACTAAGTTCTAATGTCATCTTCAGTGGCTCCAGATTCACTTACATGGCAACACCCTACCTGCCACATACGTGTTTTCATGTGTAACCTAGAGATGTCTCAGAGTGCAAGGATGGCAGTGAGTATATTGAGTAATTTAGACCCTGGCAGCATCGAGAACTATTAGAATTTAGTCTGCCCTGAACCCCGCTCAGCAATCCCCTAGAACTATTTTCTTCTGCTTAGACAGGTGGTTTGAAGTACAGTTAATCCCACAATCTTTTAGGACAAATGGAGCCTATACTACAAACCCACTGCATAAATAGCAAGCCAAGGGCCACTAGTCTCTGTGTGAGAACTCTCTTACATCCATCCCCAAACTCAAAAGATGCTAGATCTCAGACAAGTAACTATATTGAAGTGTAGAGAGAATGTCTTATACGAATTACCTGTCAAATAAGAAACCCTATAGCCAATGAGCTGAAGCAGGAAATAGGAGGTGGGACATCCAGCAGGGAGAGAGGATTCTGGGAAATAATGAGACACAGGGGTATTCGCCTGGGACTCTGAGGAGGAGATTGATATAAATCACATGAGTAGCTGAACTCAGGGTAGAATAAGGGGAGATTCACCCTGAAATGCTGGGGAGATAGACCTAAGGCAAGGAGAGGAAACCAGCCACGCAGCTGAACCCAGATTAGAATAAAAGGGATAATAAGGTAAAAGCAAGTCAGAGACCAAACTGAAGTTTATGACCTAGGTATTATTAATAAATAATTAGTCATTATTGCTGGGAATTAAGTGGTCAGGAAGAAAAACTCAGACTTTACCTCAAGAGAGCTATAGGTGCTGTTGAAGGAGGAATTGTGTCAGAGTGTCAGGACCCTTACCTTCTAGCCAGCCCAAAGTCGATGATCTTAATCTGGTGCCCTGTCTGGCTGACACACAGTATGTTCTCCGGCTGGAAGAGAGGAAGAGGAAGAAGGTATTTTACAACTATTACCCTGGCTGAGAAAGCCTTCAGCTCTTTTCCTCATTGTCCACAAGCCTCTGTTTTCTAAACGACAGGGGAAGTAAACGGTCAGGATAGGCATATGGGGCTAGACTAATGACTGCCTGCATCGGAGGCTGGAGACTTGGCTCAGAGGTTGAGAACACGTGCTGCAGTTGCAGGGTTCAGTTCCCAGCACCCATGGTGGACAGCTCAAAACCACCATGTAACTCCAGCTCTAGTGCATCTGAGAGCATCTCTTGGTCCGTGGACAGCCGCACTCACGTGCACACACACACATGCACACGCACACAATTGAAAACAAAATCGTGTTCTGAAGGCATCGGTGTAGCCTGTGAGGAAGCAGGACTTGTCCTGTGGAAAAGGATGCTCAGTACCATCCACTGCTGTTTTTCCCACCTTTGATGTGAGACAAGTGCTTTGGGATGCTCCTCCTCACTGGCTGCATACTGGAATCAGAACTATGTTCACTTTGTTTATTTATATGTGTTGGGGACAAGGTCCTCGTGTATTCCACATTGGCTTTAAATTTTCTACATAGTCAAGAGTGGTGTTTATCTCCTGATCCTCCTGCCTCTAGCTCTGATTGCTGATATTACAAATGTATAACATCACATCCAGTTTTATGTGGTGCCCAAATGCAAATCCCGGGCCTTGTGCATGCTAGGCAAGCACTCTACCAACTGAGCCACATTCCCAGGCCTTCATCAGGGAAGTTTTTTTAAAATCCCAGTGCTCAGGTCCCCACAATTTCAGGAATGAGCCCAAAGCAACATTGGTTTGGTCACAGAGCACAGGGCTAGCTGGGTACGGTACATGTGCCCCAGTCCTGGCACTCAGAAGGCAAAGACAAGGAGAATTTGCAAATTTGAGGCCAGCCTGAGGCCACAACTCCATAGTGAAACACCCATCTCAGAAAATGGGAGAAGGGGCTGGAGATGTACATCAGTGATAACTTCCCTACTGTGCAAAGGCACCGTTCCCAGCAGGTATCTATGACCCACGGGATTGGAATGGCGGCCATGGCGCACAGATGCTCAGAAGACACCTGCCCAGGCCTGACAAAGCACTCACCTTGAGGTCCAGATGCAGGATGTAGTGCTGGTGCAAGTAATGCACACCCTCACAGATCTGCCTCGTGAACAGGACCACATCCAGCTCAGTCAGCTGGTACTTCTCATCTGTGATGCGGTCAAAGAGTTCGCCTCCATCCACACTGCCAGAGAAAAGGAAGAGCCAGGTGTCAGGCTGAGGAAGCCCTCTGAGAGGCTGAGAGCATCCAATCCAGGCGTTCTGAAAGTTACTCACAGCCCGCTGGACACCCAAGGCTGGTTTAAAGGGGCTCTAGGCACTGCTACATGGGGTTTTTTTTGTTGAGGCCTTTGCTCTGGCACATTCCATGCAGAAGGGTTTCCTAGAACCTGGAGAATCTGTGGAGGGACTCTGACCAATGGTTCTGGCAGGCCTTGCCCTTCTTCCCCCATTCCCTCAGCCTTGCTAAAAACCGTTAGATTACATTCCTGAAGCTAGACATCGAGGTCTGTTTCCTTATTTGGCCATTTCCAAATAAGCCCTGACTTCCAAGGTCCAGCTATCAAAGTATTGAGGCCCAGCAGTCAATCTCTGTGTAGGGTGTACTGCAGTCCCCTTGGTACAGCTAATTAGATGCCCAATCAAAACATACCACCACATCCTAGCTCATTCTAACATAGACCTCCCCCTTTCCTTCAAAGTTCCACCTGCGAGGTCCTATGCAAGGTCATATTCTACCTTTCAACCCCATGCTATCACCCCACTTAATAAAGGAAAACAGCTTTTTGGTGTGGTTTATGCCTGACTGGGGTCTGAAGGGGAACCCTTTCTGTGCAGGGTGTGGGGGGGTCTCCTAACAATAGGGTTTCAAACTTGGCTGCTTAGGAATGTCAAACAGTAAGGCAGGTTCCTTGAGTGAAGCCAGGCACGGTGACCCACAGCTACTAGCCTAGTGCTGGGAAGGTGGAGAAAGGGGCTCAGGAGTTCAGGACCATTCACAGCTACACGATGATCTCAAACATGGGCTACACGAAGCCCTGTCTCAAAAAAAAAAATTAATGAATAAGTTAATTAACTGAAAAATTTAAAAGAAGCCTACATAGGAAACTTAGGGCACATGTGAGACAAGTTTTTGTTCCTCCAAATATTTTGGCCAAGGCTAGTGATTGAACCCTGCATCTCACACATACCAGGGGAGTACCACTGAGCCGCTGGTTTTCCACTTTTGATGGTTGTATGTGTTAGCATAGTATGTTATGACAATTTTTTTTTTACTTTTATTATTCCTGCCAGAAGGTAAACAACACAAGCATAAAGATAAATGGCCCCTAGTTGATGACTTCAGTGTCAATAGTCAGTTTCAGGTCTAGAGAGAAGGCTCAGCTCCTCAGAGAGAGATGCAGTAAACCAGTACACACATACACAGAGTGAGTTATAGTGACACAGAGTGAGCTACAGTACACCCTGACACAGAGTGAGCTACAGTACATCCTGACACAAAGTGAGCTACAGTACCTCCTGACACAGGGTGAGCTACAGTACCCCCTGACACAGGGTGAGCTACACTACACCCTGACACAGGGTGAGCTACAGTACCCCCTGACACAGGGTGAGCTACACTACACCCTGACACAGGGTGAGCTACATTACACCCTGACACAGGGTGAGCTACAGTACCCCCTGACACAGGGTGAGCTACAGTACCTCAGGGTGAGCTACAGTACCTCCTGACACAGGGTGAGCTACAGTACCTCCTGACACAGGGTGAGCTACAGTACACCCTGACACAGCGTGAGCTACAGTACCTCCTGACACAGGGTGAGCTACAGTACCCCCTGACACAGGGTGAGCGGCAGTACACCCTGACACAGAGTGAGCTACAGTACATCCTGACACAGAGTGAGTTATAGTGACACAGGGTGAGCTACAGTAAACCCTGACACAGAGTGAGCTACACTACACCCTGACACAGGGTGAGCTACAGTACCCCCTGACACAGAGTGAGCTACAGTAATCCTGACACAGAGTGAGCTACAGTACACCCTGACACAGGATGAGCTACAGTACACCCTGACACAGAGTGAGCTACAGTAACTCTGACACAGTGAGGTGTAGTATATCCCCTTGCAGAGTAAGCTGTAGTATACCCCAACACAGAGAGATCTGTGGTGTACCCCAACACAGAGAGAGCTGCAATACACCTCTACAGACATAGGTGTAGGTCCAATGTAACTAGATTCTTTATATTTTCATGACAGCTAGATATAAAGATTTTCTAGTTCCTGTCTACATTTTCTAATTACCAACTGTTACTCCTTCACCCAAAATTGCTAAACTTTGTTTAGGACAAACTAGCATGTTTGCAGGTCAGATCAGAAATGTTGTACACTGGTTTATGACAAAAGAACTTTGTCCTTTGAGTTCTATGCTCAGGGTCAAAGAACTTGACAAAGGAGAGTGGCGTGGCTCTGGGCATGCTTGTGAAGAGCAGAGATGAGGAGCTTTGCTTAAATGAAGGCTCTCAGGCCCAGCCTTGAGTCCACCCTGAAGAAAAGCCACTACCCCTCTTCTGAGATACTCACTACTCCATGATCAGAGTGAAGCTGTTCTTGCTCTCAAAAGCATCATAAAGTTGGATCAAGTTTACGTGGCTGAGCTGGTTCATGATGTTGATCTCATTCTTCACATCCTCCTTGTGGGACCAGAGGAAAAAATTGGGTTTTCCAAGAAAATAGATCAGGAAGAGAAGCCACTTGCATCTGCCAATGTGTGTGTACATGGGTTTGTGCACATGCAAACAAACACATTCATACACTCACACATACACTCGTATTCACACACATCTGTGGTTGATGTCTATAAGCAGGTGAACATAGGCACAAGATAAGGCAAGACCTGTGATTGGACAGTGAAAAGTAAGACAGGCAGAGTTTTTGAGAGGCTGGGGAGATAGGAGAAGTGGAGAAGAAGAAAAAATGGAGGATGAGGATGACTCAGACCTGTGTGGCTTTAATTAGCCACAGGTAGCTATGAATATCTTATAAGAGATGGATTATTACATGACAATTTGTCTTATTTGGATGGTTAGTTTATATCAATATCAACTGGCTCTGGGTTTATTGTGTGGACGTTTTGTGGAGTGCGAATTTACTGATATACATTTGGTTGATAAATTAGAAGCTTCTAGAGTTTTGATTTTGTCAGGTTACTGGGAACTGTGACAATAACCACAGGGGGCAGATGCTGGGAATGTAAGAAGGGTTCACAACAGAGAGTCACAAGAGGGCGGCTGCTGCCGGGGACAGAGAGTAAGTAGCAGGGGGTAATGTTACATGGTGCCTGGAACGATTCACCATTTCATAATATTTACCTCTACACACATCCACACACTCACATGCACACAGTCACACATACATAACACATTCACTCGCACACTTACATATAAACACTAACATGTGTCACACATTTAGAAAAAATCTCATATACACACATACACACAGAGAGAGACACACATACACAGACACACACACACACAGACACACACACAGACACACACACACACACACACACACACACACCTTATGCTTCTTTCAACCTCTGTTCTCACACTAGGTCTCCTTGACCCATCACTCAAGTGTGTTCTCTTAAGGACCTTGCTTCTACCCACCCACTCATCTTACAGACAGGAGGCCCAAGAAGGAAAACTCTTATTGCCTAAGGTCCTGCAAGCATGTTGGCAGAACCACACCAGGCTGTTCACACAAATGAGGTCTGGACTAAGGAGTGTGGGTGAAAGTGAGTGGTGGTGCATGAGTCAAGGTGGGGAAGAAGAGGAGACATCAAGTTTCTGCTTGGCATGGAGGGGGCTGGGTACCAGGGGCTGGAGCAGGGCGCTGTGAGTGAAGTGAGAGTCTAGGTCTTGGCTAGAAGGATCTGGCCTGGGCAGATGCCTCACCCGGTCCTTTATGCTCTTCACTTTGATGATCTTGGCTGCCAGTGCAAGGCCTGTGGACCTCTCTGTGCACCTGTGCACCTGGCCAAACCGGCCCCTACAGAGACACAGGGACACAGTGAGCAGAGACAGTGATAAGCCCACCAAACGATGAGAGTCACCATTGCTTTCCTCTATACACACACCATGCTGGCTACCCTACACCATGGGCTGTTATCTCACTCCTTCACCACCCACATCACGTTTAGGCAGTGAAGGAGATGGGAAACAGAAAGCTGGTGGTGAGGTAATAGAACAAGGAGGAACACGGTCCAGTTTCAGCAAGCAGCAGAAATCGGCAGCTTCAGCCATGTGGCTCTGGCTTTAGAGTCAAGAGTAGAAGGGGTTACCGGGACAAGCGATGCTGATTAGGAATTAATTAGCTAGGAAATTAACAGTGATCAAGAAAGGAAATGGAAGGTACCGTCACTTTACCATGGGCCACCCACTCCATACCATACCAGCCTGTTTACCACACCCATGCCTGGCACTTTGAGGGTCTCATACACCTCTCCTCCCTGACACATGCAGCTGCCCACATCCTAGGGATGGATACCTCTGCTCAATCCTATGGAGGTGGTGGTACAGTCCCTGCCCCTCACCCAGGCAGATGCTGCACTTACCCTCCCAAGACTTCATGTTGGGACACCGTGTAGCCTGTGGAGATCAGGGTATCTTTGATGCTCACTACCCGGTGTTCAAAAGGGGCTGGGGGTGCCGCACTGTCATCTGTCGGGAGGCAACAGAAAACCCATGAGTCTCCTTCAGGTAGCTTCCGGTCCTAAAGGTCAATTGAGTAACCAGGTAGCAAGCCCTCTGCTCTTCTTATGGCCCCTGCATGTCAAAGCCCGTCTCTAGAATCATCTCAATGGAGCCACACATTTGGCAGGAAAAGTAGCCAAGCTCACTGGGTCAGTGAGCAGATTTCATGAGGAGAAGGCTGTACTTCAAGGCAATGGGGCTGTGGGAAATAGAGGATGTGAGAGGGAGGTAGCTAGGAAGCAAACACAGCGTCCTCACCTCTCAGCCTTGGTAGCTAATTTCAGTTAGATCCCCAAGGCCAAGAGAGCCTGTGGTGGAGCTCGTGGTGGGCATTGCTCAGGGGATGGGATGGTGAAGAGGTTAATGAATCTACAGGGGAAGGCAAAGGGCAGCTAGCACTTGGAAAGACAGGAGGGAAAGGCATTTAGGGCTGGGTTTTTCTCTTTAATTTTATTACCGTGTGTGTGCATATGTGCATATGCATGTGTGTGCATGTACATGCTATGGCAGACATGTACATACAGAAGTCAAAGGTTAATTTTCAGGAGTCGATTCAATTTCCACCTTATGGGCTCCATGAACTGATCGTCGGGCATCTGTCTTGGCAGCAAAGGCCTTTGCCTGCTGCGCTGGCCTTTGGCTTTCATTTTAACTGAGTAATATGAATGCTTAGAAATGTCACATGGAATCATTCTTTAAGAGAAAACATACAGCAGTCACTAACCACATTCGGTTTTATGTTGTGTAGAGATCAAACCATAGCTTCAGCTCTCTGTGTACTAGGCAGACATTCAACCAACTGAGCTACATCCCTAGCCCTCCTGTTTTCTACGTTCTTACCTGCCTTAATTTCAAAGGATGCTAATGGCAGAACGCCCAGGCAGAGAACTTGCTTTGAGATGCCCAGTTCAGCCACAGAGGCTCTTACTTCCCAACCACCAAAGCTGATTTAAGGCCCTAGTTTAGTCCCTCACATTTCTGTATCTTGGACTCCAGCACCAGGACTTACTACCCAGGGCCACTTTCTTAGCACCGCTTGACCTATGGAAGGAATAGCAAGGCTTCCAGGCACTCACCTTACGGCTGTGTCGAGCCTGGCTGTGCATTGTCACTTACCTAGAACCACGATGGCAGCCTCTGCAGCAGCAGACACCCTCCTTCCAACTTCAGTTCTCTCTGGGTCCTGGGCTGCATGGCCCTTCCCAGGCTCAGGGCTCACTGCTCCTGGGTCTTGCTGCAGCTCTGTGGTCCCAACAGTCTCATCTCTCCAGTCTGTTGTGGTCAAGCTTGGTCCTCTGATAAGCTCAGCCCCAGGCCCCATCTCCTCCTCTATACTCAGGCCACCATTGTTGCTGCTCCCCTTTGGCAGGGGTGGAACTGGTCTGGCTCCTTGAGGGACCTGGTCTTCTAACACAGTTCCAGGGCCTGGAGCTTCTACAGAGCCAATGAGACTACCACTCAGGGTCTCAAGCGACCCCCCAGGAGTAGCCATCTCTTGCATATGGATAGAGAGCCTAGGCAGAGAGAAATATGGTCCTGAGGTTCAAAACAAGAATGTTCAGCTGATGAAACTCAGCACTAGAACATTGCTGAGTGTCATAGTTAGCTTCACCTGTCACAGGCTTAGAGTCACCTGGAACTAGAAAACTCCCAACTGAAGAACTGCCCAAATCAGATTGGCCTGTGGCTATGTCTATGAAGCATTTTCTTACTTGCTAATTGGTGTAGGAGGGTCTAACCTACTATAGACAGAACTATCCCTAGACAGATGGCCCTGGGCTATATAAGAAAGGTAGCAGGGATGAGGAGACCCACAGACAAACATTAGGTGGAGCTTAGGAACTCCTGAAGAAGACTGGGAGAAAGGCTTATAGGAGCCAAAGGGGTCAAGAACACCACAAGAACATGGCCCACAGAATCAACTAACCAGAGTTCACAGAGGCTCACAGAGAGTGAACTGACAATCAGAGACCTGTACGGGTCTGACCTAGGTCTTTTGCATGTGTGACATGCATGGTTGTTGTCTTAGTTAGGGTTTTATTGCTGTGAACAGACACCATGACCAAGGCAACTCTTACAAATGAAAACATTTAACTGGGGCTGGTTTACAGTTTCAGAGGTTCAGTCCATTATCATCAGGGCAGGAAGCATGGCAGAGTCCAAACAGAGATGGTTCAGAAGAAGGAGTTAAGAGTTCTACATCTTGGTCTGAAGGCAGCCAGAAGACTGTTTCTTTGGCACTAGGCAGGGCTTGAGCACCAGGTGCCCTCAAAGCCTACCTACACTGTGATCCATTTCCTCCAACAAGGCCATACCTAGTCTAACAAGGACACACCTCTTGGTAATGTCACTTCCTATGGACCATGAGTCTACAGAGGCCAAACCTGTCCAAACCACTACAGTTGTGTTGCTTGGTGCTCCTGTGGGAACTCTAACAGTGGGAACTGGGGCTGCTTCTGACTCTCGCCTGCTGGGATCCTTTCCTCCTACTGGTCTTATGTAACCTGGTATGCTGTGTTTGGTGGATATACCTGGAAGGCTTGTTCTTTTCTGAAGGGAAACCCAGGAGGAGTAGATCTGGGGGTGGGACTTGGGAGAGAGGAGGGAAGGGAAACTGTGGTCTGGATAAAATATAAAAGCAGAATAAATAAATTAATGAAGGGGGGGTAGCTGAGCGATCAGAAGGCAGAATCCAGTTAGCTGCACTCCTCCACGGTCTCTGCTTCTCTTCCTGCTTCCAGGTTTCTGCCTTGAGTTCCTGCCTTGGTTTCCCCTTACAATAGACTGCAACTGTAAGCTAAATAAACCCCTTCTTCTCTATGCATAGAAAGCAAACTAAGACGATTAGCGTGTGTGAATTCCTGGGTTCAATCATTCCCTTGTTGGAACTGTATAGTTCAGTTCCTAATAATTTCCTAATAATTGTGTTTTATTTTAAACCAACTGGGGAAAGGATTTGTTAAGATTTCAAAAGTGCTGTAGATTGCTCTGTATGCAGGTGAGGGCAAATGAAATCTTAGTCAGATAAGGCTAGAGCTTATGTTGGGCAGTGGAAAAAGAAGATGGAACTGAAAGTTTTAGAGAGGGGATGGAGAGACAGAGGGGGGAGAGCCGGAGATGAGGAGACAAGATGGAACCTATAGGAGAGGACAACGAACCAGATCTACATGCCTAAAGGGCCATAAAATAATATAGGGCACATCCAATCTAGCTGTGCAGCTTGTATCAATATCAATTGGGTTTTGAATTCTTTGTGTGGGCATTTTGGGTTGAGGGTTTACTGTTATAAATTTGACTGATAAATTATAAGCCTCTGAAGTTTTTATTATAAAGGGCTAAGGGGTTAGAGCCAGCAGCTGCCAGTCTCCACAGGCTAGCCCCAGGGGAAGAATGGCTTGGGAAATGTGAGCGGTTCAGCAGCAGGCTAACCTTGGGAATCTGGAAAGACCACAGCTTGCAGCTCCCAATGGGGGAGGGGAGGCTGTGTTGCCAGCGTATAGTCAGCTTTAGCGTGGATTGTTTTTTAATAATTGCATGCTACGAAGTACTAGTAAAACTAAAATAAATACTTAGAGAGATTTACAAATACAAATAACAAAATTGCTTCAATAACATTCATAATATAGTATTTATGACAACAAAATACTAAATTATATTTTCTAACCATTATTTGTACAGCAATAGGCCTAATTTCTTTATTTTTATTTAATTAAAGTATAGTCACATTATTCCTCTCTCAGTGATAATTTTTAATATGCTATGAAAGATAAAAATTCAAATTTCTAGTGTATATGATATAAAACCATGAACCAGAAATTAAGAAAAATTGCCAGTGTTTCAGATCTGCACTAAATATCCCTAAAGAAAGTTAACTCCCAGGCTTGATGCTCAAATGCCTCTGAGAATACTGGGATTGGAGAAGTTGCTGCTACTCGTGAAGACTGGAGTTCGAATCCCAGCACCCCTCTAACAATCTGGGCATCTCATGAATCTTCTAATTCCAGCTGTGACAGGGCAGGGACAGGGGATCACTAGGGCATCCAGTCTAGAAAAACTAAAACAGAAAATAAACAACAACAACAAAAGCCATGAGCCCCAGATTTAGGGACACAAAAGAGTAGTCAGAGAGCAAGAGAAGAAGACACCTGATCACACACACACACACACACACACACAAATACACACAAATACACACAAACATACACACAAACATACACATAAGAGTAGTCAGAGAGCAAGAGAAGAAGACACCTGATCTCACACACACACACACACACACAAATACACACAAACATACACATACATACACATGTACACATATACACACATACAGTTACACACACATACAGATACATATATATACATTCACACACATACAGACACAGACACACATCTACATACACACACATATACATACACACATATGGATACATATATAGGCAGTAAATTCTATGTTATACGTGCTTTATCATAGTAAAAAGGAAAAAGAAAAATTACAGGACCTTTCTCCAGCAGCTGAAAGCCCTGCCCCACTCTGAGGTCTAGGCCTTTGAGAACAGAGGTTGCCCACAAGTGGTGCGGCTGAGGGACACGGCAGCCCCGTTAAGTTAAACACTGGGCAAGAGTGCTTGGGAAGATATTCATCACTGATGGCAGTGGGATGAAGGCTGGCATCCGAGCTAAGTCATCTGAGCCAATCTCAGACCAAGAGGTCCAGGAAACTTGACAAGTCAACTGCTTGTTTTCCAGGTGATCAGTAGAAAAGGCTGCTGGACGCTGCAGCTCTCTCTGGTCTTCTCTTCCAGTGGAGCAGGAAGTGACTTGCGTGTCATGCAGCTCTATGCGTGTTTGGTGTCTAAGCTCCTTACCTACTGCACAAAACGCCTACCACAGGTATTGCCAAATAATGACAAACCTCGTGCTGCCAAGTTCGGATACGGTCTCAGGATACCTGTACAGGCAGCCCCTTCTCGTCAGAACTGACACAATTTTCAATCTCCTTTTCTCCAAAAACAAAACAAACAAACAAACAAACAAAGCTCCACATTCTAGGGGAGGAAGGGCAGGTGGTAACCTCCTCAGTTCCTGAAAACTGCTTGAGGTCCGGTGCGTGTGCAGCTCAGCTCAAGGCCGCCATTGGGATGGAAAGCCCTTCCCACGGAGGGGCTTTTGGGGACCCCAACAAGTTACAAAAAGTTTACTTCTACCACACTTTCCACATTCAGAGCACATGGATTCAGTAAGCTGGTCTCAGATCCCAGCTTTGTTTATGGTGAGACTCTGGGCCGAATTTCACTATCAGAAAAAGAATATGACAACGTTCACATGCAGGGGGATGCTGGGAGGGATAAAATGAGGCGATGTCTGCTTGCTGAAGTCACTATTTTCCTAAAAGTTAGTCATTTGCTACCCTGCTCCCCATTAGAGTGGGAAAACAAGAACTCCCCAGTAGTACTGATGGCCAAATGATACCATTGGCACTAGACCAAAGGGGCCAGAGTCTTTTAAAGTCCCACTCCCTATCCCCAAATAATTTCATAGCCAGCAGGTAGTGTTCTTCCCTTGTGACTCTAGTGCAGCTGTGTACAGTGGCCACCAAACATGTGCCACTGGCCCATTGGCCATGCTGCTAATCACACAGAAGAGCATTCTTACCTGGGAAGTGCCTCCCCGCTGTGAAGGTCACTGTCTGGAGTTAGTGGCCCTAGGGGCTGAGGGCAAGGCTCTGAACTCAGCCTCATGGCCTCTTCTGAAAGCCAACAGACAGGCTTGCTGGGTGAGGTTCCTTGCCCACCGGCACTTTGTGACATCTGGAGGCTAGTGAGGACCTCGCTGATTCTGTCAGCTGCTCCAGACAATTCCAGGGTGGTCCCAGCGTCCTCACTGCCTAGTTCAGGAAGCCTGGATTCTGCTTCTGTGGGTGGGGGTACTTGACCTGGGCCAAGAACTTCAGCTCCCTGTCTCTGTGAGGCTCCTGCCTGGGTGAGGTCAGCTCCCTTAAGTGAAGTATTGAGTACAAGAGGCAGCCTCTCCCCTGTCCCCACAGGTATGTCCTCCTTCTGGCTCTCTACAAGACAACAGACAGGGAGAAAATACTCTTTATGAGGCACTGATTACAAAGAAAAGACAAGCATAGATGAAAACCATCCCATGTCCCACATCTATAAAGCCCAACAACTGGATATAACCCACACTGCCAGACTTCTCTTAGCAGACCCGATGTGTCAATTTGACTTTAGAACCCTAAAAAATATTACATAAAAAAAATTGTTTCTCGAAACAGGGTCTCACTGTGTAGCCCTGAAGGGCCTGAAACTCACAGAGATCTGCCTACCTCTGGCTTCTGTGTGTCAGGATTAAAGGTGCACACCAGCATGCTAGGCGTGTAAAGTTTTAAGGGAGAATTAACTTTTTTTAAAAAAGCAATCTTGTTTCATTTTTTTTGTTTGTTTTGAGACAGCATCTCTGTGGTAGCCCTGACTGTCCTGGAACTCATTTTATTGCCCAGGCTGGTCTGTAACAGAGATCCGTCCATCTGCCTCTGCCTCCAGAGAGTTGGGATCAAAGTCCCACTGACCAGCCCAGCCAAACTCTTAATTCCATCAGTCTGGGGATGGAGGCAGGAGAACCAGAAGTTCAACTGGAGTTTGAACTCAGCTACACAGTGGAGTTCAAGGCCAGTTTAGATTACACGAGACCCTGACTCAAAAAGCCAAACAAAATTAAAACAACCATTCCACAGGTGGCTTGGTTAGTACTTTTATTCTGAACCATTATGTGTGCAGTTAGAAATAAGCAGGCATAGCCACTCACCTTCCCACAGCCTCCTAGAGGGGTCAGCTTGCACACTTCCTGCATTCAGCACATGCTTTGGCTTCACTTCAGCAGCTTCTGTTTGCTCCTTGTTCTAAGAAAACAAGATGAAACAAAACAACCACCGCCAAGCATGAAATCACTGTCATTCAAACGTCTGTGGACCACCTACAGCATGCTTAAATATAATTAGTTATTTCATATGGCCCACAGCAGTGTTCGGGGACACATAGCATTGCCACTCTGGAGATAAAGACACTGAGGCAGGAAGAGCCTAGTTTCAAACCCAGAATCCAAACCTTTCCAGCATATCCCTGAATGGCTAGAGAGCTGGGGTCTCCTTAGCTGGGGTACAGAGGTCTTAGGCCATGAATGGAAAAAAAAAAAAACAAAAAACAAAACCTTAATCCTAAACCACTGACTCAGATCAACTGTTCATGCTGCTATAGTTCTGATTGAGACTGGATTCCAAAGTCCAACCCATACTTGAGGGATGGGCCACACTCATGGCTAACTTCAACTTAGGAGCTAAGGAACTGCCTCCAGCTGAGTTTGTCATTGGACCTAGAGTTGTCAAATCTTTGTGTTCCAAAAAAAACTGGTACTAGATTTTTGTCCTAATCAGATTTGTTAAGATGTAAAATTAAATAAGAATTAACTTATTAACACATCATTTGTATATAACAAATTATACTTACAAGCTATAAACTCTTTTTTTGTGAGACAGAGACTCATTCAGTAGCTCTGGCTGGTCCAGAACTCTCTATAAAGACCAGACTCACAGAAATCTACCTGCTTCTGCCTCCTGCGCACTGAGGTTAAAAATGTGTGCCTGCATACCAGCTCAATGAATGTACAACACAGAACAATTCTGCCAGCCCGATGCCTAGGATTTTTAATCTAAAGATTTACATTTTCAGTGTTGGAAATCAACTAAAATCTTTTAGTTGCTGCAGATAAAACGTATCTGCATCTGTTTATTATCCCTGTGTCCTTCAATAAGGAACTCTGTAGCTGAGGCAGGAGAGGCCTGTTAGTGGTTAGTTCGATGTACGGGGGACCAGGAGATTGTTAACCAGATCTGTTGCTTTGAATTAACACCAGGAGCCACACTTGGGACTTTACAGGTCCAAGGTTCAAAACTCCTGGGGATCCCAACAGTAGAAGAGCTCCCTGGCCAGGACCAGTACAGAGCTTTGAATATGTATATCAGGTCTTGGTCTCTAGCACACCTTTTAGGTTTGAAGAAGAGCCTCTGAGCATCCCTCTGGTCCATGCTCAGCATCCTTACACAGAAGACTATTTGACACTGGTCACTCGGCTTCAAAATAGCTATAGATGTTGAGTACTTTTTGTGTCCTGGACACACGTTTGAAAACATTTCAGATTAGTTCCCTAATCTTCCTGCCCACTCTTTAAGGCCGATAATATTTACTGATGGGGTAATTCCTGATTTACAAAGAGAAAGTAAAAAGCTGTGGAGCTGGCCAGGTGTTGGAGGCAGAGTTTAAGCAAGCAAGTTTGATTTGAGAGGCCAGGTTCCTGCCACACCTCCTAGGCTGAGGTTAGCTACTGACTGTGTCTTCCCATCTCCCAAGCGTGATTAGACCTTGGAGTCCAATCTCAACCAGAACTCTAGCTGCATGGATAGTTGACCTGAGTTGATTTAGGATTGAGTTTACTTTTCCACAGCTGTCCTTTGTCTTCCAGGGAAGTCCCCCAAAGTCCTCCCCTCTCTCAAGTCCCCTGACTGTTTTTCCTGTGCCTCTCTGTCCCGTTTGTTTCTCACCACTTTGTGGTTCTGGGACATGAGCCTCATCCATGACGATCACATGACAACTTTCAGGAACTGGTTCCATCCTTCTACCACATGGATCCCAGAGTCAAACTTAGGTTTTCAGATGTCACAGCAGCATCTTTACCTACTGAGCCTTGTAAGCCCAAGGACACTAAATTTTACTCCATCTTTCCCTCACTCCCTTCCTCTCTCTCCCTTTTTTCCTTCCTTCCTTCCTTCCTTCCTTCCTTCCTTCCCTCTCTGCCTTCCTTCCAGTGTGCACATACGTGTGTATGCTACAGTACATATGTGGAGGTCAGAGGATAACCTTACCAGGAGTCAGTCCTCCCTGTTAAGTTTGTCCTAGGGATTAAATTCAGTTCACGAGGCTTGGTGGCAGTCATCTTTACCTACTGAACTATCCTGCCAGCCCAGGTTTTAATAACACGGAGCACACATGGCCTGGTGTCCAGCACATAAAAAACTATGCTATCTGTTATGATCCTCATATCATCACTGTGACCCAAACCTGTGCAGCAGACAGCATGCCTCTTCCTTCCTCTGCAGGGTCTATCCTGCTGCTCCTGTTTAGGAAACTAGAGGCCTTTCCACAGACTTCCTCACCAGCAGAAACCAACTTGTACAGATTGTCCTGAGGCAGACCCTGATGGCTCAATCTGCCCTTTTCCTCCTTCTCGTCAGTATAGGAGGGCTCCTGTGTCCACCACCCGTCCTGAACAGCTTGACTGTGTTGGGCCCACCTGCAATTGAGCCCAAAGCTGAGAGCAGCTGGCTTCTTATGATAATCTAATTCACTATTACAACCAAATCAAGGTTAGCGAGCACTTTAGAAGATGAAGCATGTGGTAGGTGGTATGCTGAGAGTTTAGTCCAAAGTCAAGCCATCTGCCTTGTATATGTGAGGCCCTAAGTTCAATCCCCAGCTTCACCACCAAAATATAATATAAAGTAACTAAGCCCTTGCATAATTTCCAAACTTAATGATGTCAGGATATATTTCTACATATGATTACTAAACCCTTACTCTCTTATGAGACAAATGGGAGGGAGGCTCCAGATGTCTCTGGAGTCTAGATTTTGGCAGTGAGAATATGTCAAAGACCCATAGCTGAGCCTCAGTTCACAGAGTTCTCTGAACTACACGTTCATCCTTGACAAGTCGAAACTTTATGTCATGATCCAGTTAAAAACTGACAATCTAATTGGAAGATAGGACCCAAGCCAGCAGACAGTCACTGATACATGAATTAAACACAAAGACCAGAGGGAGGTGCAAGAAGGCAATGAATTCAGACAACACACTGTGGCAAGAATGAAAAGACAGTGCATGACCTCCC
This sequence comes from Micromys minutus, assembly GCF_963924665.1. Taxonomy (NCBI): domain Eukaryota; kingdom Metazoa; phylum Chordata; class Mammalia; order Rodentia; family Muridae; genus Micromys; species Micromys minutus. Next base: position 10,336,675 of record NC_137959.1, read on the forward strand.
CTGTTCCCAATGCCTATATAGTTACAATGCAGTTAATTCTACTATTCTACTAATACCTCCTATAAACAAATTAAGAAAAAGGCATAAAACAAAATAAGAAAGTTCATGAATAGGTAGCTCACTGAAAATGCAAAATGTTTTAAACCAAGTTCCATCCTTTAATAAAGATGTTAAAGTGTTAAGATGTTATGAATTTAAAAGAAGAATTAGCTTTCTAAAACATACCACCAATTGCTACCCTTGGGCCTGAGTTAGTAAGGAAACAGAATTTTAAGAAGCCTAAGACATTCAGGGATGATTGAATACAAAGTTTAAATAATAGTGAAACTGCTCACCTTGGTGATAAAACAGCAACAAGGTTGTGTTTCTGAGATAACCCTCTACTTGTTGTTTGTTGGGGTGCTGAGTGAGTCGTGGCCTCCTGCATGCTGGGTAAGCGCCCCTTTGAGCACTACCACTCACTCCAGCTCCATTCCCTCCCTCAAAGATAAAAAGCTAACTGCTCTAAAAAGCACACTGTCCAACACTGAAATTCTCTTCCATCCTTCTTTTCATTCTGATGCATGAAAAAACAGGGTCTTATGTGTATTTTAAATATTTCAATGTGATGAACTTCAAAAACACTTAAAAATTAAAAAAAAAAAAAAAAAACACCTTAAAGCACATTCACCCCACAGTACCCAGGACAACACAGGAAATGTAGATCCTTCTGCAGACTTTAAATTATCTGAACATTATACATTGTCTGGTATAGTTCCTAGCATGATGTGCTAGGTAAGCAGCTATCATCTTGTAGAAGTATCTCCCAGAAGGGGTGGAATTCACTCCCCACACTCAGGGAAACTAAGGAGAAGGCTCTTTACTGAAGGCACTATGATCCTCCAACACGAGGCTGTGGAATTGCTGGGACAAGGGAACAAAGATTAGAGAATTAAGAGATGATGGGCAAACATATAAAAAAGTTAGTACTTTGTTCTCCCAGCCACTTGAAGGACCAAAGATGACAATATCTACTTTATTTGCATACATTTAAAAACTTGGTTAGAAATCATCTTGACCTTAGTAGTCTGTCACCTTCTGTTCTTACATTAAAACAGTCACTGAGGACAGCTGTCTGCTGTACTAGGGAACCTCGAGAGCTGTGCCCAGCCTCCCGTGAGGAACAGGCTGTGTAAAAACCATAAAGGATGTGCTTCTGCCTCGTGTTTAGTTTCTGTTTTAAGGAAACGGGTTGGAACTTATGATCCGGGATTCATAAAATGTAAGTTTAAGGATTCCTAAAAAAAAAAAAAATGATCAACAATGTTCAAAGCCTTGATGGTGTAGCTTCAGTAAATAAGACTCTGGTCAGGAGAGGAGGGAAATGAGAAGGGAGCAGAAAAGGAAAAAACGAGAAGGGAGATAGAAGAAAGGAGGAGGAAGAATGATGAGGAATCCTTGGGCAGAGAGAGATCTTTGATCTGAAAGCTATAAGAGTCATTAAATCAGAACCCTCCTCTCCCTAAGGTTGGACCTCAGCACCCTCACTGCTAGTTTGTCCCTCATGTTTTGTTGCCTGGAGTTGCCCAAGGACCTACATTCTGACTGGACCACCGCCTCATCCTTTTTTTTGGAGGGGGCAGGGACCATTGGACTATGTGGAAATTCATCCATGATCTTTAAATTTTCATCTTTCATTTCCCTTGCAGCAGGACACAGAATACATAAAGAAGCAATGTCCCCAGTTCTCCTAAAAATAATTTCCTGGCCAAGTTTCCCACCAGGGTCCCTGGAAACCAGTCCAGCTGGGCAGGGAATCCAGAACCAACCTCCTCAGGACCATCAGCCAGGATGCCTTTCCTCCAGGGCACGGTTCCTTGTATGATGAAATCATCCACCTTGGAGTTCTGGAATGTGGACCCTACCAAAGTAATAGCTCTGTCCACAGCCACTACCATCTTGAAGAGGGCTTCGAGCCTAGCACCGTGCTGGGTACCCTCCTGCCGAATAGCCCTCACCAGCTCCAGGACCTCAGACCACGCGGCCTGAGCGGTGGCTGGTGGAGTGTCGCCGGTCCTGGCCAGACCCAACTCCCAGGAGGCCTCCAGCCGATGCAGACCTTGTTCCAGGTGGTCCATGCCTTGGCACACACACTGCAGCTTCTCTGTGACATCTTCTTGGAAATGCAAGAGTCTGTCGACCTTCTCAGTCAGCACATTAAGTTTTTTGTCCATGGTGGCTAAGCAGGCCCCACCCAACGCTGGCAGACCCTGGGGGCCTAGACCCTCTGGATGCTCCTCTGAAATTCCCGACATCCCAGTTCTGGTTTGGTGAGGGCAAAGGCAAGGAAACTGGAGCACTGAAGGGTCTGCTTCTCACTTTGGTGGTAATGTCTGCAAGGCCATTGTCCTCGGCTGGTAAGAGCTTTGCTGCAGGTCACCAAACTGTCCTCCTGACTGAGCTGTTTTGGGGGGAACAAGAGGGCCAAGTTCTCTGTGTCTATCTCCCACTCAGCCACTGAGAGAGTGACAGGCTGAGTTTAGCCCAGGCCTTTCTCCTAGGGCCTCTTTGACATCACGGTGACAATTAACATTCCTCTTTAAGAGGCTGCTGACTGCAGGTATTTTAAGAGTCTGCCCAGAGAAGGCTGAGGCTCATATAGCTCTTGCTAAAGAATGAAAGAAAAATGTCTTTTAACATGCAAACAGGGAATCCATGGGACCCCACCCTTAGACAAAAAAAAAAAAACAAAAAAACAAAAAAACTGGAGGCAACCAAGGAAAGCTGAGACTTAATCTTCCCCAGAGATGAGCCCCCTAATTGGTTATCCAGTACCAAGTGATCAGTATTAAAATCATATGCATACAATAACACTAAATAAATCAGTAGGTTGTATTTACAGATTTATGTGTTTTATGCATATAATAATAACAACAGTAAAGGAAAAGATGAATTTGAGAGAGACTGGGAGGGATTAAATGGAGGACAAAGAAGGGGGAAATTATATAATTATAATTAAATAAAAAAATAAAAAAATAACAGGGTGCTGGTGGTGCATACCTTTAATCCTAGCACCTGAGAGACAGAGGCAGGCTGATTTCTGGAAGTTCAAGGCTAGCCTGGTCTAAAAGAGGGAGTTCTGGGACAGCCAGGGCTATAGAGGGAAACCCTGTTTTGAAAAAACAAAATAAAATAAAATACAGAAAAACATGTCCTCGTTCACATACAAATTCACTTTGGTCTTTAAAAGAGATAAAAATATATGTATACTGACAAAGTGTCTTAAAATAAATTCCTTTGTAATTTATTATTCCTAAGCAAGTATCTATCTCTTCAGCCGGACTACACAAAGAGGCTTTCAGAATCCCAGGTGCTGAGGACATGGAATTCCACAGCTACACATATAAATTAATAATTTATAATGGAAGGCAAGGCGAAGGCAAAGAAAGCTGTGAGGCCACTCCATCCAGCTCTGCTTTAACCACCATGAAATTGTTAATGTCGCTGCAGACTAGAAATGAACTCTGCTGTTGTTCTCTATTTGGATACAACATGATGGGTGAGTTTGGACTGTCTGTGGGGAGAGGCTACAGCTCATGCCCCCTACCAAACATGCACGTGGGATCCCTACCTAAAATAGATCCGAGAAACAACAGTCTAGGGCACTCACTAAGTGCAACCCCACAGGTCAGGTTCCTTCAAAACTCCCTCTGGCGACACACACCAGTGACCTTCTGACTCCCTATGTGACAATGAACAAATGGGACAACCAGTGTCTAAGCTTCCAGGCTCTGTCCCAGGGACCAATGAGGCCTGAGCTTCACAAACACTTCGGAAATCCTGTGTTTGAATCAGACTCTTACAGACGCATCAGCATCTGAAGTGAACACAGTCAGGGTGCGACTGGTGTGCGACACAAAAGGGAATTTGTGCCTTGGAGTGCCAAGATTGTCGCGAACACAGGCACATGAGGCTCCCTGGGTGGTTTTGTCACATACAGGAAGGAACCAAGGGAAGGCTTTGGGTCCCTACAGATTCCCTTTACTGAACACAATCATTTTGATTAACTGACCTGGAAACCCGGGACCCATAGGCACCCTGGAGCTATTTAAAGTCGCACACAGCCCTCAGTAGTGTTCTTGCCATGCTTGATCACAACCCCTCTCTCCTCATCCCCTCCAAGATGTCTGTTCCTCAGCCTGGAGCTATCCAAACTCATCTCTGGGGGTGGTCCTGAGTCTTGGTGGTAGAATGAGCTCAGTGAGCAGAAAGGGAACATTGGTCTGGTTTCCTGATGGTGAGATTAAGGACAGATACAGAGTTGGGCTGGAGCTCAGCCGGTAGAGATTACCTGGAATCACAGAGCCCTGAACCCAACATCACATACAATACCCAGTACGTACAGTACCAGGCACAGTGGTGTGTCAGCCTGACAGGGGTGAAAATTTCCTAAAGAAACATTCATTCTATGTTATCCCTCACTCTGGCTATCAGACCATTGAAACATGGACCTGTGAGCCATGGTTCCTGAAAAGATGCTGCCTGTAAAGGCTTCCTGCCTTAAACTTCAGGACTGTACAGTTTGAAAGGCTGCAGTTTCAGGACTAAATTAAAATTTATGTTGGGTGATCTTAAGCCTACCAAACGGCTACTCTTGCCCACATCTGTGTCAGACCTAACATCCTGACAAACAGATAAAAACCCTGGGAATGTATTAACTTAGCTAAACCCTATCCTCCACCAATGGGAGGACTAGGAATGCTGTCACAGAGTTGAACAGATGGCTCATCAGTTTAGCTGCCAACACACAGAGTGGCTTACAACTGTTTGCAACTCCAGTTCCTGGGGGATTTGACACCCTCTTCTGACATCTGCTGACACCATGAATCATGCCAGTACATGCACACATAAAATAAATAAATCTAAAAAAATTTAAGAGTGTTATCAGAAAAGATTTGGGGGCCTATTGAAATCCTCCATCTCCCTGTAACTGCCTCTCTATTTCCACCAATGGTTTTTGTCTTGTTTTGTTTCATTTTGTTTTTGAGACAGGGTTTCTCTGTGTAGCCCAGCTGTCCTGAAATTCAATTTGTAGACTGGACTGGCTTTGACCTCTCAAGTCATTTGCCTGCCTCTGCTTCCTTGAGGGATAATGGAGTCAAATCAATGATGGATCAGATGCAGGAAGGCCTGCTTAGATATGGGTAGTTCTCACCTCTGCTTAACTCTAAATGTCAGGATCTGAATGAAGACTTAGGTAGAACTCACTGGATCTATTTGTCCCTTTTCTCAAAGTGGCTACATTGATTAATCTCTTTTTTTTTCCTTCTGATTGTCATTATTAATTTGGTTCTTGGCTCATTGAGAAGAGGTGAATAATCCTACATTGTTGAGAAACAGGCTGTGACCTATTTGGTAACAGTCAGACACTATGAAGGGTCTTCCCTTTTGTGGGTGCTAAATCATGTTTGTGGAGAATCTGGAAACAAAATCAGAAGAAAACACAAGATCATTTTGTTGGGGTTTGAGAACAGGGAAATGGGACACAGTAGACATTTGGGTAGCTGAGGGAAGAAAGGGGATTTAAAATGAGCCTTTTGAGTTAGAGTCTCCCAAAAGGGAGGAGTGGGTTTCAGTAACAGAGATCTGTATGGGGCTGGATGGAGGAAGGGCTCTTCAGAAAGAAAATGCCCACAATGTACAGCAGACACTTGGGACTTGGACTTGTTTCCAAAGGAGAGATAGAAAGTGTGTGTCATGAGTTAGAACTCAAGAAAATTGGACAAACTTGATGCTGAAGATCTCTACAAAGTTATATGAAGACAGAGGACATTGAATGTTATGATATTTAAAACAGACTGGAGGCTTATGTCTCTACCTAGGAAAAAAATGAGATTCTTTCCCTATAATTAGCTTCCCCTCAGACCTCCACCAAGCCATGATACCTGTGTCCTCTTTGCTTCTGTATGTTATTTTCTCGTGTGTTACCCAGGAGATGAGATATAACATCCATCTTTAATGGCCTCCAGTCCTGCTAAAATTTGTCTCCTGTCTATTTAACAATTTGGGTAAATCTCTATTGTGAAATATTAAATATAAAAGCTATGACTAGAGTAATTCAGGTGGGCAGTGGTGACATGCCTTTAATCTCAGCACTCAAGAGACAGAAGTAGGTAGATCTCTGAGTCTGAGGTCAACCTAGTCTACAGAGTGAGTTCTAGAATAGCCAGGGCTACACAGAGAAAACCTATCTCAAAAAGCAAATGCAAGAACAGTGTAATTCACAAAACATATTAGGCTTTTTAGTTCCATTCATTGAACTATTAAATTCAATGCTTATAGCCATAGACAGCAAGTTCTCATGATACACACAATGCTATGTGACTCTGACAAATGCAACATTATGAAAATGCTGGTACAATTTTTGTTCACAGAGCATGAGAGGTGGCTCAGTGGTTAAGAGCATTGGCTGTTCTTCTTGAGGACCTGAGTTGAATTCCCATCACCTATATGGAGGCTCACAACTGTCTGCAACTCCAGTTCCAGGGGATCCAATGCCTTCTTCTGGACTTTGTAGGCACCAAGAATGCACATGGTGCACAGAAATGCATAATGCCAGAACACTCATGTACACTAAAAAATAATGAAAAATTATTTTAAAAAGACAGAAGAAAATTATGTATATATATATATATATGACAATTTCAACATTAAATCTGTTTAGAAGCTTGCTTTTACTTTTCTGTATTTTTTTAATTTATAAAAAATTCCATTCCTTCATTGTAATATAGAGAATTAGCACCCTCTTCTCCATCTTCCCATGAACATTTCTTCCGTTTGTTCCTTTGTTTACATAACTCTATCGCCTTCCTATATTGAAACTGGTCTCTTAGGAACCTTGGTGTTACAATAGACAACCTTGTACTTGAAACTTGGCTGGGGTGGATCTCAGTGGGTAGATGGTCTGCCTACCCTACCAGAGGCTCTGATCCTTAGTGCTACCCAAAACAGGACAGTAGGGTCGTGTAAGCCTGTAAGGCCAAGGGTAGGAACTGAAGGATCATGACTTTTAAATCATGCTTGGACTTTGCCAGCTCCAGGCTCACCTGTCTCAAAGCAAGAGGAAACTACATTGTATGTTGGCGATTGTCTTCTCTCTTCTGCCATGACTCTGTGTTAAGCTATTAGATGAATGTGGTGGTTTGAATGAGATGTCCCCTGTAAGTCCCTGGCTCCAGTTGGGGTTCCTGTTTTGTCAAGGCTTGGGTGGTGTGGTATGGCTAAAGGAAGTGTGCCCATAGGGGTGGGCTTAGAGGCTTCAAAAGACCCCCTCCATTTGCAGATCCATTTCTGTTTCCTGCAGTTCAAGATGTGAGCCACGGTGCTTGGTGCCATGCTTCCCCACTGTCTGGATCCAGGACCATACGCCCAAAATAAACCCTTCCTTTTATAAATTGTCTTGGCCATGGCGCTTTATCCCAGCAACAGAAAAGTAAACAGGACAAGGAACTTTAGGAGGACTTAATAAAGGACTATTTTTAAAGAACAAAAACACTCCTAAAAAGATCAGCATCTCCCTACTACCTTCATCTTGCCTTAAGAATAGATAGTTTAACTTAAATTCAGCAGTTTTCCTTTTTCAAGAAACAATGGGCGGGCCTGAGATACAGTGGTTGATTAGCTTCCTCTTTGTCCAGTCTCTTTTACTACTATCTGGTAGTAAGTAGACATTGTGTCTGGTTACTGTTTGCATGGGTTCAAATCAGTTTGGGCCAAGCAGAGCAAAGGCCTAAGTCTGTAAATGCAGGAAACAGCAGAGAAGAAAGTCCTGCAGGAAACACATGGAAGGTGGCAGTAGTGGAAATACTAGCAGCTTTTGGTCTACGTGGGTTTCATTCAGCCAAGTGAGCATGCTCAGAAAAGCTTGCATTATATGAACTTGGCGAAGTTAGGTGCTGTGACGATGGCCCCTAAGGGACACCATGGGACCTCACTTCCTCTTATCACTCCCCCACCCCCGGCTGCTCGGAACCTAGCCACAGGTGAGTTAAGACATGCTTTTAGCATCCTCAGTATTGAAAACTCATCTTTCATATTTATCTCATTCCCTGTAGGAGGCATAGCTCACCAAAAACATTAGAAAATCCAGAATTGTTAAACATGAAGGCTTTTTACTTTCTTCAAGGGAAAGAAATAATATTTCTGCTTCAACCGAAATGACTGGAGTTGATGTCGTCTGACAACCTGGTGATATTTTGGGTGTCCTATTAGGAGCCAGCCTTTCCAAACCCCCCGAAATCCTGAGCATTGTTTAGGCCCTAGTCTTGAGCCTTGTCTCTCAGTGAGTAACACCCATCATTATGGTCCCATGCACTTTGCATCCTCCATCAATAGATTCTAACCTTATGCTTACTACAAATCCTTCCTCCCTATGCCTTACCTGGAGCACTGTTTATCAGCCAATAGAACTCATTCCTATTGCAAAAGTCACAGGTGCTTTGCAACCCTGCTAGGAAGTCTATGCAGCTATGCTTAAAGCTTTGCTATGATAATTGTCATGTGGAAACCTTTTTTAGAAGTTTACTATGCTTAAATGTGCAAGAATAAATCACAAAGAGGTCAGACTCTGGAAGTTCTGGTCCAGGGCCAGCAAAGATGGTTCCAGCCTTGAATTCCATTCTTCACCTTATGCAAATTGCCTCCCTGCTGGCTGTGAGGCTTTGTGGGTAAGGCATGGAGCTGAAGACTTCTCTTCCAGAACTGATGGGAAAGGAAGTGATAGAGTATGTATTAAAGTAACACATACTCTCCAAAGAGAGGATGGAAGGTGAGGCACTGGTGAGAAAGGGTTAACAGTGAATATGTGGAAAATGGAAAGCTGTTGAAAAGAAGTAACTAAAAGAAAACAAAAACAAACAAACAAAAAAACTCCTCTTGCCTAATCTGGAACAAAGGTGAGCCAACTTTCTCGTCACAATCCCAAAGAAGCCACTGGTCCCTGAGGCACTGCAGGGTAAACCACAGTGCAAAGGGTTAACTCTTCCCTACAACTTCACACAGAGAAATTGCAACCAGCAGACCACACCTCTGACAAAGAGTCTGCTCCCAGAGCACAGGGTTCTACACACTCAGATAGAGAGGGCCCCTTGGAAACACCCCCAGGATGACCTACAACTGCTAAGCAGTCCACAAACCTTACGACTCACTTGGTGTTTAGTACCATATTTGAAAATACATAGAGAGAGAAAAAAATCATTAGGTATTCAAAGAAGCCTCCCAGTGAAGATAGGAGATTAATGAAGAAAGAAATATAATCAAGGAGGAAACGAATAGAGAAACAGAATAATTCAAAATGGCTGTCATTCATAGCAACAAAACATATGAAAGGCTATCTGTTCCAGCAATTAGAAGAAGGCTTATGGAAAGAAAAGGATGGTGAAAATTTAAAATATAAATACTACATTTTGAAAATACAAAAATATGGATTACAAAATAAAGTTAAGACAAAAACAGAGGCAGATGCTCACAGCCAACTTGAACTGAGAATGGGGTCCCCAATGGAGGAGTTAGAGAAAGGACCAAAGGAGCTGAAGGGGTTTGTAACCCCATAAGAACAACAATATCAATATACCAGACCCCCAAGAGCTCCCAGGAACTAAACCACCATCCAAAGGGTTTATAGATGGTTACCCCTTGGAGGGACTCATGGCTCCAGCTGCACATGTAGCAGAGGATGGCTTTGTTGGGCATCAGTGGAAGGAGAAGCCCTTGGTCCTGCCAAGGCTTGATGTCCCAGTGTTGGGGAATGTCAGGTTGAAGAGGCAAGAAGGGGTAGGTGGATGGGTGGGTGTGGGAGCACCCTCATAGAAGCAGGAAGAAGGGAAACCAGAAAAGGGGCTAACATTTGAAATGTAAATAAAAAAATATCCAATAAATAAAAGGGAGGATACTATCCCAGAGCTGGAAAGATGGCTTAGCTGTTAAGAGCACTTGCTGCTCTTTCAGAGGACTTCAGTTTAGTTCCCAGAACCATATGATGATTCGAATCATTTTTAACTTTAGTTTCAGGAGATCCAATGTCCTCTTCTCATCTCTATGGCCACAAGGTTTGCACGTGGTGCACATATACACATGCAGGTAAAACACTTGTACACATAAAATAAAACAAGTCTTAAAATTTTTTAAAATATTTGCTCAGATAGTAAAACTAAAAATAAAGACATAGGGTCAGTGAGAGGGCTCAGAGGGCACAGGTGCTTGCTGCCAAGCTTGGCAACCCAAATTTGATTCCCCAAGAATCCACATGGTGGAAACACTAACTCTCACATCTTGAGACGACCCCACCTGGAGATCCATCATGTCTGCAGACACCAAACCTAACACTGCTGCCGTGGTCAAGAGGTGCTTGCTGACAAGAACCTAGTGTGACAGTTCCTTGGGAGGTCTGGCCAGCAGCTAACCAATGCAGATGTGGACGCTTAGAGCTAACCATCAGACTGAACTCAGGGAAGCTGGTAGGAGCTGAAAGAAGGCCTGAGCGGGGAGAGGGGGATGGCAACCCCATTGGACGAACAACATAGGCTAGCCTGACCACCCAGTTCTCCCAGAGTCTAGACCAGCACTCCAGGAGTGGCTCCAGATACATAGGTAGCAGAGGATGGCCTTGCCTGACAGCAATGAGAGAAGAGGCCCTTGGTCCCAGGGAGGTTTGATGCCCCAGCACAGCGGGATGCTGAAGCGGTGGGGCAGGAGAGGGTGGGTGAGCACCCTCATACAGGCAAAGGGGGGAGAGGGTAGTTGTGAAATGGGGGGATTGGTGGAGGGGTAACCGAGAAGTGGGGTATTATTTGAGTTTTAAACAAATGGAATGATTAGTATTTTAAAAAAAGAAGAAGAAGAAGCAAAAAGAGAGGTTGGAGAGCTGGCCCCAAGGTTAAGAGCACTGCCTGCTCTTCCAGAATATTCCAGAGTTTGATATTTAGTACCCACATAGCAGCTCACAATCACCTGTAACTCCAGTTCCAGAATATCTCACACCCTCCTCTCATTTCCTTTGGCACCAGGCACACAGGTGGTACACAGATTACATGCAGGCAAAAACACCCATGCACATAAAATAAAATTAAGAAAATAAAGAAAAGCATATTCTATGAGTCCAGTTAGTGTCACATCTAATTAACTGGAGTTTGAGGAATTTGCCAAACAAATACTATAGTCACTACTCAATTTTATGGCAGGGATGGCCCAGCAGCTAGGAACCCATACTGCCTTTGCAAACAGCCAGCACCCAGGACTAGTAGCTCACAACAGCCTGAAACTCCAGCTCCAAAGGATCTGACACCTCCGGCCTCTTTGGGTACCAGCAGGCATGTGTATACACACACACACACACACACACAGACACACACCCCACAGACACACATAGACACACACACACTCATGCACACACTTTAAAATAAATAATTTTAATGAAAACATAAATAAAAGCTTCTGGAAATTAGAAAACAAAATCACAAATAATTGAAGTTGAACATCAGACTTCTCATCCTGACAACTGGATACTGGAAGACAGTGAGTTGGACATAGAGCTCTCGATTGGAAGCATTTCCCCTCAGAATTTTGGTTACATTGCACCCTTGCCAGAGTTCTGCAGCTTGCAAAGATGTAGAAATCTGGACACTTTAGTTTCCTTTCTTCAAAGCACTCTTCCTAGGACAGCTGCTTTAAAGATGAAATCCGGTCAAAGGAGAGAGAGAAACAGTTTCAACACAGGCACAAAGGTGAAACAGAAGAATGAAGAGCCCCCCTCAAAGAAGGAGTGGGAAGCAGTATGTAAAATAATTAACTGGGGGGGCGGCATGCCTGTGTTCCTAGCACCTGGGAACTAGGGGCAGGAAGATGAACCGTTCAACCTTGAAACTACCCAGAGCTTTATGAGAAAGTGAACCCCGTCTCAAAATCCAGCAAACTGTCCCTAAACACACACACTCACAGACACACACATATATGTACACACACACACTGTTCTTTGTTTATTGGGGAACTGATTCACAGAGGCCAGGCAAGCTTTCTGCTGCTGAGCTACCCTCCCAGTCCTGAAGATACATAAGAAATGTTAAGAGCTTGGGGGCCCAGACTAACTAGATTTAACTCCTGCCGCTCTCTCCCCCCTCTTCCCCCCAGTTATTAGACGGAACTATGGCCAAGGGTTACCTAACTTCTGAGTCTGCATTTCTTTCCTGTTCTGAGGCATAGGAAAAATAACAATATGTGTATTCCCTGCCGTTGGCAGAAGGTTACAAGAGAATGCTGAACCTTACAAGGCTTATCAGTGATTGACACATTGGAAGTACTCAGGGGTTAGCCCGACAGTGGCAAACAGGGACAAACAGAAATAGACAACCTCCTCCTCCACCACCCCCTGCCAAGAAACACAGTCTTACAGGAAAGAATGGTGTTAATGTACAATCATTGATTTAGTGCTGAATATTTACAGTCCTAATGAACTAAGTGCTTTCTTATGTGAGAGTAGAAAGGAAGAAAGTTCAGGACGAGCTTGACAGACACACAGCCATTTACCTAAGAGGAAGTCCCAGGATGGGGCTCTAAGAACAAACAAACATGGGGGCAAATAAAACGGGAAAGAGGTCTGTTGTGGGGACTCATGGTCCACGTCTAAGAAACAGAACATGGGGCACCCCTCTATTTTGTATAACCAAACTGCATATGGCAGAGAAGAGGTTCTATTCTAACAAATTCAAACACTAAGGATGTTTTTTTTCCAAGCAAAGGAAGCAGATGCCCAGAGAGTGCCCCTCACAAACGCTACAGGGACAGCCGCATGCAGAGAAACGACTTCACCTGTCTGCCTGCCGTGTTTTCCCTTCCACGGGAGCCTTGTGATGCAATATACTTGACAGTGAACGTCAGTCCCACATCTGCACAGTGTCCAGCACACGGCTAGTATTTCTAAGTTGTAGAGATTAAAAGTGTTATCCCCTCCCACCTCCCTCCCGCCCCCCCCCCCCCCCCCCCCCCCCGCCTGGGCTGCCAGCCCAGGAAAGCAGTAATGGTTGCAGGCAGAGAAGACATTTCCTCGGTCTTCAGTCAGTCCACGACCTACATGACACATGCCTAGAAGGTATATGCGTACTCTCCATGGGGCTAAGCTTAGTTAAGAAAGGAAGGCAAAGAAAAAGCAGACTCAGAAAGCCACGCACACTCCAGGGCACTTGAGGGTTAGTTGACATTGCCTGTCCTTTACACCCCAGCTAGTAGCGGGAGTAGGGGGGGATGGGGAAGGAAGGCCCAAGATGGCTATCCACAGACTGTCCTTATCAATGAGAGCTTCCTACTGATTCTTTGTCCAGGATCACCTAGGCCTCGGTCATTGTCTCCTTCCATCCTATGACCCTATCAATTGTTCCTCGGGCTCTAACTTCAAAGCACAAAGGCTCAACGCCACCCTTACCGCAAATATCTGGGTGTAATCTGATGCCCGCTGCTGGCCTCTGGTGCTGGGCCTGCACCGCGCTGGGCTGGGGCACAGAGTTCCCATCCTGTGGCCGCAGTGGCCGAGCTCTGTTTACTTTGCCTGGAGATGGATGCTGCCCAACTATTCGGAATGAGGTGGGCTGGTTGGCTGGGGCAGCTTCAGTGGAAGAGCTCGGGTTTAGCGATAAGCCGGGTATTTCCGCTTATCTTTGACCCTGTCCAGGCCCCAGAAGCATCCAAAGGCTTCACTTGGTTATCTGCTTTGCTGGGCTATATCTGCCTTCCCTACTTCCTGCATCACTTAGCAAAGTGTCTAATTGTGAAACAAACAGCGTGGAGTCCAAAGAGGGAGGAGAAAAGGGAGGGAGCCCTGGGGCTGTGCTAAGCTGACTTGAAAAAACTCAGGATCTGGTGCGGGCCTAAATGCACTGGAATCCTTGTCTTCAGACTTCCGGTCTCAGAAGGTGCTAACCAGCATCAGAATGGGTCAGAGGCCCTAACTTTCTTCTACAGGGCTGCTCACACCCTGGCTGAGAGTCTGGTGGATTGCCTCTGGACTAGATGGGTCCAACAACTACCTTTCCAAATAAAAGGACTCAGGAAGCCATAACTAAGTACAGATTCCATAAGAATTCAGGCACACTGCAACCCAGAGAAGGCAGTGGCTCAAGGCTTCTGCTGAGTGAGGTGCCAAGCAATCAGATCTTCGTAGAGTTCCCATAGGGAGGCAAAAGAAACTTCAGAAGGTACAAGTAACCTCCCTTTGTTTTTCGATGGAAAATCTATGGACCAGAGAAGGGAAAGGGGTTTCTGTAGATCACACACAGACACACACACACACACACACACACACACACACACACACACACACAGAGCAGGCAGAGACAGAACCAGATGACTAAACTGATTAGAGAAACCAACAGTCATCTGAGGATGTAAGGAAGGGGCTGAAATGCAAAGACTCCCAGATACCAAGCTCAGTTGCTAATTCTTTCACATGAACAAAAAAAAAAAAAAAAAGTCTATAACTTGTTTTGTCAGAAGACCCCCAGAAAGAGAATTGAAGCCATCACAAAGTCTGACAGGATGAATCCAGATACCACCTGGAAAAAAATCCAAACCAGCCGGCTCCTATGAAGAAGCGGAGTGGGAGGGAGGAACAACTGTGCTGAAGGCCTGCCCGGTGTGACAGTCCCCTCCAGCCCTTTGATGGTTGGTAGATTTGCCTCCAGGCTTCTGCATTCAGCCATCTTATCCCTGGCTGAAGTTCTTCTGCTTCAAGTCCTCCCCTGCTCCCTGGGTTAAACAGCTCCTTGCCTCAGCAAGGTCAGATGGAATTAGCATAACACACTGGAGGAAAACCCAAAAGCACCACCAGGAACCAAATCCAAAATGAACAGTAATAAGTAATCCATCTACTTACTGGCTGTTGATAGAAAAACAACCCCATTTACGGGGCTGGTAGATACTAGTACTTTTATGTGTCAGGCATTCATACATCTCTATGTAAATGACTTTACCCCCTTCCTACAGGTCTAGGAGGAAGGAGCTGTTGCTTTCATTTGAAAAGACAGACTTGGGCTTGTTAGAATCAAGGAAGTTCAATGTACACAGAAAAACTTAAATTTAAACTTAGGCAGTCATATTCTAAGAGTCTAAAACCCCCTCTTGTCAGTCTAGAATCTACATTTCTCCCAAGAGGGTTTGCCAACCACCAACCCAGAAAACCCAAACAAATGTACAAGTTAGACTTGAATCAATCTCCTGTCTGCCCTCCTGCCAGCTCACGCCGTCATCAGAGCATGTTTTTGGCATGTGCCTCACATTTGCTGCTCTGAAGAGGAAGGATTAGGATCTCCGTTTGACTCTTGAAGGGATGGAGGCTCACGGTGAGTCATGTGGAGCAGGGCCTCTCTGCCTCTGAAGCCAGTGTTCACTGTAGAGGGGAGAGTTTCTGTAGCTTCTACCCCAACACACACATTGCTTGAAAACCTCATCTCATCTCCTAGCACTAATTCTAACCAGAGTAAGACCTGCGGATCTTTGATATTGGATAATTTTCATTGCAATCTTACTAAAGCTCCTTGACTGTATCTGTGAGCTCAAGAACTCTACTTGTGCCACAAGAAACCCCCAAAGTCTGGATGGGAGTAAGGGGAACATAGCAGAACAGGAGATAAAGTGATGAACAGTGGTAAAACACAGGCCAAAAGCAACCTGAGGGAGAAAGGGTTAATCTCCGCTTACAGGCTATAGTGTATTATTGAGGGAAACCAAGACAGAAGCTTGAAGCAGAACCCAGTGGAGGAATGCTGCTTTTGGGTGTGTTTCATCTGCCTGCCCAGCTATCTTTCTCACTCAGCCCAGACCCACCGGCCCTCAGTGGGCTGGGCCCTCCTACATCAGTCAGCCATCAAGAAAATGGTCTATGGACATCTGGTGGACCACAGGCCAATCTGATGGAGGTAATTTCTCAGTCAAGGTTCCCTCTTCCCAGGTTCAACAAGCTGACAACCAAAGGGTGGTTAGCCACCACAATGTGACACGCAAACACGTCCCTGTCAAATCATAACTTCCCATATCCCCAAGTTCTTATATTGATATCACAATATAAAACACAGTGCAATTTCAAAAGTCATCCAGTCTTTAAAAACCTCAATGCTTTAAAATTCCAGTATCTCATCTAGAAATCCAAATTTCTCTAACTATGGGCTCCTGTAAAATCTAACATAATAGTTTTTATCCCTAGAGAGCAGAGCCAGATCACAGTTACAATCAGGTTAAAGGAAAACCAAAGTCCACCAGTGCGAAAAGCTGTCTGTTATCTAAGATTCATGGGCCTCTGGGGTACGAAGGACTTGGACAGTCTGCAATGGGCAGCACACATTTTTGTCTTATAGGCCAGTCGATTTGACGCCACACTTCCTGCTGTCTTTCTCTGGTGAATATCCTGCCTCCCTATTATTCTGGTATCTCCTCTTAACCAAAGTAGCACTTTCAGCAATGGCCTCTGGGCTCTCTGCAGGGACTCCAGCCCTGCCACACTGTCCCTGCCACACTGTGCTGAGTGTCAGCTGCTTTCTGTGACCCCTCTGTACCTTCAAACCCTGTGGGGATCCTTACACATTACCAAGTTTGGTTTTGTGCATGAAATGCAGCCCCAGCCCCCTCAGGACCAGCACTTCTGGGTGCCGACCCCGAGGAAATACCTCTGAGATTTCTCTTCAGTGACTCCAGTCTCTTATTTTTCACAGCTCCTGTCAGGCCTCGGTGACCAGACTCAGTTGTTCACATTAGACTTCATTTGGAACCAGCCTCTTGTTAATCACACCTATTTCTTCAGCCCCAAAGGACCAAACAGTACAAATTCTTTATTCTACACATCACATGAATGAACCTGATACAGTCTTTAGGGTCTTTCAGGCTTCCCTCCGAGACGTCATAAATCAGGCATCCATACCTGCATTGTTCTCAGCATCAGCTTCCAAGTCCTACAGCCGCTCATTAGGTTCTGAGGGGGCAATGGCTTTTCCAGGCCCAATCTTCAAACATTTCTGCAATCCTCCCCCAAAACAACAGGTCTGTTACAGCAACACCCAACTCTAGGTGCCAACGTCTCTCCCAGTTTCCTTTTTGTTGTTACGATAAACAGCATGAAGAAAATGATTTGTGAGAATAAAGGGCTCACTTCAGCTTCTAGATCACAGTCGGCACTGAAGGAAGTCAAGGCAAGAAGAGCCCAGGGCAGGAACTTGAAGGAGAGCCATGGGCAGCACTTTATATTGGTTTGCTTAGTCGATTTTTAATTCCTGTCCATCTGCCCATGGGTAGCACATGCACATACACACACACACACACACACACACACACATAAACACACACACACATACAAACACACACACACATAAACACACATATACAAACACACACATACACACATTAAACACACACACATACACACACATTAAACACACACATAAACACACACATAAACACAAATACAAACACACACACACATACATACATACACACACACACAAACACACACACACATAAACACACACATATACACACACATTAAACACACACACATATACACACACACATTAAACACACACACATAAACACACAAACACATAAACACATACATACAAACACACACATACAAACACACACACACACATGCACACACACACACACACACACACACACACACAGAGAGAGAGAGAGAGAGAGAGAGAGAGAGTCAGGCCCTACTGCATTACTTAGCAATCTGCCCCCTACAGAAACGCCAAGCCAGTGTGATGGACATAATTTCTGAGTCAAGGCTCCTCTTTGTCGGGTGTGTGAAGTTGACAACCAAAATTAGCCATCACAGTCACTCACAGATATATATACAAAGGACATGAGTGTGCTCGGGCAAAATTGTCCAATCTACAAGTGTGTCTACCCTACTTGTATCTAACAAAAGGAGTTTTATCTTCATCTATTTACAGACTTTCTCTTCTCTTTACCTGTACCTACAAGGGTGGGGGAGGGAGGGAGGAAGGGAGGGAGGGAGGGAGGGAGAGAGAGAGAGAGAGAGAGCTCTAATGGACCCAAGGTCTATAGAAGAGCTCCTGGCTCATCCAGGTGACATGGAAAAGACCAGGAGAGGAGCACACCAAGCAGGTCTGGGTTCTGAGGTATGACAGACACTCAAGAAACTCTGCTACATGAAGGAGCGAGGACAGGCTCACAGAGCATCTGTACTAGGAAACAAAGTTTCGAGAGAATCAACAGAAGGAATGGCACTGTGGGGACTTCGGGGGCTTTGGTCAGTGGGGGCTGTGGTGGCTTCGGTCAGTGGGGGCTGTGGTGGCCTCCTACAACTTTTCCAGAAACTTAGCCATGGAGTGCCATTGTGAGGAGACAGGCAAAAGGTTTAAGGAGAGTGTCTGGAGAAAGCAAGGTTTAAGCTGAGCCTTGAAGGAAGGAGGATGTAAGAGGCCAAGGAAAGGCAAGTCTCATTGAAAGAGAACCAAGAAAGCTCCAGGTAGACCCTGTCTAGGACCTGTCTTCAGCTCAGGGTGCCCACAAAAGCTCAGTAGGTTTAGTAGGATAAGTTGGAAAATTAGGAGAAATGGACCAAAAGCAGCAAGGAAGGTAACTGTCCACAGGATTTCTCGGGATGAGAAGTACCGTGATAAGGCAACGTCATTGGGAGAATGGATAAAAGTGATGTAAGAGGACTTGACACAGTCACTTCTGGGATGCAGGAGACATTTTAAATCTCGGGTGGCCACATGTGAAATCAATTGCTTGGTCATAACCAAACAAAACTCTTCAAAAGTAGCAAATCCCATGGAAGAAAGAGCAGTGATTTTGGTTTCTTGGTTGGTACTTTTTATATTTTTATAAAATATAAAATACTCCATAACCTAAGATAGCATGGAACTAATATGTGGTCTACGTTGGCTTCAAACACACAGCAATCCTCCTGCCTTGGTCTCCCCCCAAGTACTGGGATTGCAGGCATGATAATGATACCAGTTGTGCTGTACTGTTTTGGTTTTTTTGTTTTTAAATAGACTCCCATTCAGGGTAGGAAGAAAGGTTCTTGACTCCAGTCACAGTCCATAACCTACAAAGTATAGTTAATATGGAAATCCTTTATAATGCAAAGCTAGTGAACATTGGGTAACAGTCATCAGTAATGACATTTTCACATGATTTAAGCATCCATATTATTAGTCACAGTAACAGGTTTGGAAAAACACTCTATGAACTCTCAAATTCCTGTGCAATTTCCCCAAACCTGGTCAAACTAAAAGCAAATGAATGCACCCAAGCCCAACACACTGTTGTTTTTAAAACCAGACTCTGAAAGCATTTCTGGGGTTCCCATGCACACAATACACTGCTGGAAACACAAGCATGCAGTAAATTTGTCACCTGAGCTTTAATAGTGCCTTTATCCGTGGATCCCAAGTGGCCAGTCAGAAACGTTGTTTTCCTATGTCTTCAATAGGATGTGGAAATATCTCCATCTCCCAGGCAGATGCCTTTAGACCTGGGCAGGTAAGAAGCTCCTCACCCAAGCAAGAGCTGTGTAAACTGTCCCCTGGCCTCTCTTTTTCAGCCGGCTGTCCCTTTGAGCTTTTTCATTGGCCCTAGCATAAATCATGCAGAGGCTGCTTTTACTGGTGAAGAAAGGGACATTCTATTTCCTGCCCTGAAGCTGGCCAGGTGCCCTGACAGCACCACATTTAGACACAAGTGCATCATCCATGCGTGAGCGGGGAGTTTGGCTCCTTGGAAACCTAAGTGGCATGTGTCAGCTGGCCCCAGCCCACTGAGAGCTCAGGGCCATGCTTCTAACTTCTCTACGATGCAGTCTGCACAGCCTACCAGGGATGCAATAGCATCTCACAGTACTGAGTAAATAAATCAGACCTTCTTGCTGGCAGACCCACTGCCCCACACTCCACAGCCCAGTGTAGACACAGGAAGAACTGATTCTTTGCCGTCTGAGACTCAGGTCTATAGGCTAGGATAGTCCCCCATCCCTTATCTCTGGCCACTGACTGGTCACTTGTAATCCCAGCATTACTTTTACATGTTAATTTGTCATAGAACGATCATTTAGAATCAGATCCAGAAAGCCAAAGAAGTTACTGAAGTATTTACCAGGTAACCAAAAATGCTACCAGATCAGTGTTTCTCTGATAGCTGCAGTCACGACCAGGAATCGAAGGTGGGGCTAAGAACAGACACCAAGACCGAGGCAACTCTTATAAAGGACAACATTTCACCGGGGCTGGTTGACAGTTTCAGAGGTTCAGTCCATTATCATCATGGCAGGAAGCAGGGCAGTATCCAGGCAGACTTCATGCTGAAGGAGCTGAGAGTTCTACATCTTGATCTGAAGGCAGCAGCAGGAGACTACATGCCACACTGGGCGTAGCTTGAGCATAAGTAACCTCAAAGCCTGACCCCCACAGTGATGCACTTCCTCCAACAAGACCACACCTCCTAACAGTGCTACTCCCTGTGGGCCAAGCATTCAAACACTCATGTATTTGAATCTATGGAGGCCATGTTTATTTAAACCAGCGCAGCTCCTCAGAGCGCCTGCGCAGCCTGATGAGACCCTGAGAGACATTCTGAGAACTACAAGGGAAAACAATACAGAACAAAAAGAACGCAGTGAAACAGAACTTGGTGTGTGAGGAAGGAAATAAGAAAAATAGTACCGTAGGAAAGGAACAGCAGGAACTGGAGCATTTCAAACTTGGGATGTTTGTTAGGAGTGTTTAAGGAAATATGAACTGGGCTTTGCGGACTCTGCTGTCGCTTTCCGCCACTTGCTGCAGCCATGGTCAACCCCACATCGTGTTCTTCGACATCATGGCCGATGGCGAGCCCTTGGGTCATGTCTCCTTCTAGCTGTTTGCAGACAAAGTTCCAAAGACAGCAGAAAACGTTCGTGCTCTGAGCACTGGAGAGAAAGGATCTGGGTATAAGGGTTCCTCCTTTCACGGAATCATTCCAGGATTCATGTGCCAGGGTGGTGACGTCACACGCCATAATGGCCCTGGCGGCAGGCCCAGGTACGGAGAGAAATCTGAGGATGAGAACCGCATCCTGATGTGTACAGGTCCCGGCATCTTGTCCACGGCAATGCTGGACCAAACACAAATGGTTCCTAGTTTTTATCTGCACTGCCGAAACTGAGTGGCTCGAGGGCTGCACGTGGTCTTTGGGAAGGCGAAAGAAGCCAAGAACACGGTGGAGACCAGGGAGCGTTTTGGGTCCAGGAACGGCAAGACCAGCAAGAAGATCAACATTTCCGATGTGGACAAATGTAATTTCTTTTGACTTGCGGGCATTTTACCCGTCGAACCATTCCTTCTGTAGCTCAGGAGAGCGCCCCCACCCCATCTGCTCGCAACATCCTGTAATCTCTGCTCTCACTGAAGTTCTTCCGGTTCCATATTTTCCTTCAAGTCTAGATTGCAAAGTTAAGTTTGTGATTATGAATAAAAACTAAATAAGAAAAAAGTATGAATGGGTTTATTAACTATAAGTAAAATAAGTAAGATTTTATTCTGCATTATGCATAAACTTGAATGAAATACGTTTTTAATAGTCTTGATACACCTTTGTTGTTTTTTTGAAATATATTTCTAAATATTATCATATGTTATGCATGATTGTTTAACTTGCTGTATTTTATCCAATTAAGTTTTTCAGTTTAATCTATCGTAATGTTTTACAACTGTGATGAGGGTTTTTCAGTTTGAGTAGGATAGAGACCAAGGGTCAATTACATAAGAAAGTAATAGATTTTGCTTGTTTAGAAAAAGAGAAAATCTTTAGAACTACTACTATGTCAACAAGTAGGGAAAACCATGATAACTATTAGACCTATAGCTGTAAAAAGAAACTAACATCTGGACCGGTGAAGAACTTGGAATATACAAAATCAAATTCTGTCTGTATGAAAAGGGTAGACCCAGAACCAGGAGGATGGGTGTAGACGGTGCTAAGGATCAGACCCTGTCTCTGAGCGTAGCTGTCCTTGGAGGGCAACCATTTCCCCTTCCCTTTACCATTTGTACACTGGCGTTTGCATTTTTAGAAGGAGCCATTTTATATGTTTGCCTGTTTTTTATGGTTTTTTTGTTTTGGTTTGTTTGAGACAGGGTCTTGCTATATAGCCCGGGACGACCCGGAAATTCCTATGTAGAGCAGGCTAGCCTTGACCTCACAGAGACCCACCTGTGTCTGCAGCCCCAGTTTTAGAATTAAAGGCATCTGCCATGTCATGTATGACTACTTGAAGTAATAAAAGGACTCAGGAGCCAGTAAGTGGGTACCATATAGGGACGAGAGAGTTGGGGTGTCTCAGATAAACAGCAGGCCTGAGAGGGAAGCTTACCAACTGGTGTGAACTAGGTGACCTCTGATAGAGGACCAGCAGACATCTGCTGTTCCTTCTCTTCTTCCCTCCCTTCCAGTCACTCCCAGACAAAAGTAAACAGGAAACTGTCACCACTTTGGACTAGAGAGTCTCTGGGCTTCAGCCATCTGCTTGGTAAATTCTTCCCTCATTACCGGGTGGCCTCAAGCTGAAGATTAAGTTTAACCTTGCCATATCTCCTCAGAGCGCCACATCATCCTCAAAGCCGAGAGACATCCAGTCACACAGACTCTCTTAAGCATAGCTACCCGGATATTAGGAAAAGCAACAGCCTGAAAAAGAAGCAGCAAGAAAAATAAACTCACCAGGAAACAAAGATAATCAGGGAATGGAAGCAAAAGACTAAAACTTTAAAAATTGGTTAGTCTAAAAAAAAAATAAAGTTATTAGAAACTAATAATATAATAGCTGAATGAAAATGTTCAAGATAAGAAGATAAAAGAGGCAATATCTCTAGAAACAGACTAAAAAGGAAACGTTTAAGGACAGAAAAAAAAAATAAAGAAAATAAGATCCAAAAGCCCAATATATTCACTAAATGGAATCCAGGAAAGAGAGAAAAGGCCAGGAAAGAAAATATCAACAATGTTCTCACTTTAAAAGTAATCAGAGATGCCAGGTGACGGCAGTGAAGTGACAGCAGTGAACACCTTTGATCCCAGCACTCAGGAGCGGAGGAAGGTGGAGCTCTGTGAGTTCAAGGCCAGCCTGGACTACATAGTGAGTTCCAGGCTGGTCGATGCTAAGTAGAGAAACCCCGTTTCAAACAACAATAGCCAGATGGTGGTGATGCGCCTTTGATTCCAGCACTGGGGAGAACAGAAGCAGGCAGATCTCCAGAACAGGGCTACACAGAGAAGCCACGTCTCAAAAACAACAACAAACGTAATAAGATAATTCATTCTGAAGCCGTTCTGAGGGACCATGGCCAAGGAACAGGGATTTGGGTCACCCTAAACTCCAGGTTCCCATGTGGAAGCAGTTTCATAGTTTTTCAGAAGGAAAAAGTCATAAATCAGGCTTAAAACACATTGATGGGTCCATCATCGAGGTGGCTACAGCAAGAAAGGCGGGCCTTCTGTGGGCTGAAGAAGCATTCTGATGGCATTCTTAGCCTTTGGGTTGGTGGAAGGCAGGTGTCTTGGTTAGGTTTCTGTTGCTTAATAAACACCACGACCAAAAGCAATTTGGAGAGGGAAAGGTTTATTTCACTCACACTTTTAGGTAACACTCCATCACTGAGGGAAGTCAGAGCAGGGACTCAGGTCAGGAACCTGGATGCAGGAGCTGATGCAGAGGCCATGCCACAGAGGAGAGCTACTTAGGCGTGTTGCTCATGACTTACTCGGTCTGCTTTCTCATAGAACCCAGAACCATCAGCCCAGGACTGGCACCATCCACAGTGGGCGGGGCCCTCCCCCACCAATTATCAATCAAGAAGATACATCCCAGGCTCGCCTAGAAGTCAGTCGAATGGGGGCATTTTCTCAACTGCAGTTCTCTCTTCCAAAATGACTCCACCCTGTGTCAAGTTGATGTAAATCTAGCCAGCATGCTAGGGGTCTGCTAAGTCAATAGATTGCAAAAGGTTTTTTTTTTTTTTTTTAATCTATTAGTCACCGGATGTTAGTTCCAACATGGAGGCAGACAAGGAATGACTGTTCTGGGGCTAAAGCTAGCTCAAGAAAAGGTAATCAGGCTCTGGACCTGCAACATTCCAACCTCTCCACCTCACTGCATCTCCAACCAATCAGTCCGCGTCTGCACAGACAGCTGTTCTGGCAGTCTCGTTGATAAAGGGAGATGGGTTATGGGTTCCCATCGCTTTCCCCCAGGGGAACTTTGATGGAAACCCATTTGGTGACCACAGTGGGAGAATAGTTCCTAGTCTTTACCAACTCGCCAAATTAATAAGGTGAACCGATGAATGGCAGTCAAAAAAAAAAAGTGTTCCCTTTGCCTTCCCTCCCCTCCTCCCCTTCTCTTCCCCTCTCCTTCTTCCTCTTCAAACCTCCTTCCCCTTTTGAGAGCATGACTTGCTACGCACACATTGTAAATATTTTCTGTTCGGATGGAGGATCAGGAAAACAGTACGGAAAGATCTTACCAATGCAAGACTTGTGGTATCGCCACACCCCGCCCACTTGGTGACTGACTGTGTATGCAGCCTCTCCTAGGCCGGCTCTACTGGGTGCCTAAAGATTGGTTTACCAGATGTTTCTGGCGTCCCCAGTGTTACCAAAGCAACTTTGTCTTCCCCTTTACAATTTTACACACAGGAAATTGCTACATGTTGCCTAGCCTCAGTGGCTTTTTGGGATCTTTTTAGGGTCTCCATGACCCCATTACTCTTGGATCTTACGTCAGCAAAACCTATGCCATGTGGGCAGGGCCTAGTTAAGCTCAAGAAGTAGCATGACCCTTTGGGGTCACAACTGCAACAACTTCTGTATCCCTCCGTGGCTAAATCTGAGAAAATACTTCTCTAAGCAGCCATTTTCCAATGTTTTTTGACAGTCTTTCAAAGGTATTTACACCGTCATACACTGGGGCTCTGGGGGTAGTGAATCTTAGCCTTGAGGCACATTTACTTTGGTCCCAGGGCAAGGTCTGAGGTTTCTCCTTAATGGCACGAAGCTGTTTAATATTTATAGCCCCTGTGGTGGTTTGCATGAGATGCTCTCAAGTCCCTTCATGTATTTGAGCACTGGTCCCCAGTTGATGGCACTGTTTGGAGAGGCTTAGAAGATGTGGCCCTGTTGGTCACAGTATATCACTGGAGATGGACTTTGAAAATTAAGACTTGTGTCATTTCTGCGTTTTGTGCTTGTGGTTGGAGATGTGAGCCCTCAGCTTCCCTTCCTGTCGCCACGCCTGCAGCTACATGCACCCCCTCTGCTCGAACTCATAGAGGTCTGCGGCCTCTGCCTCCTCGGTGCGCCTCCCGTGTGCACCCCCATGTCTGGCTTTGTCCATTGCTTTTGAATTCAGCCTGATTCAAGTTTCCAGGACACAGGCAAAACACCAATTCTTTGCCAGAATACAACACAATATCAGAGTCCTCCAAAACCTCATGAGCACATGTTTACTGTCCACACTTCCACCAGCATTCTGGTCTTTTCTCTATCTGTAGGTTCAAATCTTCAACATTTCTTCTAGAAATACATCCCAAAGGCCCAAGAACTGTGTGTCAGAACATGGTCCAAGAATGGAGTCATGTGAAGAGGTTTCAGAGCACTTGTAAGAACACTCCAAGAAACCAAGACAAGAGTCTTATGGCCTCGGTTTCTTCAAAAGCACGGAATTGTTCTTGGATTGTTCCTTCATGCCCCTGCCATATGTAGTGGATAGAAGTGAGTTTCTTTCAGGCTACCCTTACAACTGGCTACTGTTGTTTGTTATACTCCTGTATGGAAAAACATGGTTTTGCCACGTGTATCCGCCACAAGTGGCTTGTCCTTGTGACTGCACCCTTCACTCGAGTGGTTCTGCTTGACCCTTGGTATAAATTAGCTGATGCTCTGAATAAGGCTGGCTGTTTCATAACACTTTTAGTCTCCTTTTCAGGCCTGGCTGTCCCAGGTCCCACATCCTGTAGCCTGGTAACCACCACCCACTCAGGGTTGTCACAGAAGCCTCCCTCTTCTTGGTACCAATTTTCTGCATTTGTACTTTTCTCATCACTGTGACCAAATAGCCAATAGGAAGCCACTTCTGGGTAATTTTGGCTTGTGGTTTGGGAATAGACATGCCAGAGGCCTGGTGGTGGGAGACTGCAGCTTGCTCATGTAGCCATAAACAGAGTCAGAGGGGCAGAAAGTGGAGTTGAGCTGAAGGTCTCAAAGCCCAGCTCTCAGCAACATACACCCTGAGCCAGGCCCCACCTCCCAAAACAGCACACTGGCTGAGGCCCAAGTATTCAAATATGGGAGCCTCTGGGCAGACGCTTTATACCTAAACAGCAGCTGATGGTTTCACTTTATTGTTTTATATTTCTATAGCCCAGAAATTTCATTTAAAACTTGCACCAAAGATCTCCAATGAGGGGCAGAAGTTACATGTGTCTGTAACTCTAGCACCAGAGCACGTTTGGCTTTCAGTTCAAGAGATTCATGCATCCCTGTGTCTGGCATACAAGGAAGGAAATGAGAGTATCCAAAGAAATAGCACTGTCCTTCACTCTGGGTCTGGACTCTTAAAACATGGTTCCAAAGGACCTAGCCTTTCTCCCAGGAATCTTGTATTGGGAGATGAAAAGGCTGAAGCTCTGGGGCAACCAGAGGAGGAATTTTCTGAGAAAAAGTTACTTTTTGTGTGAGGACTTGGGGGGGGGGGGTTAGAACTGGGACAATTGGATGGAGACCACACTCTGGCTAGACTGCTTTAAGTGTGTCTTAACCTTATCCTCATATTAGGACCCTGAAGCTGGGATGGGGGAATGGGGTTGTAGCATCTGTTGATCTCTTTGCCTTTCTTCCCAAACTGAACAGTTTTACTTCTTCCTCTTAATTTCTCTTTTTAAAAAAGATTTATTTCATGTATGTGAATTCACTGTTGCTGTTTTCAGACACACCAGAAGAGGGCATTGGATCCCCATTACAGATGGTTGTGAGCCAACCATGTGGTTGCTGGGATTTGAACTCAGGACCTCTGGAAGAGCAGTCAGTGCTTCTAACCACTGAGCCATCTCTCCAGCCTAATTTTCCTCTTGTAATTGGTTTATCAGAAAGCATTAACAGGCTGAAAAACTCAGCCCTGAAACAATCATGACAACCTACATGGGCAAAAGCCACACCGTGGGGTATCCACCATCTGTAGCAGGTTCGCATCAGATGAAGAAGAAATACCGAAAGGTTCCAGCAGCTAATGGAGCCATTTTTTTCCTATGGACATTTTTCTATCTTCCCACTCCCGACAGCATCAGCTTCTTACCCGTACTTGGTGAAACAAGGAAATGAATATTTAGCATTTTGTTTCTCCCCAGTCTGTCTGCCCCAGAAGAGCCAGCAAAAAGAGATTGGACTATTTATTTCAAACAGTGAAGGACAGACATTTTCCCATAGGAAAAGGGGTCTCTATAGGGGGAAAAAGCTGGTTGAAAACCCTTTGTTGGTTTGGGGTGAGGTGCTTGATAATGGGGAGATTGTTGCAGCCCTGAGGGGTCCATTCATTCTGCAGACCCCCTTTCATGGGATTGTCTGCTGAGGACTGGTTGTCTTGGAAATAACATTATCTCTGCAAGTACTCCTTTCTGTGATGACTAAGGTAATCTGCAATTTTGTGGGAATCCAGTCTTGTTCATTATGAACCTTGAGGCATAAAAGAAGTGGATTGTGAGGGTATCATCTCTCCTTGGCTGCTTACTGCTGAGAGGGTTGTGGGGCGGGGCGGAATTAGAGGTTATCATGGCTCCTCAGGAACATACATTTTCTTTTCCGGATCATCAGGTCCCAAGAGTCTGAGGGTTGGTGGCCCTCAGTCAGGAGGAGTTGGTTATTGATTGAAGGGGAGAAGGACTTGTATTCTCTGCTGCAACAAATTAAAGAGGAATTTTAAAACACAAGGACCTAAGGTTAGAGCCAGAACTATAAGGGATCCAATACAGGGGACTATCCGTGTTGTCCAAGAGCCCCAGAAGCCTATCCAGCCTGGCAGGGGGTGGGGGGGATCTGTTCATGATCCTGTGGTTTCTTTAAAAACACAGAAATGTAGGAGTTTTCGTTTGACCCCAGGTGTAGGAGATAGGGCTGCTTCAGATTGTCCAGCAGCTGACTATGATTTGCCTCATGCTCTTGCAGGGGCATAAGTTTGCCAGCTGTAGATAGTTTTTTGTAAGTGTGTGATGTTTGGAATTCTGGGGACTTTCCAGAGGGTATATAAATGCTAGGACTCTGTCTTAGTCAGAGTTTCTATTCCTGCACAAAATATCATGACCAAGAAGCAAGTTGGGGGAAAAGAGTTTATTCAGCTTACACTTCCAAAGTGCTGTTCATCACCAAAGGAAGTCAGGACTGGGACTCAAGCAGGTCAGGAAGCAGGAGCTGATGCAGAGGCCATGGAGGGATGTTGCTTACTGGCTTGCTTCCCCTGTCTTGCTCAGCCTGCTTTCTTATAGAACCCAGGTCTACCAACCCAGCTATGGCACCACCCACAATGGGCTGGGCCCTCCTGCTTTGATCACTAGTTGAGAAAATGCCTTACAGCTGGATCTCAGGGAGGATTTCCTCAAGAGAGGCTCCTATCTCTGTGATAACTCCAGCTTGTGTCAAGTTGACACAAAACCAGTCAGTACAGAACCAGAGAAGCAAAGCAGGTTGTTGGTTGGTTGCTGTTTGTTAAGTAGTCATGTGCAAAGAGGAAAGAAAGAAGAAAGTAGATATTGTAGTGGTGAAGATCAAACTCACCCCAAGGCACTTGATGCCCCTTGATCATCAGAAAGCAGTCTGTTGATACTGACTCTCCATTTCTCCTCTAGCCTTCTTTCTCTCTCTCCTACCTAGTGTTGAGGGGCTGGAAGGGTGGAATAGGGGTAAAGAGGGTGATAGAAAAGGAACCCATAAAGTAGCCAAAAGCCCACCTACAACCTTGTTCTTTCTTTTAGCTGTCTGGCAGTCTCCCTTAAACCCCCGATAGACTC
The DNA here is from genome assembly GCF_963924665.1 of Micromys minutus. NCBI lineage: Eukaryota > Metazoa > Chordata > Mammalia > Rodentia > Muridae > Micromys > Micromys minutus. Next base: position 10,365,750 of record NC_137959.1, read on the forward strand.
ATGTAAAAGCAACGCTCCTCCCTGACACATCACAGTTTCCTCCTCTCTGCCATAGGAGCTCTGGTCCCTGTCCACTTTGTGCTGCCCTTGCTGCCAAGGAGTCCAACTGAGTCTGGAATTTTCCAGTGCTGCCCTATACCTGTATCAAAATAGCCTTGATTGATGGGTGCGTTCTCTGTGCTGCACTTGTTGGAGTCCAGTGGCTGCTTCTCCCAGGCCCGAGCCCCTGCCATGACCACTCCTAATAGAAGTGGAAATAATAATAATATAATATACTGCCTCTTTCGGTTTGGATAAGGGTGAAGAGGAGGTCATTTCTTTTATTTCCAGATATGATTATAAGATCTGGAACTAAGCCATGAATGATGGTTGAGGCCTTTAATCCCAGCACTCAGGAGGCTGAAGCAGGCGGATCTCTGTGAATGAGAGGCCAGCCTGGTTTACGGAATAAGTTCCAGGAGATACAGGATACACAGAGAAACCCTATTCCCAAACAACAATAAAAACAGATCTGGAGCTAAGTATACAATTTGGCAACAATGGACAGGGTTACAAGAGAAGAGGCCATTGGGACATTCGAAATAGGTGCCATTAGGGGTATTAGCCTGGTGCAGTCTTGATAGGGGCCCACACAGACAGCTGTACCCACAGTTTGTGCAGGTGGGGCCCAAAGGCAGGTCTTGGATGTGGAATTGTTGGTTAAAGGATTTGAGCTAAGCTTATGTAACTTGTCTTGCTCCTGAACAAATCCCACAGCCTTTTCCTCCGTCAGTTTAATTTTAGAGAGCATTTCATGGCTGCCATTTATGAGGCAAGCATTTTAGGGAAGGAATCCTTGAAATCAAAGGATCCACTGGCTTTGGGGAGAGGAACTGGGACTCCTCTCCAGGGAAAGGATGGAGGACAGAAATGCTGAGAACCTTCACCTCCAGGCAGAGGAAGGCCTTGGAAGGAGATCCTTGCCATTTGCTACCTATCTGAGGCCAAAATTTTCCTTTGCCCAGTTCATAAGGTTTTGGCCTTTAACTTGATTGCCTTATTAGTCCTTGTTTTTCTCTGGTGTGGGTCCAGATGGATGCCCAGAGAATTTTTTTTAGCTACTAAGTCAGTGCAATCATTGGAAGTAGGGGCCCTGACCAGGCACCTGGGGGGTATATTGTAACATGTCCTGCAGAAAGGCCAGCAGCAGGTGTCTCTGCAATCAGCAGCAGTAAGTGACCCTGGAGCACATAGCTACAGATGTGGCTTGCTTCTGTCATTGAGGTCCTGACAGGAGCTGGAGACTGATACAACTAGTCTCTGTCATTGCCAAGAAGTCGTGCACCAGGGCTGGAGAGATGGCTCAGTGGCTAAGAGTATTGACTACTCTTCCAGTGGTTCTGAGTTCAAATCCCAGCAACCACATGGTGGCTCATAACCATCTATAATAAGACCTAATGCCCTCTTCTGGTGTGTCTGATGACAGCTACAGTGTGCTCATTTATAATAAATAAATAAATCTTTAAAAAAAATAAAAGAGGAAAAACAAAAGAAATCGTGCACCATCTGAAAGATGCTAAATGGGCTTCCTGTGTGCAGGTTGTCTTATTAAGAACCACAGAAAAGCCAATTTCCTCCCCAAACCCAGGAGTTTGTCATCTGGGATTCCAGAACAGGGTGACCCCTCTTTTAAGATTTGAGACATGTTTTGCTGGGGCTATGGGCAGCATTAGGACTGAGTTAAAAAGAAGTATTTTATAATTGACATGGGGTTCTGAAGACTGAATGGCACCAGGTAATCCCTAAAGTAACAACAACAGGGTAAAAAAGGGCAAGAGGAGCTTCTAGCCCCAGTCCTGGAGTTGGGGGCAGTGACAGACAGCGGACCCACCAAGAGAAGAAAATAAAATAGCTTAAGGATAAGATCCAGTGGTTGCAGGATGTCACAAGAGATGGCATAAAGAAGGAAATACAGGCAGATGGGGTAAAACTGGATTTGGTCTGGAGTGTACTGGATAGAATGAATCCCAACTGGTGACAGGTCCTGGCTTCAACCAAACATCATTCTGGAAGTTCTTGGGGAAGGATGGGAGAGAGCAAGCACTGGGGTTAGTTCTGTCTGACTGTTCTGGGATGCAAAGGAGTTAAGTTTTAGCTTCATGAGTCCAGTGGGGACTGCTCTGTGTAAGCAGGTCTTCTAAGATGAAGAGGTTTTCTGGTTTAGCAGCTGTGGGGTAAAGAGAATAATTTTGTGAGGTCCTGACCATAAGGGCCCAGGTGGGCCAGTAGGCCTCTGCCAGGTAAATCAGGTCATATCTGGGAGACTGTGTCTCCCTTCTCAGGGGAGAATGGGAGTTCTCCTTCTCAGTGGGGAAGTTAAGTTCTTTTCCATAGCTGATGAGATGGGACAGAAGTTGAGATGGTAGGATAAATACCCAAAGGAGTTTACATGACCTCAAAGGGCCTGAAGTTTGTGGGGTTTGGGGGAGGGGCTAGAGGAAGAAGCTTTATCCAGTCTAATTTCAGTTCTAGGAGAGTTTGGTCAGCTTCCTTAACAGTTCCGTTCATTCCCTTTGCAGAGACTGTGGGTGACAAGGGATGTGGAACTTCCAGTGTGTGTTAAGAAACAAGGTGTTAGGAGATAACTGAAGTGAACTTGTGGGGTAGAGCACAGGCTGGGAGAACAAAGAGGGGAATAATTGCAGAGAGAAAGAACTGGGGAATGGAGAGGCTCTTACGTTGGTGCAAGGAAATTCCTCACCCATCCCAAAAAGGTGTTGATTAGAACCAAGAGATATCTGTGTCTTTACCTGTAACATGTGTATCATCAGTGTGTGGCCAGCACAAGCCTTCATTGGGGAATGGAGAAGCTGGTGGCCTGATGTTACTATGCAAGCAGATGTCTCAGGCTGAAAGAGCTGCAGAAAAGAAAAAAAGAAGAAGAAGAAAAAACCCTTATTTTCCTGCCTCTGCCAGACTGGGAATTGTAACGTGAGTCTGATTAGCTGGTGGAAGAGGAAGTGTAAGTGAGTGAGAACCTCCAGGTTGGAGGATGGGGGGCTTGAGGGCTAATGTATGTGTTACCATTATAGGGTGTGGGAGTTGAGTTTCTGTTCTTTGAGGTCCTGGTGGGTGAGAGCAGCTTCCCTGGGCAGTTTATCCACCATTTTTTTCAGCCAGGGAGATATACTGTCTATCCTTTTGGCGTCCCCTGCAGAGACTGTGATAGTGGGTAGCAATGTGACTTCTAGGAGTTTCTGTGTATGGGCAGCATTGGTAATGGGTGTTCCTCTTTGTGTTAAGAATCCAGGTCTCAGTCAGAATGGCTAAGATCAAAAACTCAGATGACAGTAGATGCTGGCAAGGATGCGGAGAAAGAGGAACACTTCTCCACTGTTGGTGGGGTTGTAAGCTGGTACAACCACTCTGGAAATCAGTCTGGCGGTTCCTCAGAAAATTAGACATAGTCCTACCTGAAGACACAGTTATCCCACTTCTGGGCATATACCCCAAAGATGTTCCAACATACAACAAAGACACATGCACCACAATGTTCATAGCAGCTCTATTTATAATAGCCAGAAGCTGGAAAGAACCCAGATGCCCTTCAGTAGATGAATAGATACAAAAATTGTGGTATATTTACACAATGGAGTACTACTCAGCTATCAGAAACAATGACTTTATGAAATTCCTAGGAAAATGGATGTATCTAGAGAATATCATCCTGAGTGAGGTAACCCAATCACAAAAAAACAGACATAATATGCAGTCACTAACAATTGGATACTAGCCCCAGAAAGCTCCAAATACCCAAGAAACAAGTCACAGATCATATGAATCTGTGGCCAAAAAGTGGAAGTCCCAGTCCGTAGAAAACAAGTGTATAGCGCCCACTC
>NC_137959.1:10969827-11234700 GCF_963924665.1 Micromys minutus
ATTTCTAGCTGACTTTGAGCTCTTAGAGATCTACCCAGCTTTGTCTCTCATGTGCTAGCATAAAAAGTACATGTCACCATACTTAGCTCTCTCTCTCTTTTTAAGATAATGTTTCATTTATGCAGCCAAGATTGGTCTCAAACTCTCTACGAAAAGAAGGATGACCTTGAACTTCTGATTTTCTTATACGTTGATTATTGACTTTAAATGTCAAAGTCTCAATGTGAAGAAATCAAAAGAGAATGAGGTCATGTTTACTGAGTGATTTGGATGCTCTCAGCGTGATCTTAGTGGTGCCAGAATGTTTTGCTTACATTTCTGTTTCTAAAGATTTATTTTTATTTTATTTATGTGTGTGTAAATGCCAAATTCATGCAGGTGCCAGGATCAAAAGAAAGTGTCAAGTCCCTCAAAGATGGAGTTACAGGTGGTTGTGAGCTGCCATGTAGGTTCTGGGAACCAAACATTTGTCCTCTGGAAGGGCAGCAAATACTCTTAACTGATGAGCTGTTTCTCTAGCCCCACATATTTCCCACCCCTAAATAATTTATTACATTTTATTTATCTAATGGTGTGTGTATGTGTGTGTGTGTGCATACATGCACACATGCACATTTATGTATGCCATGGCATTCAAATGGAAGTCTATTTTAGGAATTGGTCCTTTCCTTATACCCATATTCCATGGGGTTTCTGGGATAAAATAAAGGGTGTCAGGCTTGGCAGAAAGCACTTTCATCTGATAAACTATCTCACAGGTTCGTGTTTATATTTTTAAAAAGGGAGTCTATACGCAAGCACCTTTTAAATAGAGAGACATCTTTTTTGTAAAGAGACACTTGCATGCACAACTGTAAAAGATCCCGGGTCATGTAATCAAGCATAAAGAATGGTCTTGCTGGTGAACAACATGGTCACCAATACAGCTGTAGACACTCAAAGGTTTATAATTTTGTGGCCAAGGTCAGGGTTCCAGGTCAGCCTATAGGAAAAGGAAGAGTGGAGAAGTCAGTCCTGACAGGGCGGTGCAGTGGGAGCAGCGTTCCAGCTGAGGTGGAGCCCCTGCCTGAGAAGTCCCACAGGAGAGTGACAACCTTGCTGCCCATTGTCCACCTGAGAGCCAATTGAAGCTGGTTAAAGTTCTCCTTTCAATTAGATTTTTCTCCCATTTTTCTAGGATCAAATTATAAATGTATAAGGGGCGTGAGAAAGCTGCAGTGTAGTTGCATAATTGATGTACTTTAATGGAGGCAGCTGGATGCCACGTGCTCCAGGGTTCAGGTTGATTGCAGCATGGTTAGGCAGACAGTGGTCTATTCGGTAAAGAGAGGGGAAGAGGCTCACGTTAACACCATGGGAGGGGCAATTGCTATCTCTAGGCTGACCTGTGCAGTTACAGTGAGAGTGTGGCATTTTTACTTAACCCCCACTGAGGATCGTGGCTGGCCATTTCCTCATTCCATGTGCGAGGATTATGTCTCATTGGATGGTAGTGACCAAGTCTCTAGGACGGTAGAAATAGTCGTAGTGTGGAATTAAAAGACCTGATGATAAATTTTGAATCGGTGTGGCTTCCTTCCAGGTTTCCCAGCTCTCCTCTCTGCACACTCAGCTCATGCCTATTTGAACACATAGCTAATCTAATCCCACTATCCAATTAGTGACAGCATAGTTCAGGAAGCAAGAAGAAAATTATCCTTAAAACTTTACACATTCTTGCTCAGATGCAAATTACTTATACTTTTCCTGGAATTTGGGGGAAATGGATTACAATTGTATTGCAAACCAACTGTATGCAAAGATAAAGTTTTCTTTAAGTTTTACAAACAGTGGCTCAGACAACTTGGAAGCAAAGACAATTCTGAGATATAATCACAGACAGAGGCAGAACAAGAGCTATTTTATCACCGGGATGGCTATGTACCCAGATGGTGTCTCATACTGAGCTTTCTAAGAACTCCTATTCACAGGGACATGCCACAAGGCTTTTAAGGTGCTTTTGTGATGTTTTCCTCATTACCATGCATAAGATGCTCTTGTCTCAATGGTAACAGTTGGGGCCATTTCTTTCTCTAAGAGTCTACCTGTCCCAGTGGTTTCTAGCTCAAGGTAACATGAGGAAACAGAAATGGCTACAATGCTGTCTCCCCAGAGATTCCCAAAAGACAAGGGCAGTTCACTGAGGCAAATACAATGGTGTGTGTGTGCATGTGTGTGTGCATGTGTGTGTATGCAGGTGTGTGTATGTGTGTGTGTGTGTGTGTGTGTGTGTGTGTGCGTGCACATTTACACGGAGCATATATGTAAAGTCACCCAGCCAGGTCTTACTTCCAAAAGTATATCTACTTATCTAAATTATGAGATGATAGTAACTATTATATGAGGAATTCCTACATTTTGTGTGTTAGCTTTCTATCACAGTGACAACAAATATCAAAGATGAGCAAATATAAAGAAGGAGAGTTTATTTTGACTCCTGGAGTTAAATGCTTCAGTCCCACTGTCTCCACTATGTGCTGTAGAGGGTGTTATGACAGCAGCACATTGTGGGGCAAAGGTGCCCAGTGACCAGAAAGTGAGAAAAGAAGGGAAGGCCACCAGGGTACCAATGTCTTTTCAAGGTCACACTCCCAGTGATGTAACTCCTTTCCCATGAGTCTCCTAAAAGTCCTGCATTTCCAAAGAGTACTGTAAACTGGGGACCTTCTTTAACACATCAGCTTTAGGAGATGCTTAAGGCAAAAACTTAGTGTTTTCATTACTTAGTGTTATTGAGAATGTAACATGATTTACATTTAAAATCTCCTCTTAGGTTAAGATGCTCATTCCACTGGTCCAGGAACAGAGGAGGAATGGTAGAGGTGATGTAAGAGGGGCAGTGAGCTGATGTCACTAGCCTATCCCCTAAATATGCACCACTTTCAGCTAGGTCTCTGCATTTTCGCTTAGCTCTGTGACCTAACCAAGGAGTGCCAAGGCGCCCCAAGAAGAGAACCCAACTGATAAGATGGCACGATCTCAAACGTCTGTGCAGTGTGAGCTGACCATATTTACTCCCATTACCTTTCTTTGCTGTCCTAGTCCTCTTCCTAAAAAAGGCTCATCACACCAGAAGCTCAGGGTCCATTACAGAGATACCAGTAAGATGCCTGGTTTAGCTTCTGTAACGCAGGGGTTGTGATCAAAGAGACAAGAGCAAGCACCAGAATTTTAAGATTAGTTTTGTGTGTCTAATTTACTTGTACATATGTGCACCAGACATGTGTGACAGCACCAGCATTTTGGTTTTTGTTGTTGTTGTTTGGCATTCTTTTGCAAACATGGCAATGGAGAAGATGCCGAGAGCTTTACATCTGGGGCAGGTAGTAGGAAGAGAGAGAGAGATCCTGGGCCTGGTTTGAGCACTTAAAACCTCAAAGCCCTCCTACCCAGTAGCACACTTCCCCCAACAAGGCCATACCTACTCCAACAGGGACACACCACCCTATGAGTGCCACTCTCCAGGAGTCCGTATTCCCCAGCATCACTCTGCTTTTTAGACAGGGTTTCATGTAGCCCAGGCTGGCCTCAAATTAGTTAGGCAGCATGGGATTGGCTTGAAGTCCTGATCCTTCTGCCTCAGCACACTAAACACTAGGGATACAGGGATGCCCCACTAGGCTATCCCGATTCCTTCAAAATTTTAAACTGTGATTTGAGTCAGTAATTCAGAAGTGCTTTAAAATGTTATGTTTGACTTCCTTTGGGGAAAACATGAAGATGCATTTTCACATAGACTAGAGCTGGAGAGTGACTGCATCTATGCTAGGTGAAAAGTGATCACCAGAGATGTTTGCTCTGAAATGCCTTCTCTTTTCTTGCTTTGGAATAAGATACAGGGCTCTCTGATTTTCTGAGTACTCCGGCATGTCTACATGCAACATGCATATTACCCCTGACAGAGGCACAGACTTAAAACTTAGACACGTGTTTTCAGACTGCCCTCTTCCTGATTGCTTCATATATTTAAATACTTAGGGAGTGGCATTATTTGAAAGGATTAGGAGGTGTGGCCTTGTTGGAGGAAGTGTGTCACTGGCGGGGGTGGTCTTTAAGGTGTCATAAGCCCAAGCCAGGCACAATGGTTCTCTTCTTCCTATAGATCTGGACATACAACTCTCAGCTCCTTCTTCAGCACCTTGTCTGCTTGCATACCACCATGCTTACTACCATGCTGATAATGGGGTAAACCTCCGAAACTGTATGCTAGCCCCAATTAAATGTTTTCCTTTATAAGAGGTGCCATGGTCATGGTGTCTCTTCACAACAACAGAACAACAGAACTAAGAATGTGCCAAGGATCTTTCCATAATTTTCCGAACTAGCTAGTGTGGTAGAGAGGCTAATGATTTTCAGAGGGTCCCATGGTGACCATACAGTATTAAGAGAATGCTAAAGATGACCTAAAAACCTTTGTCTGTTCTAAGAAGCATGGTAGTTGAACCCAAGTTTACCCCAGAGGTAGGAAGGAAGAGACAAGCTCCCTAGACTACTTGACTCATCTTCCAAAGAAAATATATGAGCTGGAGAGATGACTCAGCAGCTCAGAGCAATTGTTGTTCCTACAAAGAACCTGGTTTCAGCTCCCAGCATCTACATGAAGGCTCACAGTTATCTGTAACAACATCTGTAACTCTTCCACATAAACATGCATTCAGGAAAAGATAATTACATACATTAAATAAATATAAATATAAATACAATAAGAAAGAAAGTAATTACAGACTCAATCATATCTCAGTAATAACAATACTTCAAGTTAGAGCAATGGTAGCAATGACTAGATGCATTGATTGCTTCCCTCTTCAAAATTCAAAGCAAGTTGTGGGAATGACATAAAAATAAGCCTAACAGGAAGCTTCCATGTTCTGAATGAAGCTGAATGGGTGACATTAGTAAATAGCTCATAGGAAGTCTCTGGATTTGGGGTCAGGGGACACAGCCACTGCTCCATCAAACAGAAGTGCTCCGTGTGTATTTCAGCGGGTAAGAAAATGGGGCAAATGAGACACAGGGAGGGAAGAACTGAGTGTTAATAAGCCAGGTTGCTGAGGAGGAGCACGCAGAAGTGCACATTTACTCTTCATAATGGGATCATGAGTTACCTGTAAAAACATTTAGCTTTGATTGTTTTAAAGAGAAGAGATAAAATGTTTAACCCTGGAGCGTGCTTTTTGTTTGTTTGTTTGTTTGTTTGAAATGATAATCCTGATGCAACAGCTATACTGTCCAAGAGACCAACCACTACAGCTTCCTATCAAAGGATGCAACTGAGAACAGTGGTGCAGATGTTCCATTTCCAAGTGATGAGGTGAAGGCACATCTGAGGGCAAGAGGAGCTGAAGTGCCATCCATAGACTGTGTGAAAGCTCCCACCTGGTCCCAGGACTCATCTGTCTGACTCTGACCAAGACGTTTCATACCACACAGGCCCAAATGCTGTCTACTTGTGTAATTAAAAATATCCTCTAGGGCTTTTCCTTGAGAAAGTGTGATTGTACTAAAATTACAACGAGTCCTTGAGACCCAGACAAGCAGGGCCAGAATGTGAGATCAAGAGAGTGAATATGGTACGTAGGGAGGGAATAACCTACTTGTTCTGAGGTAAAATCTTTTGGCTAAACTTTTCAAGACTCCTTATGTTTTTCTACACATTTTTCCCCCTGACTGCTCCAGGCAGATGCATATGAGTCTCCAGTTTCTCCTTTCACACTGGGAATCTCTCTTGGAAGAGAACACTTACACTTTTCCACAGGAATTAAGTAAGGAATAAGAGAGGAAACATCCTTCTGTAGAGATCAAGGTGACAGTAAAAACAACTGAGTCATTCTGAATTTTAATTATTGGCTTCTTATATTGTTTATTTTCCTCATTTATTTAAAACAGGTTCTTCCTTGTACAATAAATCTTGGCTATAGTTTCCCTTCCCTCTACTCCTCTCAAACCTTCCCCACTTCCCCTCTCCTCTGGATTTACTCCTTTCTGTCTCTCATTGGAAAAGAACAGGCTTCTGGTAGATAACATGAAACATGACAAAAAGTATGCGAGGAAACAGAAACTATCACATCGAGGCTGGACAAGGAAACCTGGCAGTAGGAAAAGAGCCCCAAGAGCAGACACAGGAATTGAAGACCCACTTGTTCACACACCTAGGAGTCCCATAAGAATACCAATCTGAGAGCTGGTATTGGTACAGACTTGCATGTGCTCTGGTTTTTGCTGCTTTGGTCTCTGTGAGTTCATATGAGCTTTTCTCATTTGAATCAGAAGGCCTTGTTCTCCTGGTGTCTTGCTTCCTCTCTGGCTCTTACAGTCTTTCCATCTCTTCTTCAGTGGGGTTCCCTGAACTCTGAGTGGGGGGATTTGATGCAGACATTTAGAGCGGTGTATTCCAAGGTCTTTCTGTATATAGTATTACTGTCAGTCTCTGTATTCCCAAGTGCTGCAGGAGGAAGCCTCTCCAGTGATGGCTGCATAAAGCACAGATCTGTGGGCACAGCAGAATATCGTTAGGAGTCAATCTGTTGTTACTTTTTTTTACCCTATGTCCCTTGGTTATCTAGTCTCTGGATCTTGGTCACCCAAACAGCGTCAGCTATGGGTTTCATTTTACAGACTGGGCCTTAAGTCAAATCAGACAGTGGTTGGTCACTTCCATAAATTCTGTGCCACTATTGCCCTAACATATCTTGTAGGGAGGACTTACTGCAGTTCAAAGGTTTTTGTGGCTGGGTTGGTGTTTGTGTTTCTCTTTCGGTAGCCTGCAGAATCTCTTCCTGCACAAAAGACACTAGAATGTAGGGGCGAGGACACCCTGTAAGCACCAGCTTGATTTTTTCCATGTTCAATGAGTTATGTGTAATATGTAAAGGAAGACAAATTAGAATTATATCTGATTTCTCATCAGAGACTCTAAAAGCCAGAATGTTATGGGCAGTTGTAACCTAATCTAAGTGAATACTCAAATAACTAAGTAGTTGAAGCTCTGCCAATCATAGTAGCCACACCTTTGGTCAATCCAGACTAACAGTTTCCATGTGTCTTAGGAAGGATGACCATTTCTGTGATGAAACTGTCATCAAAGCAAGTTGGGGAGGAAAGGGTTTATTTGTCTTATACTTCCAGATCACTGTTTATCATTGAACCAAGACAGGACAAGAAATGAAACAGAGCAGGAACCAGGAGATAGGAGCTGATGCAGAGGCCTGGGATAGTTGCTGCTTACTGGCTCTCCTTGGCTTGCTCAGCCTGCATATATATATATATATAAAACTAGCCCAGGATAGCACCACAGACAATGGGTTGGGCTGCCTCCACCAATGTATTTAAGAAAATGCCTTATAGGCTTCAGCCTGATTTTATGGATACATTTTCTCAATTGACATTTCCTCCTCTCAGATGAGAGTGGCTTGTGTCAAGTTGATATAAAACTAGTCAGCACACCACATTATGACCATATAAGGCAAATGTCAACTGCAGCCAATCAGGATATTTCTGTTTGTAACTTTTTCCCATTGGCTATGAATAGTCTGCACATATATTAGGATGGGACATTATCAATCAACTTCCTTCAGGAATAGTGCTCAATAATCTTCCTTAATCATTCATCAGTTTAACTCAATTCAAGTTTATCTCTAATGGAGTTAGCGTGGGGTTTAGGACAAAGGCACAGGTTAAAGAAGAAACAATAAAAACCACAATGTGCAAGTAACACAAATCACATCTGTATGGGACAAAGCTCAGAAGGCTGAACACATGAGATGGGGACAGCCGACCAACATTAACCAGTGGACATTTCAATTATCCTTCAGAGTTCGCTGTGGTTGTGTGTAACCCTTTGATTCCCCTACTATCAGCTGAGGGCAGGAGGATTATGAGTTTGTGGCCAGCCAGAGTTGCATAGATTGTGTCTCAAACAAGAAAAATAATCAATAAACAATCTGACCTGGTTGGGTTAGTTGTTGTTGCTGCTGCTGTTTGATTGTTTTGTTTGTTTCCTGTAACTTGACACAAGCTAAAGCTATCTGGGAAGATGAACTTCCATTGAGAAAAATGCCTCCATCAAATTGCTTGCAGACCAGTCTGTGGGAGGCATGTTTTTGACCAGCGATTGATGTAGGAGGAGCCACATCACTGGGAGTGGTGCCTCACCTGGGCAGGTGGTCCCAGATGGTATAAGAAAGCAAGCTGAGCAAACCATGGGGAGCAAGGCAGTACAAAGCATTCCTCTATGACCTCTGCTATTCCTCTAGATTCCTGCCTTGAGTCTCTGACTTCTCTTACTGATGGACTAAAACTGCAAGCTGAAATAAATCCTTTCCTCTCTAAACTGCTCTTGATTATAGTGTTTTATCATGGCAATAGAATACTTAGAACACGACTATATTTTTATAGTTCCATAATTTTGTTTTATTTTTAATTTTTAAGAAGATATGTTTATGGTAGCCATGACATGGTAAGTCCATGAATCATCAGAGTTTCTGCAAAGAGGCCCACCTTAGGAAGCAGGGAGCCTGGGTTCTAGTTGCTGTTACACTATTGAAAGCCATTTAGGATTAGAGGGGAGGGGAGGCTGGCTGTGTGACATGTCTCTTGAAGACTATTTTTGATTAGTTCTAAAAAGGAAGATTGGAACCTTTTTACCTCTGGAATCCTGTTAGTCTCCAAAATGGGTCATTTTTGACCTGTTTCTCTCATGAGAACAGTGATTCAGTTGACTGGTCTGAAATTGGACAATGGAGGGTTGGTGGTGCACACACATTGTTCCAAACTCAGGAGGGAGACAAGAGCACCCCCCTGAGTTGGAGAGAAACCTGAGATAAGTACTGGACCCTCTTTCTAAATTAATTTTTTAAAGATACATTTATTTATTCTTTTATTTGTATGAGTGTTTTACCTACATATATGCCTGTGTACCACATATGTGCCGGCTGTGCATAGGGGTCAGAAGGGAACATTGGATCCCCTGAAACTGGAATTACAGAGGGTTGTAAGCCAACCAGACCCACGTCTTCTGTAAGAACAAGTGCTCTTAACCACTGAGCAATCTCTCTAGCTCATATCCATAATTTTAGAATAGTTATAAGTAAAAGAAAAATTGTAAAGATTGTATATAATTCCTATGAACCCTGTTAACATCTTATAATATAGCAGTATGGTAATTTTGTTATAAGTAATGGACCAACAATGATAAATTAATATTAACTAAATATACATTTTATTCTTCTTTCATTAGTTTCTTCCCAATGTTCTTTTTTATTTCAGAGTCCCTTCTGAGACAACACATTACATTTAGTCAACATGACTCCTCAGGCTTCTCCTAGCTGAAGCAGTTTCTCATGGCTTCCTTGTTTTTGATGACCTTGAAAATCATCAGACTTACTTTGGACCACACTTTCATAAGCTTCTGTCCATTATTACTAAACTTTGCTCTTTTGGATGTGGAGGCAGGACATCACCGTGGATGACAATGTGATAGAGTAAAGTAACTCACTTCATAGTTGACAGGAGGTGGCCCAGGGGTTATATTTGTGATGGAATCTTGTGTGAAAATTGTAAGAGCCTTCACTTGCCAATAAAAAAATCCTCGGCCAATGGCAAGATTGGAAGGCATGGTGGATTTGCCCCAGACATGGAGGAGGATGGTTGCATAAACATAAGAACCAGGTAGCCAGCCATATGACTTAGAATAGAATATATGGGTAGTTAAGTTAGAAACTAGTTGGGTAGCAAGGCAGAGCTATTAGTCTAGTCACTTATTCATATGTAAGAAGTCTGAGAGTCCAACAGAGTGGTCAAGTAGAAAAACAGAAGATTATGCATGAATTTAACTACACATACTCTCCAAAATCACTCCTCCTCAAAGTGACTTACTTCCTCTTCTAGGCCCTATCTTCAGATAACCCACTCATTGGTCAGTGTGTTCACAATTCTTTATGACAGCACAGTAGCTGAGCTTCAGGTTTCTAGCACACAAGCTTTGTGTGGGGCACTTCATATTCAAATAGTAACATGACCTTATATCTTGTAACTGTTGAACTCACTCTAACAATTTTGAGTTTAAGTTAGTTAATTAAAGTTTTACTTCCTTTTCAACCTGAGTGCATTTCTTTTTCTAGGCTAGTTCACTCTAGCTAGAACTTCTGGAACAATATTGTGTGGCAAGGGGGAAAACAAGAATTGATGTCTTGCTCCTGATCTTTGGGGAAATCTCTCAGTCTTCTATTGGTTGTTGTTTTTCATTTAAGTTGAGGGAAACTCCTATTTTTACTTTGCTATAAAAGGGTACTGAAGTTTGCAAAACTTTTTTTCTGCATCTATTGAGGTAATGGTGTGGTCTAACCTTATTTTCATATGACACATTGCATATAGTATATTACACTGATTAATTTTCCAATGCTAAGCAAACCATGGATACCTCAGTTACTCTGACCTGGCCATGAAGGTCCCTTGGCTTTTTATTTTTTATATGCAATAGGATTCATTTTTAGCATTTAAGGATTTGTGCTATATTTCCATTTTATTTTCTTAAGCCTTTGTTTGACTTTCGAATAAGGGTAATAAATGTTCTCTACTCTTTTGGAGGAGAGATTGTATAGCAGGTTGTTGTAACTTTGCTTCTTTTGTTGTTATATTTATTAATGATATAAAATGACATTATGACATTCTCACACATGTATATAGTGTATCTCCCTAACACTTGCCTCTCGTACTCCAGTGAGCTTGTGCTCCTCCACACCCACCTCTATCTCTGGTGGCCTAATGAGTTTTATTACAGTTGTTTATCAGGAGCGTTGGTGAGGACTTATTTACAAAGGTGTAGGTGTCTTATCAGGAGCTACAGCACTGAAAAAAAAAAATCTCTTCCTTCCACATCCCTCAGAATTGAAGGACCCAGTCTTGCTGAATATACTTTTATCTACTTTGCTTTATGCTCTTGTGTGGGCTGCACTACCAGCCACCTGTCCAGTGTCTCTTTGGATCAGCAGATGAAACACACACACACACACACACACACAAACACACACTTAGCTTATCTTTAACATGCCTTATTGGCTCAGTGGCTAGGCACTTCCAAGCCTCCCAAGGCTAGTGTGCCCTTTCCTCCATACTCCTGGCTAAACACCTTCCAAATCTACCTTTAACTGTGCTGCCCAGTTACCGTCTGTAATGTCCATTGGTTGTCGCTGCCCAAGATGCTGTAGGACTACCCTTCCATGGGATGCTGTCCCTTTCCACCTACATTTTGCATGATCTCCCCTCTAGCTTTCAGTCTGTCCCATCTCTCTCCCTCACGTATGGTGATTTCCTCTGAGTCCTACCCTCCAACCCTCTGCAACTCTAAGTGCCCCACCTTGTGCCCAGCCATTGGCCACTGGCATCTTTACTGATAGATTAAAAACCAATTGGGGACAAGGGCCTTCAGCACCCAGACACTCAGATTCAACCCGTTAGCACCAGTCTCCAACACAGCATTGTTGTGTAATAACAGCTACTGTGAGTTCCAGAGCACAGCAGGGATTGCATGCCCAACACACATTCCCTGCCATGCCTCTCCTTTTGCCTCTTCTGTCTCTTCTTTTGTCCCCGTTCCTTTATTTAATTACTTTACAGACTGATCAAAGCCCCCTCTCTCTTCTCCTCCCAGTTCCATCCTTATACTCTTTCCCTCGAGCCCCCGGTGGTTCAGTCTCTGTGAGCCCCCATGGGCCCAGGTTCGTTGACTCTGCAGGTCTTCCTGTGATGTCCTTGACTGCTCTGGCTCCATCAATTCTGTTCTTCACTCTTCCATAAGACTCCCCAAGCTCTGCCTATTGTTTGGCTGTTAGTCACTTCATTTGATTCCATCTGCTGCTGGGTGAAGCTTCTCAGGAGACAGTTATGCTCGGCTCCTGTCCACAAGCATAGCAGAGTATCATTAATATTGTCAGGGGTTGTCTCCCATGGGGTGGGTCTCAAGTATGGCCAGTCATTGGTTAGCCATTCCTTCAATCTCTGGTTCATCTTTATCCCTGCATGTTCATGCATAGGTAGGTAAAATTCTGTGTCAAAGGTTTTGTGAGTGATTTGGTGTCCCCTCCATCCACTGGAAGTCCTGCCTGACTATAGGAGGTGGCCAGTTCAGCCTCCATATTCCCAACTGCTAGGAGTTTTAGTTAGGGTCACTCCAATAGACTGGAAGCCTCCCCCATCCCAGAGATGTTCCCTGCCAGGGACCAGCCCCGGTGTTTACGGGGTGTCTTCTTTCTTGTTAGTTCTTCTTAAGACTGCAGTGGGGGAAAAGCATCAGCATATGTTCATGTCTTATGAGATATTTAGGGTTGCTGTATAATAGCTTGTCCCATTATGGCTCCCAACAGTCCCCCCACTAATTTCTGTTCTCCCCATACCTGATCCCTGCTTTTGTTTCCCTCCCCCGCCCATTTCCTACCTCATTTCCCACCTAGTTCTCTCCTTCAAATCCACTTCCAGAGTCTATTTTATTTCCCCTTCTGAGTGAGATTTAAGAATCCTCCTTTGGGCCCTCCTTGTTATTTGGCTTCCCTGGTTCTGTACTTTATGGCTAATACATACCATGAATGTCTTTCTGGGTCTGAGTTGCCTCACTCAAGATAGTATTTTCTAGTTCTTCCATCCATTTGCCTGCAAATTTCATGATGTCTTTGTTTTTAATGGCTGAGAAATATTCCATTTATTTCTTTATGTGGTGCAAAAATGCACCACATTTTCTTTAACCATTTTCAGTTGAGGGCCACCGAGGTTGCTTCCAGTTTCTGGCCATTACAAATAAAGCTGCTATGAACATAGTTGAGTGAATGTCCCGATGGTATGGTGAAGCACCTTTTAGGTAAATGCCCAGGAATGGCATAGCTGGGTCTTAAGGTAAAACTATTCTCAGTTTTCCGAGAAACTGCCAGATTCATTTCCAGAGTGGTTGTACAAGTTTACACTGCCACCCGCAATGGAGGGGTGTTCCCTTTGCTCAACATGCTTTCCCAAAGGTGCCCTAGGCAGCAATACCAATGGGCTTCACAGAAGGTAACGGGGCAACTCAGCTAAGGGCATATTTGGAGGTGTTGAGCTAGGAGTAAAGGGAAGGGCACTTTAGCCACAGGAGGCTTAGAAGAACCCAGTCCCTGAGTCAATAAAACAGGTTAAAAATGAGATAATGTGTGTATGATTTTTATTCACAAATCCAATGAGAGCTTGGGCAGATGGTTGGAAAAGTGTGGCCACCCAGGGGCTAAGGTGAGATACCAAAAACTACACACTGCAAGTTGGACTTGAATTTTGTGCCAGGTGATATGAATCTATTTCTATCCTCTACATGCAAACATCCAGTTAGACCAGTATCATTTATTGAAGATGCTATCTTTTTTTCCATTGTATTGTTTTAAATTCTTTGTCAAAAATCAAGTGTCTGTAGATGTGTGGGTTTATTTCTGGGCCCTTGATTTGATTCTGTTTATTAACCTGTCTGTTTTCATGCCAATACCATGAGGCTCTCATTACTACGGCTCTGTAGTGCATCTTGAAACCAGGAATGGTGATACTTCCAGAAGTTCTTTTATTGTACAGAATTATTTTAGCTATACTAACATTTATATTTTTCATATGAATTTGGGAATTGATCTTTCAAAATCTGTGTTGGAATTTTGATGAGAATTCCATTGACTCTGTATATTGCTTTTGGCAAGATGGCCATTTTTAATATATTAATCTCACTGATTCATGCTTTAATATGAATTTCTTCAATTTCTTTGTTCTAAGACTTAAAGTTCTTGTCATTTAAAAGCACAACCTAAAGCTCTAGAACAAAAAGAACAAGCACATTCCAAAGGAATAGAAGGCAGGAAGTAATCAAACTCGGGCTGAAATCAACAAATTAGAAACAAAGAGAGCAATAAAAGAATCAATAAAACCAAGAGCTGGTTCTTTGAGAAAATCAACAGGAGAGACAAACTCTTAGCCAAACTAAATAAAGGTGAGAGACAGTATCCAAATCAACAAAATCAGAAATAAAGGGGGACATAAAAACAGACACTGAGAAAATACGAAGAATCAAAAGCCTGTACTCCACAAAATTAGAAAATATAAATGAAATGGATTATTGTCTTGATAGATACCACTTACCAAAGTCAAATCAAGACCAGGTAAACACTTTGAGTAGTCCTATGACCCCTAAGGAAAAAGAAGTAGTCATTAAAAGTCTCCCAACCAAAACCAACCAACCAACCAAACAAACAAACAAACAAACAACAACAAAACCAATATTCCTCAAACTGTTCCACAAAATAAAAACAAAAGGAATGTTGTCAAACTCATTCTATGAGGCCACAATTACCTGATACCTAAACCACACAAAGACTTCACAGAGAGACTTTCAGATCAATTTTCCTTATGAACACCAATGTAAAAATAACAAAATACCCATAATCCAAAATCCAAGAACACATCAAAAACCCCATCCACCATGATCAAGTAGGCTTTATCCCAGAGATATACATATAGTTCAGTATAAAAAAAATTCATCAAAGTAATCCACCATATAAGTAAACTCAAAGAAAAAAGAAATCATCTCATTAGATGCTAAAAAGCCTTTGACAAAATCCAACACCCTTTCGTGTTAAAAGTCTTGGAGAGATCAAAGATAAATTGTACATACTTAAGTGTAATAGAGGCTTAAGCACAAAACAAGCCAATAACCAACATCAAATTAAATGGAGAAAAACCAAAAGCAATTCCACTAAAATCAGAGACAAGACAAGGCTGTTCACTCTCTCCATACCAATTGAAGTATATGAAGTTCTAGCTAGAGCAATAAGACAACTAAAAGAGGTCAAGGGGATACAAATTGGAAAGGAAGAAGTCAAGGTATCACTATTCACAGATGATATGATAGTACACATAAGTGATCCCAAAAATTTTACCAGAGAACTCCTACAGCTTATATTTTGTTTCTTCTTCTATGAAATTTCATGGTGTTTGGAGGGCTGTTAGAGAGGTCTCTTTCATGACTAAGCATGTTATAAATTCATTTATGTGTTCAGTAAATAGAATTTTCACTAACAACAGTATTTGATTCTCTCTCTCTCTCTCTCTCTCTCTCTCTCTCTCTCTCTCTCTCTCTCTCTCTCTCTCTGTGTGTGTGTGTGTGTGTGTGTGTGTGACTTTGATTTATAACTCAATCATTTTCTTATAGGTCTATTCAGAGTTTTCCTCTCTTCTTTGGTAGTTTACATCTATTTTTTTTTGGTTAGAATTTTCCTTTTCCTGGTCAATCTGATTAAAAGTTTTCAATTTTGTTTATCTTTTCAAAAATTAACTTTTACTTTAATTGATTAATAATCATTTTAACTTTAGTATTCATTATCTTCCTGGTTGTTTTGGTTTTAATCTTTTTACATTCTAAATTTGAGGCAGAAGGTTAGACTATAGATTTGATTATTTTTGTATGTGTGGGTACATAATGTACTTTCTTTGCATGTTGTATGTACTTATTAGTGTGGATGTCTGTGTGTAAAGCACATGGAGGCCAGAGGTTCATGTCAAGAGTCTTTCCTTGATCTCTTTCCATCTTTACTTCTTGCTTTTTGAAACAATCTCTCAGTGACCCTGAAGATCTGATCATTTAATAAGCTAGGCTGTTTGCATGAGTCCTCGTATCTCTGCTGTACCTAGATATTAGAGATCTAATGTCAGGTCTACCTTCTTGTGTGGTAGACACTTTACTGAGTGAGCCATGTCTCTAGCTCTAAAATCCTTTTTCAGAACCAAAAATGTTGACTTTCATTGTGTTTTGTATATTGTGAATTCACTCAGTTCCAAGTATTTTCTGTTCCCCACCCCTTAATTTTGTCCTTTATTTCACAAAAGTTTGAATCCATCAAATTCCCTTCAGACATGTGGTGGCTTGAATATGCTTGGCCTATAGGAAGTGGTCCTATTGAGAGGTGTGGCCTACTTAAGTGTGGCTTGAAGAAAGTGTGTCACTGGGGATGGGCTTTGAGGTCCTATGCTTACGCTCTGCCCAGTTTAGAAGAGACCCTCCTCCTAGGTGCCTTGAAGACAGTCTCCTCCTGGCTTTCTTTGGATGAAGATGTAGAACTTTCTGCTCCTCCAGTACCATGTCTGTCCGTACCCTGATATCCTTCCCACTAGGAGAGAATGGACTGAACCTATGAAATTGTAAACTAGCCCCAATTAACTGTTGTTATTTATAAGAATTGCCTTTGTCATGTTGTCTCTCCACAGCAATGAAATCCTAAGACAAGTTATTTATTTCTAATTCCCTTCCACAATAATAAGAAAAATATTTTGTATGCATTCAGGTTTTTCAAGATTATCTAGACTTATTAACTTTATCCCAAAGAATGGTCCATGCCCACTTCAGAGGTATGAGTGCCCTACTTTCACTGGGTAATGTACTATACAGATTCTTGTGGAGCCTAATATTTTTTCATTTCCTTGTGTGTCTTTTGTTGAGTTGTTCTGTATGTTATTTAAGATGGATTATTGATACCTCCAACAATGCCTATTTACACAATTAATGTCCTTTTTAAAAATTCTTGTATTTTGCAGTTTCACTGTTGGGTATTTGGGGGATCAGAATAGTTACATGTTGTTGTGAATTGACTCTTTCTTTCCTTACAACTTTATTTTAAAATAAACAGGGGTACAGGTAAAGATTATTAAAAGCATTTTAGCATAAAAATATATGAATATATTTTTGCCAGTACTTGATTTCTTTTTAAAGGTTTGATAGTATGCACTGAAATCTTACTATTTACAATGATCATAAAGTGTATGTAAAACAAAACGTAACATGAAAATAGTCAAAGGTTTCTTGCTGTGTAAAGATTAAACATGTTTTTTAATTACCAAAAGTTGCCACAAGGCTACGTTCTTAGCTCTTGAGTTATTAATGATTTAAGGTCTAGGAGTACCCCACTCTGAGAGGGTGGTATACACTTATTGTTTTTTTTTTTCCTAAGGAGGACTGAGATTTCCACCATTTGGCCTTTCTATTTTTTTTTCTTTCTTTCTTTCTTTCTTTCTTTCTTTCTTTCTTTCTTTCTTTCTTTCTTTCTTCCTTCCTTCCTTCCTTCCTTCCTTCCTTCCTTCCTTCCTTCTTTCTTTCTTTCTTTCTTTCTTTCTTTCTTTCTTTCTTTCTTTCTTTCTTGCTTTCTTTTGAGCATCATATGGTCTGTGAGTTGTTTCTGGGGTATTCAGAGCATTCTGGGGTTAGTATCCAATTATCAGTGACTACATATTATGTCTATTCTTTTGTGACTGGGTTGCCACACTCAGGATGATATTCTCTAGATACATCCATTTTCCTAGGAATTTCATAAAGTCATTATTTCTAATAGCTGAGTAGTACTCCATTGTGTAAATATAACACAATTTCTGTATCCATTCATCTATTGAAGGTTAGCTGGGTTCTTTCCAGCTTCTGGCTATTATAATTAAGGCTGCTATGAACATGGTGAAGCATGTGTCCTTATTGTATGTTGGAGCATCTTTGGGGTATATGCCCAGAAGTGGAATAACTGGGTCTTCAGGTAGTACTATGTCCAGTGTTCTGAGGCACTGGTAGACTGATTTCCAGAGTGGATGGACCAGCTAACAACCTGATCAATAATGGAGGAGTGTTTTCTTGACAGTGTGCTTAGCCTTACAGAAACTTTGCAATGTCAGTAAGTCCCATTTATCAATTCTTGATCTTAGAGCATAAGCCATTGGTGTTCTGTTCAGGAAAATTTCCCCTGTGCCTATGTGTTCTAAGGTTTTTCCCACATTTTCTTTTCTAATAGTTTCAGTGTACCTGGTTTAATGTGGAGATCTTTGATCCACTTGCATTTGAGCTTTGTACAAGGAGATAAGAAAGGGTCCATTTTCATTCTTCTGCATGATGACTGCCAGTTTAGCCAACACCATTTGTTGAAGAGGCTGTCCTTTTTCCATTGAATGTTTTCAGCTCCTTTGTCAAAGATCAAGTGAAGTGACCATATGTGTGAGAGTTCATTTCTGGATCTTCTGTTCCATTGATCTACCTGCCTATCTCTGTACCAGTACCATGTGGTTTTTAACACAACTGCTTTGTAATATAGCTTTCTGTTAGGGATGGTGATTCCCGGAGAATATTTCTTCTTGTTGAGAATAGATTTTGATATTCTAGGTTTTTGGTATCCCAGATGAATATGCAAATTGTTCTTTCCAACTCTATGAATAATTGAGTTGGAATTTCGATGGGGATTGCATTGAATCTGTAGATTGCTTTTGGTAAGATGGCCATTTTTACAATGTTGATCCTTCCAATCAATGTGCATGGGAGATCTTTCCATCTTCTGAGATCTTCAATTTTCTTTTTCAGAGATTTGAAGTTCTTGTCATACAGGTTCTTCACTTGCTTATTTAGGGTTACATCAAGGTATTTCATGTTGTTTGTGACTATTGTGAAGGGCATCTTTTCCCTAATTTCTTTCTCAGCGTGTTTGTCCTTTGAATAGAGGAAGGCTACTGAGTTGTTTGAGTTAATTTTGTATCCAGTCACTTTGCTGAACTTGTTTATTAGCTGTAAAAGTTCTCTGGTGGAATTTGTGGGGTCACTTAAGTACACTATCATGTTATCTGCAAGTAGTGATATTTTTACTTCTTCCTTTCCAATTTGCATTTCTTTGATTTCCTTTTGCTGTGTGATTGCTCCAGCCAGGACTTCCAGTACTATGTTGAATAGGTAGGGGGAGAGTGGGCAGCTTTGTCTAGTCCCTGATTTTAATGGGATTACTTCAAGTTTCTCACTGTTTAGTTTGATGTTGGCTATTTGTTTGATGTATATTGCTTTTATTGTGTTTAGGTAAGGGCCTTGGATTCCTGTTCTTTCCATGACTTTTAACATGAAGGGGTGTTGAATTTTGTCAAATGCTTCCTCAGCATTTAGTGAGATGACCATGTGGGTTTTTTCCTTTGAGTTTGTTTATATAGTGGATTACGTTGATGGATTTCCATATATTAAACCATCCCTGCATCCCAGGGATGAAGCCTATTTGATCATGGTGAATGATGATTATTTTGATATGTTCTTTGATTTGATTAGCAAACATTTTATTGAGTATTTTTGCATCAATAAGGGAGATTGGTCTGAAGTTCTCTTTCCTTGTCTTTGTGTGGTTCAGGTATGAGAGTTATTGGGGCTTTGAAGAATGAGTTGGGTAGTGTTCCATCTGACTCTATTTTGTGCAGTAGTTTAGAGAATATTGGTATTAGGTTATCAATAAATGTCTGATAGAATTCTACATTGAACTCATCTGGTCCTGGACTTTTTTTTTTTTTTTTTGGTTGGGAGGCTTTTGGTGACTGCTTTTATTTTTTTAGGTGTTATGGGATTGTTTAGGTGGTTTATCTGGTCCTGATTTAACTTTGAACTTTGGTATCTGGTATCTGTCTAGAAATTTATCCATTTCCTTCAGATTTTCCAGTTTTGTTGAGTATAGGCTTTTGTAGTAGGATCTGATGATTTCCTTAATTTCCTCAGCTTCTGTTGTTATGTCTTCCCTTTCATTTCTGATTTTGTTAATTTGGAGACTCTCTCTTTGCCCTCTCCATAGTCTGGCTAAGGGTTTATTGATCTTGTTAATTTTCTCAAAGCTCCTGGTTTTGATGATTTTTGTATAGTTCTTTTTGTTTCTTCTTGGTCCATTTCCACTTTAAGTTTGATTATTTCCTGCAGTCTACTCCTCTTGGGTGTATCTGCTTCTTTTTGTTCTAGAGCTTTCAGCTGTGCTGTCAAGTTGCTAGTGTATGCTCTCTCCAGTTTCTTTTTGGAGGCACTCAGAGCTATGAGTTTTCCTCTTAGTACTGCTTTCATTGCATCCCATAGGTTTGGGTATGTTGTGCTTTCATATTTATTAAATTCTAGAAAATTCTTAATTTCTTTCTTTATTTTTTTTCTTTGACCATGCAATTGTTGAGTAAGTCATTGTTAATTTTCCATGTGTATGTGGTCTTTATGTTGTTTTTGTTGTTATTAAAGGCCAGCCTTAGTCCATCAGTGATCTGATAGGATGCATTGGAGTTTTTCAATCTTCTTATATCTACTGAGCCTTGTTTTGTGACTGACTATATGGTCAATTTTGGAAAAGGTACCATGAGGTGCTAAGAAGGTGTATTCTTTTGTTTTAGGATGAAATGTTCTGAAGATATTTTTTAATTTCAATTGGTTCATAACCTCCGCTAGTTTCACTGCATCTCTGGTTAGTTTCTGCTCCCGTGATCTGTCCATTAATGAGAGTGTGGTGTTGAAGTCTCCCACTATTATTGTGTGTGGTGCATGTATGTTTTGAGCTTTAGTAGGGTTTTTTTTTTATTAATATGGGTGCTCTTGAATTTGGAGCATATATGTTTAATATTGAGAATTGATCCTGATAAGTTGTTCCTGTAATGAGTAAAAAGTGTCCTTCCTTATCTTTTTTGATAACTTTTGGTTGAAAGTCTACTTTATTCGATATTAGAATGGCCACTCCAGCTTACTTCTGGGGGCCATTTGCTTGGAAGGTTTTTTTTCCAACCTTTTATTCTGAGGTACTGTCTGTCTTTGTCTCTGAGATGAGTTTCCTGTATGCAGCAAAATGCTGATTTCTGCTTATGTATCCAGTCTGACAATCTATGTCTCTTTATTGGGGAATTGAGTCCATTTATGTTAACAGATATTAAGAAGTAGTGATTGTTGTTTCCTGGAATTTTTGCTGTTAGAGGTAGAATTATGTCTGTGTGTCTTTCTTCTTTTCGTTTTCTTGCTTAGTTATTTTCTTGCTTTTTCTAGGTTGTAGTTTCTCTCCTTGTGTTGGGTTTTCCATCTATTATTCCTTGTAGGGCTGGATTTGTGTTCAGATATTGTGTAAATTTAGTTTTGTCCTATATTAACCTGGGCTGACATTTGTGTTCTCTTAGAGTTTGTATGATGTCTGTTCATGATCTTCTAGCTTTCATAGTTTCTGTTGAGAAGTCGGGTGTAATTCTGATTGGGCTGCCTTTGTATGTTACCTGTCTTTTTTTTTTTTAATTGAACAACTTTATTTTAAAAAACAAAGATAAATGTACAGATTTTAAGCATTTTTGCATAAAAGTATATGAATACATTTTTGTCAGTGCTTAGTTTTTTTAAAGGTTTGATAATGTGCATTAAGATCTTACTAGTTACAATGAGCATAAAGTACATGTAAAACAAGATGTAACCTGGAATTAGTCAAAGTTTTCTTGGTGTGTAAAGATTAAGCATAATGGTTTTTTATTTTCTGTTTTTTTTTTTTTCTTTTCTCGAACTTCATATAGTTTGTGAGTTGTTTCTGGGGTGTTCAGAGTTTTCTGGGGTTAGTATCCAATTATCAGTGACTGCATATTATATCTGTTCTTTTGTGATTGGGTTATCTCGCTCAGAATGATATTCTCTAGATGCATCCATTTTCTTAAGAATTTCATAAAGTCATTGTTTCTGATAGCTGAGTAGTACTCCATTGTATAAATATACCACAATTTTTGTATTTATTCATCTACTGAAGGACATCTGGGTTCTTTCCAGCTTCTGGCTATTATAAATAGGGCTGCTATAAACATTATGGTGCATGTGTATTTGTTGTATGTTGGAGCTTCCTTACTGCTTTTAGTATTCTTTCTTTGTTTTGAGCATTTGCTATTTTGACTATTATGTGTTGGGAAGAATTTCTTTTTTGGTTCAATCTATTTGGAGTTCTGTAGGCTTCTTTTCTGCTCATAGTCATCTCGTTCTTAAGGGTAGGGATGTTTTCTTCTATGATTTTGTTGAAGATATTTACTGTACCTTTTAGTTGATATTCTTTGCGTAATCAGTGCTGAGGTTTTTGTTAAATGGCATCTGGCTCTTTGAGGGAATATTGTCAGCCCAAATGAAAAAATTTAACTATACATTTATGAATGGTTACACACCTACTTATCTGTATTACAGTTATTTACATAGATACTCATTGATACCTTGTGACTTTTTCAGACATTCTCACTGTTATTTTACCTTCCTTCCTTCTTCTCTGTTATCTCCATCCCCATTTCCTAACTAATGCCCCTCATGGTCTTTCCATTTATCCCTTTAGATCACTTCTACCCTGCTATTCTTCACCATTTTACCCTGTTTTGTGTTGGGTGAGATTGCCCCCCCATAGGCTCATATATTTGAATAGTTGGTCCCCCATTGTTAGAATTATGGAGATGAATTGGAAATATGATCTTATTGGAAAAGTTATGTCCCTGGCAGCAGGCTTTAAGGTTTCAAAATCCCAGGACATTATTAGATAGCTCTCTCTGACTCTTGGTTGCTGTCTTGAGATGTTAGCTCTTAGTTATAGCTTCAATATTTTTCATGCCTGCCTGCAGTCATGCTTCCAACTAAAATGGTCATGGACTTTTAACTTTCTGAATCTTTAAGCCCCTAGTAAATTCTTTCTCCTATAAGTTGTCTTGGCCATGGTGTCTTAACAAAGCATTTTAAAGTACTAAAACACCTCCCATGTACTCCATTCCAATAATAGTTCCCTCTTACTTTCCTGGTTTCTTCAATTACGCCCGTGTATGTACTCACATCTGAAGATTTGGAATTAGGGAACTTGGATAAGAGAGGACATTCATTTGGCATTTATTTTGCTAGTTCTTGGTTACATTACTCAGTATAATCTTTAGATCTTTCCTAATTCTGCCATTTACCTGTAAAGTTAGAGATTTTATTTTATGTTTTTATATCTGAATAGTATTCCATAGTGCCTCTTAGTTGATATTCTTTGCCCTCTTCTATTCCTATTATCCTTAGGTTTGGTCTTCTCATTGTGTCCTGGATCTCCTGGACATTTTGGGTCAGGAGCTTTTTGGATTTTGCATCTTCTCTGACTGTTTTGTCTATGTTATCTTTGGCCCCCGAGATTCTTTCTTCCATCTCTTGTAGTCTGTTGGTGATGCTTGCATCTGTGACTCCTGATTTGTGTTTTCCTATAGTTCTTGGAGTAATTTTTGTGTTTCTTCTTTAATAGCCTCTATTTGTTTAAGTGTGTTCTCCTGTAATTCTTAAAGGAGTTATTCATGTGCATCTCCACAATCATTGTAAAGTATGGTTTCAAGTTTGAGTCTTGTTTTTCTGGAGTGTTTGGCAATCTACTACTTGCTGTGGTGGGAGAGCTGGGTTCTGATGTTGCCAGGTTGTCTTGGTTTCCATTGCTTAAATTCTTTTGATTTCTTCTTGCCATCTTGTTGTCTGTGATTATATGTGGTCTTGTTGTCAGTGACTGGCACCTGTCTTTCTCAAGGATCTGAGAGTCTGTGGGTTCAGGAAGAAAATTGCTTCTGAGTGTTTGGCTCTTTGTGGGCGAGCAGTGAGTTTTGGTGGCAGTGACTCAGTTGTCTTTGTGGGCTCAGGTGTGGGAGCTCTTGTGAGGCTCTTCTGGAAGCTCAGCCCTCTGCCCACTGGTCCTGAGTACTAGTAGCCCAGATCTGGCTCTTTCACTAGGCCAATAAGGACCCTTTTCCAGGGAGCACAGTACTTTCTGCTCACTGGGAACTCCTGGTGTGCCCTCCCTGGGCCCATGTGTCAGGCTCACCTCTGGTGTAAAAGTGCCTGTGGAGCTCATCTTCCAGCACTGCCTTTCCAGGCAGATCACGGTTCTTTTTGACACTGGCCTGGGCATCACTGCCAAGAATTCTCTGTGCTCTGGGTACTCACATCACAGCCTCACCAGGCCTGTGCCCCAGGTTCTCTGCTGGTCCAGGTTGAAAAGTGCCTGGGCATCTGGTCCACAAGCACAGCCTTTCCAGGCAGATCCTGATACCCTCTAACTGTGGGCCAGAAATAAACCTTTGCCACAAGCACTGCCAAGCACTCTCTGATGTCTGGGTACTCACAGCACAGCCTCACCAGGCCTGTGCCCCAGGTTATCCCGTAAATTGATTCTTAATGTTACAAAACATTTCATTAATCACCACCAGCATTTTTTTCTTAATTCCGGTTTGTCTTCTATCTGTTATAGCCATTCTGGTTATATTTCCTGGTTACTGTTTTCATGAGACCGTCTGAGTACACTTAGGAGCAGAGTGTTTCATAGTTAGTGATATTTGTATCTATAGTGTGACGTATCTTTGGGGTGGCACTCAAACCTAGATATGGCAAATTAATGCCTACTCCTTTCATTGATTCACATATAACTCATACACACC
This sequence comes from Micromys minutus, assembly GCF_963924665.1. NCBI lineage: Eukaryota > Metazoa > Chordata > Mammalia > Rodentia > Muridae > Micromys > Micromys minutus. Next base: position 10,994,095 of record NC_137959.1, read on the forward strand.
CATGAAGGTCATTTTTAGTATGTTTTAATGTGCCTCCATTTTGAGGTCAGGTATAGGATTTTATTCTTGTGTTATCCTTTCTGTTCTGGAGTTTTTGAATTTTGTAAAATTTGGTTTCAGATTTTAAATTAGAGATGGTAAGTCTACGTATATTTCACGTCTTTCAAAAACATTTATGTTTTTTAATGTAAAGTGAATTTTGTGTAGCATGTGGTTGAATCATATTTTAATCATAGTGGTGGACTCCACTTTTCTTACATTTATATTTACTGTAATTACTGATAAAGGAGAGTTTATGTCTAAGTGCTTTCTTATTTTTACTCTATATACCGTGTTTTGTAAGGAAACAAATATTTATGTGTGTAAGTACACATGGGCATCATGTACATGTACACACCTGCCATCCACACATGCCAGAAGAAGACATTAGATCCCTTGAAACGGGAGTTACAGGTGGTTGCCAGACATTATGTGGGTGCTGGGAACTGAGCCTGGTCCCCTGCAAGAGCAGCAGGTACTCTTAACTACTGAGCCATCTTTCTAGCCTCACTGAGCTCTTTTGAGCTCGTGCACAAACCTGTTCCTGCCTGAGCTGTATCCTCTTTGGCCTTATGGACATCTCACTCTTCAACTTTCAAGTTTTCCTTTAGTCTGTCGTTCACTGCCAGTGCTAGTCATGCCTGAAAGGCAGCCAAGATTTCAAATTATTTACAAACACATTCCAGAGAGAAGTTTTTGCAGGGGCATAATTCCAACGAAATTACACAAACACAGGACAAGCACTCACTAGAATGGTTAGATAACCATTGCTCTTTGATAACAAGTGTTCGCGAGAGAGCTTCAGCCCATTCTCTTCCTTCTTACATAGAGAACACCACCACTATTTCTTGGGGCTCCCAGAGTGCCGAGGAATGGGAAAGAGTCGCTGAAGTACCACATGGAGGCTTGATCTTGCAAAACTCAGGGTTGTTGCTCGTTTTCATTAAATCCTCCCAAAGTGTCAATGAGCCCTGTCTTGGCTTCCAGGGTTCTACACAGTCCCTCCATGCTCCTTCCTTCCTACTCTAACAAGTCACTAGACATGGCCACTTTTGAGAAGTGTGGAGTCAGGTTACATCTTTGTGGATGGAGATGCTGGGTAAATGACTTGGGATTTCATATGGTCGGTTTACCTATTTCATCTCATTTTTAATCCAAGGGTCCTGTGCAAACACCAGCTTTTGGCTCTCTTATATTTTGGACTTCAGCTTTGTGTTACTCAACTTTACACCACTGGGGAGAACACCTGAAACAAACAATTTAAAAAGAAAGAAAGATTGGTTTTTGCTCCTGGTTTCAAAGATTTCAGTTCATGGTCACTTGATTCTATTGTTTTGGGCCTGTGGCAGCACAAAACATCACGATTCTCACTGGTGGCAGAGAAAGAAGGCTTCCCAGCTCACAACATTCAGAAAGAGAAAGAGACAGGTCCAGGATTCCAACATACCCTTTAAGGAGGATCTCCAGTGATCCAGTGATCTCACTTTTTCCCCTAGGCCTAGTGCTCCTGAAATCTTCCAGGAGTATCTTGAGGTGGTAAGCTCGGGAACTCCAGGTCCAGATTAGAATAAGCCCACACTGCATTATCTAGTTTGCTGCCCAAACCACTCATGGTTGAGCACTAGGTTCTCTTTGAGTTGACTGATTTGGCTCCAGTGCACCTTTGAGAAAGGTATTTTTGTTTTGTTTTTGTTTTTTCTGGGTCAAAGGGGTGTTTTGCTTTTGTGGTGGTTTGTATATGCTTGGCCCAGGGAGTGTGGCACTATTAGGAGGTGTGGCCTCATTGGAGTAGGTGTGTCACTATGGGCGTGGCCTTTAATACTCTTATCCTATCTGCCTGGAAGTTTTCTCCCGTCTGCTTTTGGGTGAAGATGTGGAACTCTCAGCTCCTGCAGCCCCATGTGTGCCTGGATGCTGCCATGTTCCTGCCTTGATGATAATGGACTAAACCTCTGAATCAGTAAGCCAGCCCCAATTAAATGTTATCCTTATAAGATTTGCCTTGGTCATAGTGTCTGTTCACAGCAGTAAAACTCCAACTAAGACAAAAACTAGTACCAAGGATTGAGGTATTGGAAGAATGTGGATTTTGAGATTTTGGATTCGGAGAGCAGTGGAATCTGTTAAGTGGGGCTTAATGGGCCATCCTAGTAGGAATATGGAAGACATTAATCCTGATGGTGATTTGAACTATGGAATCCTGGTTCTAGAGGTTTCAGAGGAGAAGAATTTTAATATGTGGCTGAGAGACTGTTCTTTCAATATTTTGGTGAAGAATGTGGTTGCTTTAGGCCCTTGTCTGAGTCTACCTGAGGCTAAGGTAAATAAATATATATTAATTGCATTGAAAATGAAGTCTCAGAAATGCCCATCATAGACTTTGTTCTCTAGTTAAGTCTCATAAAGGGCATTTTAAACAAGCATAGCAAGTTGAGAAAGGAAAAATATAAAATATGTGGTTTGAGTATTAAAGGGGCACCAGGAAGTTAAGTGGAGTTGAATCCTGTGTTCAAGAATATTAAATTGAATGAAGGGAGTAGTGACCTTTAGACAAGATTCCACCCAGATAAATTTAGGTAACAGCACCAAAGTTCAAGCCTTTAATCCCAGGAGGCAAAGGTAATCAGATCTGAGTTCAAGGCCATTCTGAATAGATCAGGTTTTAAATGAAAAAAGCTAAAATCCAGTCATGGTGATACACATCTTTAATTTCTGCTTTACAGGAGACAGAACCATGCATACCTCTCAGTTCAAGGTCAGTCTGCAGAGCAAGTTCTAGGAAAGCCAAGCTTAGGGAGTGAAGGAGTTGGAAAACAGAGCTGGTGATAATATAATAGAACAAGGGGCTGGGGGTGGGAGGAGCATGTTCCAGAACCACCAAGCAGCAAAACTCAGCAACTTTGGCTGTGTTGTTCTGGCTTTAGATTCAAGAACAGAAGGGACTATGGAACAATTGAGGCTGATTAGCTAGAGCTAAAAAAATTAGAAGTGATTAAGAAAAAACAGCATCACTGAGGTGAAATCTTCTGGGAAGTGTTTTCTGAGAGCACAAAGAATCTGTGTTCTAGAGGTGTGCTGCAGCTAAACTTGGTAATGTGTAAGTGTTACCCGGGTGGTACTGGTTTTGAAGGTATGAAGGAGTCATGGAGAACAGTTGAGGCTTGGCACTGTGTGAGGCCATGGAAGGCCATTGGTGAAGGTGAAGCCTCAGTTGTTGTTGACATCCCAGGACTGAAGGGGTCATGCACTGAAGTTGAGGCTTGGCACCATGAAGGAAGCCTATGAGAGGCTGTTGTTGAAGCCTAGTTGCATCAGAAGACCCCAGTGTATTGGAGATGCCAGTACCATGGGATGGTCACCAAGAACAGCAGCAGCAGTGGAGTGGACCAACCTCAGCTTAGAGTGCTACAGAGGACTGAGCTGGAGAAGTGTCCCTGTAAAGACAGAAAGCAGCAGCAGGACAGATTCCATATTGTCCTTGAAACTCTATTTTAAGCCACTTTCCTTGGGAAACGTTTGGAAACTCTGGGAAAGGCTGCTGTCACTAGGCCTTGGAGGAAGAAAAGACTGCCGTCTCCTGTCCTTGAAGTTATAGAACCCCCATCCTTGAGCTCTGGGAAAGAAACCACCAAGCATTCCTAGCAGTTGAAAATAGACATAACAGCTGTGGCCAGCTTGTAACAACAGGAAAGAACTGGTTACAATAACAGAATGAGTTATTCCTTCCCAGGTCAAACATGCCCCTTTTCAGATGTATGGTCTCTCCTTGCTATCTGAACAAACGTTATCAGTTTGAAGGTTAATATTCCTGTACCCATTTACCCATTATGTAATGCCAAGGCTTGAAAGCCCCAGCTTGCACATTTTCCCTATATGAACCCTAAACCCCTAGACCCAAGTGTCACATTCCTAATTTGTTGTTCAGGGAGGACTGTGGCCCAAGTCTGAACTTGAATAGAAAGACTCTTGTATGCTTGCATTGGTGTTGTGGTCCCTGGTCGTTAGAGGAGACTAGAAGATCATGTGTATATTCCAGATATTGGAACAAGAAGCTGTAATGTTGAAGTTGCCTTGGAGATCCCAAGGTGTTCAAGATGCCAGAGCCATGGGATATCTGCTGAGGAAAGCTGCTAACAGGAAGTGGCAATAGCCCAGGAGAAAGAAGTTTGTTGCATTCAGCAAAAATAAAAGGGAATGGGAGATCTGAAGACTGCTTTGATATCAGACATGGAGATGCAGAGTTTGGAATTTTCCCAGCTGGTTTCCTGTCTTGCTTTGGGGATTACAGTTAAGTGATTGGATGAATTGCAGAAGAGACTTTGAACTTTGAACTTTTAACATTGTTGAGGGGACTGTAGTTTCTGTTTCCCTGCAGTCATGAATCTTCACTTTGATGACAGAGACCTGGTCTGTGAATAGGAAAGTGAAAATCAGCCTCTGCCCATTCAGCTTCCATTCCATCTTATTCTGCATGTTGGGTACCTGCATTTTGATGGATACAGTACCCTTGTTCCTGTGCAGGAACTCGTCCTTGGGCATGAGGCTGTCCTTGGTCTTTTATTTTCTTGGTTGGAGGCTCATCTTTCATAGGAAATAGGGGGTGTACAGGAGGCATTGGAGCTGGTGCTGGAACCAAAGCCATGGGTGGAGCATTCACAAAGGCTGTTGGCACAATCATAGGCAGAGAACCAGGATGGGAAGTACTGCAGGAGGCATAGCTACCACGCTGATCCTGGGTGCATGAATGTTGGGCATAGAGGTGATCACCCTGAGCCTGGGGGCAGCTAAACCACAGATGTCATGTGTGTTTGAGGCATGACAGGTACTGCAGATACAACAGTGGACTGAAGGTGGCATTGCAGGTGGCCAGGGCACGGATGTGATGGAAGGTGCTGTGTTGGGGATATTGGTGGCTGAAGATGAAGGCAGTGGTTGCTGAGGAATTTCATTGGGTTTTCTAGGGCCAGTCTCCTTAGTGTAATCTTCTGGCACAAGGCCCTTGGCCTTATGGATGGCCTCAATGTGCTCCTGGAGGCTGATGTTGGCCAGGGCAGACTGCTAGGTCCAGGCCATGCTGCCTAAAAGGCCATCCCAAGTCATCTTTTTCTCCAGCTTCTGGATCTTCTCTTCACCAGTCTTACCAATGGCTGTCTCTTCTATCCCAGAGATGTCAGCACATCACTCAGCAAAATGCTTTAAACTGCTCTCAATATCCAGATCTGGTGCACAAACCTCAGTATCGCCCTGTTTCTCTCTGATGGAGCACTTCTGCTGCTCCAGCCAGTGGGGGTCAAGAAGCCCAAGGCAAATGTATTCTTGCCTTTTCCTGGCAGGAATCTTCTCCCCAGTGATGGGGGATAATTGATACTCATCAGGAGCAGGAGCTGGAGGAAAGGGCTTGAAAGCTTTGAGATCATAGTCCTCTCACACAATGACTTGGTCTGGAGTTGGGGGCAGAGGTAGAGGCATGGGTGTATGTCCCTAGGGATGGAGGTACTTTTTGTCCTTATTCTCTGAACACTTTGGGATCATAGTCCTTTTACACAATGACTTGGTCTGAAGGTATGGGTATCTCTGGGGTTGGCGGCATTTTCTGTCTTTCTTCTTCTAACCCAACAATGGGCGCTGTGAATGGGAAGCCTAAGGCTCTAGAAGTTGCTCAGTACTACAAGGCTAGTTGTTCCAGCTGCTCTTCTGTAGAAGTAGTTTCCAACAGATGTGCTGGCAAGTAAGTGCAAGCAGTCAAAGAAGAGTGAGTCTTCCTTCTTCCAGTGTCCTTATGTAGGCCTCCAGCAGAAGGAGTAGTCTAGATTAAAGGTATGCCTGGATCTGGACTTGCTCTGTCCCAGGCTGACCTTCAACTCAGATATCTGCTTGTCTCAGTCTCCTGGAATAAAAAGTGTATACTACCTTGCTTCAACCTAAGATTTTCAGTGGCCACTATGCCTCAAGATCTTCATGTCAAGATCCAGGTCAGAAACCTGTCTTTCAGCCTCAAGATCTGGATCACAGGTGTGGCCTCCATTTCTGAGTTGTAGTTCATTCCAGATGTAATTGACAACCAGGAATGACTATTGCAGGAAGTATGTTTCAAATGGACACATGACACGGACTTTGATATTTCTAGTGCATTGCAGCCTCAGCTCTGTGTCTGACCGGTTTACAGAATCTCCTCCAGATCCAGCCTGTGACTCCCGGGATCCTTAGAAACTCTAAGCTAGATGCCTAGGCCACTACCATGACTTTTTTTTTTTTAATTGAAATGTGAGAAGGAATTTAATCACATGTGCTTGATCTGGTAACTGCAATCAACTGTTTATGGCATTCAGTTGTAAAAGATATTTCTTTTTCTGTGTTTTCATAAAAACCAAAGTTAGTCATGGAGAAAATCGTTAATTGTTAAAGTAAAAGAAGATGAAAACACTTCAAAAGCAAAGCACTCAGCATTTAAAATTAAGAAAAGTCACCATATAAACTAAGTAACTAAGAAGAGAGAATTAATGGGATGAAAATTCAAATAGTGAAACAGAAAGTGAAAAAAGGTAATTGGAGAAATTGGCTCCTTTGAAAAAACACTGTAGCTTTCAAGCCTAATTAAGGCAATAAAGAACAAAAACATAACATTTGCTATGAGCAAGAGGCTATATTCATTTGAAAAATTGCAAATAAGAATTGCATGTAACTCTATGACATTCAGATTTAGAGCCTTAAGGAAACAGAGAATTTTTAGAAAAATAAAATTACTAAATATAACTCAGGAATTGGAACAGTTATTCTATCCTGGTAAGCTTTGCATGGTTGAAATGAATTTATTTCCTAGAGAATAAATTCCTCTCTTAAAAATCATTTATTCATTTGTGTGTATGTGTCTGTGAGCACGGACTTGCATGTGGGTGAGGGTGCCTATGCACTCACTAGCCAAAGGAGGTCTTCTATCACTATTCCTTGTAGGCAGAATCTCTCTCTAAGGCTAGAGCTCACATTTTCTCAGTTAGCCTCAAAGCTAAAAAGCCTTAGTGAATATCTTGTCTCTACCCCCTTTGGATTGGAAGCTACAAGTATGTATAAGACATCTATCATGTTACATGCCTTCTGGGATCAAAATCTTAATTATTGGAGCCATCTCTCTATCCCCAAGAATAAATTATCATGGTGCTTGTTAGACATTTCAGGCCATGGAAAATGCAAACTTTTACATTCAGTTTATAAAGTCAGTGCGATTTTAACACTGGTTCATGATAATTTTGCATAAAATTTGCTTTAAAAATATTACTAATGAATAAAGAAGCATTTTTTAGACTTTTGACAATTTATTTTGAATTTTATATCAAAGCAATGATTTGTTCAAAGAAAGATTGATGTTGTCACCTATCAGTATAATTTATTAATAATAATCAAAAAAGAAAGTCATAGCAGTACATATAAAATATTTGATAAAAATTTAGTAGTTATCAAACTTATAAATAAAATGGCAATAAAAGAAAATAATCGTGACTAAAAATAATGGTTCAAAGGTATAAAAAGCAAAAAAAAAATTTAAACAGCAAATAAATACATTTCAGTCAATCTAATGAGAAAGAATGACGATTAAGCCAGTGCCTAATATTGAGTGAGCATACAAACTGGGCTTGGGGACACATGCTTATAATCCCTGTACTCGGGAGGTAAAGGCCAAGGTCATCTTTGGTTATGTAACACGTTTGAAGCCTGCCTGAGACTCTATCCCCCCAAAAAAAAGAAAGAGTCAACAATAAAAAACATGAAATAAACCATATGAATGCTGAGGGAAAAATTAATAATTGTATTGCTGAAAGTTATTTATAAACCATGAAACAATTAAAAATTGTTATTAAAAAACAAAAAATTGGAAAGGTATATAAAAATGAATCAGACTACTCCAGAAACCAGTCCATCAAAATATGCAAAAGTTAGTTATAGAAAGAAAATTATACAATGTTTAGAATAAAGTATACATTTAAAGCTACAGAAATATTTGATGGCAAGTATAAAACTGTACTAATATCAGAACTATCTTTTAGAGTACCTCATCCTTAAATGGGAACTCATTTTAAGTCAGTTCTCTCTAAATGAATATATGGATATTATGCAATTTCTAAATACAGATACTTTGTGAAACCCCAAAAAGAATTTCAGAATATATGTTAAAGAATAAGACTCTAGGAATAACCTAGAAAACAGTAAAGAATAATCATGATGGAGAATTTTCTTTTAGGATTATGTTCATATGGGTAGACCAGATGACTCACTAGGTCAAGGTCCTGATGCTTTCCATTGTAGTGGCTTCAGTTTAATCTTCAGAATGTACATGGTGGAAGGAGAGAATGACATTGAAAGGCTGTCCTTTGATCTTCCCATGAGCATTGCAGAATATGCATGAACACCCCCCCACACACACACAAATAAGTAACTCAATTTTATGCAGTGAAATCACTGTAAATCAGTGCCACCCTTGCAGACAATAGGAAATAGACTTTAAAGTGTGTATGAGATTGTTTAAAATATGTATGTATGCTAGAAAACCTAGGACAAAAATGGTTAGTTCTGTGGAAACAAGGAAGATGGCCTGTTTAATAAGTGTGCTGGAGAACTTGAACATCTATCTGTATCAATTCTTATACTCTTTAAAAATAAGTTTCTCACAGCTCTTCCAAGTTCCTAGTCATAATGGGACATAACCATGTTAGATTGCACATTACTATGGTTTAAGTGTACCATCCAGTGAGTGCTTCATGTCTTTGAGCCTGGTCTGTACTGGGTCGTGTGGGAAAAGAGACGGGCTTTGGTGCAGATAATTAAGTCATTGGAGGACTAGTTTTAAAGGGTATTATTATAGTTATTCTGATATTCTAGGTAGTTACCACAAAGGGGGATGTGACAAAGAGTGGGTTTAACCTCCGAGTTGCTCTAGCTTCCACTCTTGGTGTCTGATCTCTATATACAAGCCCTTCTGTAATGATACCATCTTCCAGGATATGACACAACCAGAGAGGCTGTGCAATCTGTAAGACTGATAATCCCCAAACAGAGCTTAGTGAACCTCTTTTCTTTATAAAGTATCCAGCCTTGGGAATTTTGCAAGAGACACTGACAAAAACAGTGGAGACCTTAAAGCTTGTGGCAGCAGAGAGTGAGACTGTAGGAAGCAGCCACTTGCAGGAAGGGAAATAAGTAATACAAGAGTAGTACACTTCGTCAAATCTGTCTTCATTGTGGCCCGGGGGGCCAGAAGATTGAACCTGGACTACTCCACACACTGAAAAGGATCTGGGAAAGGATTCTGTGTGGCTACGATTGGCTTCCAAATCATGAGTATGCAGAAGACTTGAAGTAGCACCAATGGAGACTAAGATCTGAACTTAGTGAGACTAAGGCTGATTCTCTAGAACAAGAAGTTGGACTTTAAAAACAGTCAAAGAAGAATCTGTAAGAACAAAGGGGGGGGGGACCCAGAATCTAGAAGTTTTAAAATAAGACTCATACCAAAATTGTTACTATAGCTTTAATAATTTTGGATAAAATTCTAAAATTACCTAACATAAAAAGTACTAAGATGCCTAGTGATGATACAGGCCTCTGAGTCCTACATTGGAGTCTGAGTCCAAAAGATCACACGTGCAAGAACAGTTGGCATAGAGAAAATTCAAGGCCAGCCTGGTCACAATCACTATAGGAAGATCTTTACTCAAAAACAATCAACCAAACACCCCCAAACAATCACAGAAGAAGTAAGAAAACAGATGACGATCTCAGGAAAGTGTGGCTATTCAATGATGATAATTTTGCCTTCAATGAAATAAGACAAAAGAATGAAAGTCTCAGACGGACAAGGAAATATTATAAAAATAGAAAATTTCTAGGATTGAAAAAATAAACTATTTAGAGTTCAGTGGTTAGATTTAAAAATCTAAACAGATACAGTAGGAGGGAATTAAATGAAATTGAAGACAGTGATCAACTTGAGTGAAAAATTTGGGGAGTAAAGAGATTGGAAGAAAGAAAACTGACCTTAACTCATTCACTTGTGTGTGTGTGTGTGTGTGTGTGTGTGTGTGTGTGTGTGTGTGTGACAGTATGTGTTTGGAAATCAGAGGACAACTTGTGCGTGGGAGTCAGTTTTGTTTCCACTATGTGAGTTTTAGGTATGGAACTCAGGTCAACAGGCTTGAGGACAAGTGCTGACCTGTAACGTTTTATTTTTAAATATTGTCCAAGCACCACATTGTGGTCAATCTTCTTGGGCCACTCGGAATGCAAGGCTTTTGTTCAGTAGCTTTATTGTCAGTGTCGTTTCTGGGTCAGTTTGATTGACTTTCCTCATTATGGGTTGTGCGTGTCCTACTTTGCTCACTTTTTAATTTTTAAATATTTGCCAAGTTTTGTCAAATTTTCCTTCTTGGGTCCTTTACATTATTATGCGATTTTCACATACACATGAGCCACATTTGAAGGGTACAGTTCTGTTACTTCAAAACCATTTGATCCTAGGAGAACCAAGAGAGCAACATTTGATGTAGGGTAAAAATTTCTCCTCTATGAGGCAGAAACCCTTAGGATTATGAGAAGTTCTACACTAGATAGTGAGAACAGAGACTTGACTCTCTGTAATTCTTATTTCCAATTCTTTAAAGGCTCTTACTTAGCAGTGCTGAGACCCTGGCAGGTCTCTGGACTTCTCTTGCTACACAGCTCTCTCCCCTTTAGCACCTTACCTGGTGAATCCAACCCAACCATCCATCCCATTTCTGCAGCTTAGAGAGAAAACTGTACCCTTTCCTGGTTACACCTACATAGCTACTGAAAACATCTCTTCAGACCATACCCAAGACAGCTGTATGGTCTTTCCTATTGTAGCCTGTCTTCCAGGAATCACTATACTTTTAACCTAGCAGCCAACATCTTGAGACTCTTCCATGGTGTTTTGTCCAATTGACAGTTGTTTCAGGCAAGAAGGCAAATCTGTTCCCTGCCACTCCTTCACTAGCTCATGACCCTAGTTCTGAGCTCTGCTGCCTGGGTACTGTATGTGAGCTCAGTTTTTCTGTCTTTTGGAAACAAATCGATTTTTAAATAGATATTAGTCAGAGTTAGAACCTAATGTTGAAAAGCAATGGACTTAGTGGCTGATTTAATCTTGAAAAGCAAGAATAATCTTAGAAAATCCATACTATCTGACTGAAAGACTTGATACAAAACATGGCAGTCAAGATTGTGACAAAGACGGTCATATGACCAGAATGGGGAAAAGTTCAGGGATGTCTACACTTGTTTGTATGTTCAGCTGAGTATCGAGTCAGATGATAAGAGATAACCTTTTTAAACAGTGGTAGAGAAATTGTATATTCACATGTAAAAATATAAACTAACACCCTTGCCATACTATACAAAATTAACTCCAGGTGAATAACAATGTAAGAACTTAATTATAAAACTAAAGGAGAAAAAGATAGATGGAAATCTTGTGAATAGGATACAAAAATCATAAGATGTAAATTAAAATAGAAAAACATGGACTTTGTACAGGTTAAATGCTTCTGAATTAAAGATCATCAGGCATATGTATAAACAAGCACTCTGTAGAGTAGGCAGAAAGCTTTGGAAAGCATCAGATAACAGACTTGAAGCTAGAAAACACAAAGAACTATGGCTGAAAATAAAATAATTATTTAACAACAAAACCAGAATTTACTTTGTAAAACAAGGGCCAGATTTGGAAGCAGATACTGTACAATCAAAGATATATAAAGATAATCAAAAGGGTCATGGAAGGGTTCTCCACATCACCACCACAGAAACATCCTATTCCACTGAGAAGAGTTGGCAATACCAACACCGCTGAGGATGCTCAAAGGATTCTGTGTCCTGCTCTCTATCAGCTAAAGGTACTTGCATATCCTGATTCATTGACATCCTACTCACAATGGCTGGGAAACAGACCGTGCCTATCTACAGATGAACGAATAATGAAAACATGGTCCATTCACACAATGGCATTTTATTCACTTGTAAAAAAAAATGGCATGGTGAAATTTGCAGGGGAACAGATAGAAGTATAAAACTTACCCCAAGTGAGGTTATCTCCGTCCCAGAAAGCCAAGCACTCATACCCCTTCCTATGGGCTTGTGTTGTTTAAATTGGAATGGCTCTGGAGACCTAGAAGTGAGAATGGGATCGTGGGGTGGCAGAGGTCCTTCCTAATGAGTACAGAGCTTATAGGACACATGCACTATGAGAATAGAGGGAGGAAATACTGGGGTGGCATTAAGTAGGAGGGCTAGAGAATACTGGGTACAGGAGGAATGGGTAAAGAAGCTGCATGAAGTCCACTACTTTATAAGCTAATAAAAAATAATAAAGGACTTTGAACAAAGATACTATGTATGGGTGGATAATGCCAGTTCCAGAAGCCAAGGGTAATTACACAGAGATCTCTAGGCCAGGTGTGGGAACCTCCATAGGAGCTGTTGGTCAGGAAGGCTCCAGAAGCCCCATAAGCCATCAAGGTTGAGGCCATTTATATTGGTTACCAACCAAAACTGGATAGTAAGACCGTGCTGTACCACATAACTTGGTTGCAGACTATGAACACGGCTAGCTTTCATGGTACCACATTACTTTTTGTGCTGGCAGCTGGGAGCCAAAAGTCAGAAATGAGTTGCCTTTGCTTTAAATTCTGAATATTATGCTACCAACCTGCTTACTGATGTAATAGTGGCATGCTTGCTATAGGGATAACCAGCTATTTTCTTGTTGGATCTAAGGCTTACCACGTGTGAGGGAGCTTATGTTTAATACTGTGCACCTGTTAAAAGGTCCATAGCCAAGGAAAATCTAGAGACTAGGGGCAATATACTACAGTTGCTCTTAAAACATGTTCATGAAATTGTCAATGAATAAATTCATTTTTAAAAAAATACTAAAAAAGAGATTATGATATCGTCTTTTACCTTGTGATCCAGAAATGTTTATTCCTAGGTATTTTCCCAAGAGAAATAAAAGTAGTTACACAAAGATATCCACACAAAGTTTATGTGGAAAGGTTTGTAATTGTCATGCAGTTGCAGTAATGGGTGCACTAATTGTGGATTATTCATTTGTTCCATGGAATTCTAGACTTCAGCAAGAAGCAAAGCATATGAATTCAGAATTCATTCTGCATTATGTCTGAATCTCGAGAACATTGTAAGTGATAAATTCAGCATGCACACCCAACTGAGTGACACATTTATATGCAGCTCTAGAAGATCATGAAATCATAGCAGCAGAACGCAGAGTGGTGATCACCTAGACTGATTGTTAGAGGTACAAGGGCAGGAAAGCCATTTGATTTGAAGCTGTTTCAAAGTGACTATGATTGCTTGATTGATCTTACACAGTAATCACAAGTTGTCACTCAGTACACCTGAAGTAAGGACAGTTTATTGTGTAGTATTAATCCCTTACTTTTAAGAGGAGAAAGTAAACTTCATATTACCAAAGTATTCTAGTTTGAAAAACCAAAAAAAAAAAAAAAAAAAAAAAAACCAAAAAAAACTCAAGAAAATCTTGCAAACTAAGAGTCAGGAGGAAGTTCTTAGCTAAAATAAGAATATGATGTTATTATTCTAACTCCAACTACTTGTGAGTTCAAGGTCTGCTGGGGCAACTTCATGGCAGCCTGTCTCAGGAGGTGGGAAGGGAGACCTGAGGATATAGTTTAGGGGTCAAATGTCCACTGAGCAGCCACGGTGCCTAGGGCTCAGCCTCTAGTGTGAGGATCTGGGCAGAGCACAGTGGAAGAAATGATAATGATTTATATATGACTAAAAGCAAGTAAAAATCACAAAACAAGAAAATCAAGAAAAAAATCATGGCGTATGAATGACAGAGGTAAGTCATCCATATATTCAAAATACTTGTCCAAACTGTCAACAACAACAACAACAACAAAACAAAAGCCAAAGAAACCCAACCCCAAACCATTTAAAAACTAGCTAAGGAGGTCTTATAGAGGAGCAAATTTAGAAGGCTAAAGGTACGTGAAGAGATGCCAAAGTCACTGGTAGCCAGAAGACTACATGTTCATAGGGAAGTTTATACTTATTCGGAAAAGCTAGAGCACTTTGTATTCCTAGGACTGGAAGGAAACACACACACACACACACACACACACACACACACACTAACACACAAACACACACACACACAAACACACACACACACAACCATAAAAGCACACCAATAGAAATGTTCTATGTTATAGTCTTTGGCAGAAGTAATCTAACATCTATGCAAAATAAAACCACACAGTATGTATCATTTAACCTTACTAGGTCCCTGCTGAGAATGTCAACGGAAATCAAAGCAGACATATTGACACAATAAAGTGTTTATTGCTGTGCTGTGTCTAACAGCACAAAACCAGATCACAGTGGGTGCTCATCAACAGGCAAATACCCAGTAAATTCTACTGCACACATGCAACGTTGCATTGAGCCATCAGTAAAATGAATGATTTAGAGCCACAGTGGGTGGTTTTGTCTGCCACTTATTGTGGAGTCAGACATGAAGATGTAAAACAGTCTATTTGTTTTTACAAACGAAGTAAAATCGAAGCACACACACACACACACACACACACATTTCTAATCTTACGGCAGTAGGAGCATGAAGGCAACACAGAGAAAGCTGGGACCAGGTTTTCTCCCTTCTCGGAAGGCGGCCACTTCATTGGCCTTGATGACCATGTGAGTGTGGGTGGACAAACCAGGCAGCGAGTAAATTCTAATTGGAAAAGCTCGTTCACACGAGCATTGCACTGGGGCAGTTGGGTCCCTGCACACAGCTGTGGATGTGTGCCACAATAAACAACTTAAAATCAAGTGCTATGAAACCACGTTCCCTCTAAGGAGTGCATGGTAGCTTTGGCTCTGAGCATGCACCATGAACAGCCTGCAGGCATTGTCGCCTTCTGCGGGAAGAACCTTGCTGGGGGACATTTGGCTCAGATTCCAGACTCGTGTTAAGAATGGCAGTGGCTTTAAAGTGTGTGCAGTGGTTCTGCTCTTTCAGATATCACACCGTTTAATTAGGAAAACCTTAATATTTATCTGCTGTCACGTCTCAGCCTGTAAGTATCAAAGCAGCCCCTAGCACATTAGACTGCATATTTGAAAAACAAAACTGCTATGTAGTTGCTTACTCTGTTTTTTAAAAAAAGATATGAATTCTGGCTTGAGGTTAGGACAGAAATTTCAACAGTTTCTGAAATGGCCCAAACATGTTTCTGCCATTTTGTACTGTGTATTTATGTGAAGGGGTGCCTCCAGCCATTCCCCAAAACAATGATTAACCCCTGAAACCCGGAAGCTGCTCAGCATCCTATAGCTTCAAAGATTCAACTGAGATTTAATGTTTCTTCATAAAGATAAACAAACACACCCACCTTATCAGCCGGTAAATTCGGTTTTTTTTTTTTTTTGTTTTGAATAAAGGCTAAAATGATGTGTATGTCAAATAATCATTTTAAAATAAATTTCTTTGGAATATTATCAGCAAATATGTGATCATGGGATCTGTAAAAAAAATTTTTTTCAGACAGAAAAGGGTCATAAGTGAGAAGAGCTTAAGAAGCTTAGGGTAAAGTTACTCTATTCATAAACTACCTCATGTCTCAATAGTAATATGAAAAAAAATCACTTCCTGGACACCCAAAATGTGAGGGTCTGGGAGACTTCCTGGGAAAATGGTCTTAATGAGCTGGCTAAAGGCTCCACTTGGATATTATGGAATCTCCCCCCTACAGTGTTTTCGTGATTGCTGCCACAGGGAGGTGTGAGGTAGGGATAGGACCAGATTACACAAATCCAGATTTCGCCTCAGAAATGGCTGCTCCCTTTCTTAAAGCGAGGCATATGGCACGAGATGTTCACGGACTAAGAAGAAGGCAAGCACATGCTGGCAGATAGCAAGGCACTTGATTTAATATACTCAAGCATGAAATGTAATATGCAGTGTAAAATGATGGAGCATAAACTATTCTATATGACGCCGTGTGTCATACTGTATAGTCTTGCCGTTGTTACATAAAGATGCAGAATACATGCATTTATGACTGTTCTATAAAGCAAATATGATTTAAATGACTTTGTTGTTTAGGTTTTGCGTTTTCTACGTGAGGAATTTCGTCGTTTTGAGACAGGATTACAATAAACTACAAGGCGGTTACTCACTGACATCCTCCTGCCTCAAGTTCCTAAGTGCTCAGATTCCAGGCATGGAACTCCAGACCCAGTGTTTTGAATGACTTACTCTTTATAAACAAGCAATTTATCAAATACAGTTGGCAAATGAATGAAATTAAATTGCACCCATCACCGAATCTTGTCTGGGATTACAAGAGGCTCATAAAAAATGTGGGGTGGGGGGAGAATCTGTCCAGAGATCCTGGGGGGAAGACAAATATGTCTACTTCTAAAACATAATCAGGTTGATGATACCAAACATAACTTCAATTCTCTTTTGTCTCAGGAGTCTCATTCTTCAAGTCTGACATTTCTGAGTAAATGTGCGTAAAGAAGCGTCCACTCCGGCGTTGCTCGGTGGAGACGCGTAAGAACAAGCCGGAGTCAATCAGCACATGCTAAAGACACAACATGAGGGCATCCAAGATTTGTTTCCACATTTTAAAAGGTTCAAAGTATACTATGGTCATTGATAATATGACAAATAATTCTAGTAGTTAGGGGCATAGAACAGTTAAATGGTTCTGTTTCTGTTATATAACTGTAGAGAGCTCATGGCTTAGGTTGTGTTGTAGCCATGTTTGCATTTTAGTCCAAACTGTATCACAGGGCTCACCTTATGTAAATACTCATGCTTTTTATACTTAAAATCCAGGAAAATCTTCATAATAAAATGTTTTTATAGGACCTAGCTCTTTGGGGGTATCTTTTATTATAGCATTTTGAATGCTCAATTTATTATTATTCTTTTACATTATGGACCCAAATTACTTTTATAATCAGGAAAAGTTTTTATAAACCACAATTTTATATTGAAAAAAAAATAGGTTTCTTTTTTAATGGTATTTTCACCAAACTCACAGTGCCCACAGCACACATTTAAATGGCCATTTTCTCCTCTGTGGGAAATTTCACAAAGAGACTCTACATTTAAGTTTCCAGATTTGCAGATAGAGTGGGAGGGATGGCTTCTGTGTGAGACTGAATTTGAGAAGTGAATTTAAATAAGACGCCATTGTTCAGGCTGGAAGCCCAGTTTCACCCAAGTGGGAGACCCGAGGCTCCAGGCCTGGCGATCTCTACATGCAAATGCTGTTGCCTCACAGACAAACACAAATGGAAAATGATAGAGACCAAAACCTTCAGAGAGGAAGGTCTGCGGGAGGAAGTGGCCGCCGCTGCAGCAAGAGTATGATTGCCAGCACTTTAGTTCTCTGCCTGACGCTCGCTATTTTCAGCAGCATCATTCCTGTAGCTGTCAGTTATCAGAACATCAGAAAATAAACGTGTGCATCGGAAGATTTTCCATTGCTTTCAGCCATCTTCTCGAACGTACCCAGAAGTCATCTGCTACAATTACATTGACACAAGCATCCCCATGGAAACAGAGCCTGGTGTCATAAACATGGCATTATGACTTCTCAGCAGGAGATGCAGATGGAATTTTGGCACTCAATGTGTAAGGTTTATTCAAAAACACAAATGTCTTGGAGAATAACACCAAGGGTGGGGAGGGAGAGGAGAGAAAAAGCACAAATTCCTTCCTATAAAATTACATGTTAGGAAGATGGTTTCTGAGGCTTTGCTCACCCCTGGCACATTCAACTTTACTCCTTTTTCTTGTACATTGCTGTGTTTGGCATGGCATGCTCTTGTCTTGGTCTTGTCTGTTACATTTTAGACAACGAAACTGAAACCCACGGAAGCAAATGGACTTATCCAAATCACCCACCCACTGGTGGCCTTACTGAAATCTTCTCCTGGTTCTCAAACCATGTTCTGGGTTTGTTGTTGTTTTCCTGTCTCTGTTACATCTTGACAACATACTGTGTGATCAGTTAGAGCATTGATTGGGCTCTCGGCTATGGTTTAGGTATGACGCTATTAAATTGACATCTTTCTCTGTACCCATGGAAGGTATTTTAAATAAAATAGACCTTCTCCCCCTCTCTTGTTGTGGGCTTTGTTGTTGTTGTTGTCTCTACCTTGCTACTTGTCCATCACTGTACTTGTACTGCAGATGGAGACAACATGGGTACCCCTTACAAGAGCTCAGTCTTAAACCGTCTTATGCTCACATCCTTTTGGCCAGAGCTTAGCCATCTACCTGGCATCAGAGGTATCTAGTTACTCCCATATTCAGCTTAAAGTGTGAGACTAGGAAGCCACACCTAGCTAACCGCATGTCTCCCTCCGAGCAATCTTTTCATAGACTCTAAACCCCACTTTCATTTACACCCGTGGCAGCTGACGACTGGCTACAGTATTTATTTACCCAGGAATATTTCAAACTGTAATGCGTCTATCAATGACGGAGATACTGAATCTCGAGCAACACTGAACACGACCCGAGATCACATCAGGAACGAATTAGACCCATTAGACCTCGTTTCGGGATTTGAACAGAGACTCTCTAGTGCAATAAGAATAAATGCATTTATTTCTCTTTTATTCAGCAATCCAAAGTTTGTGGGCTAAGGCTGGTGCAGCTGAGTATATTATGAGAGATGGCAGGATAGTTATCAGTGAGCACCTAGTGGTTTTCCCTGTAGGCAGCACAGCTGGAAAGACTGCCTTTGATTCATCTCATTCATCTCTGTGTCTTTCATTAATAGATGAAAGGGTTCAGAAAGAGAGGGCAAGGAGAGAGAGAGGGAGGGAGGGAGATGGTTTCTGAAATAGTTAAGTCTGGGTTTGTCTGCTCCTAGGTAGATGCTGGGAGGCAGGAAGGAAGGCTGTGACATCTCTTTATATACTTGGATTGCATCCCCACCAAAACTGTTCCCAGTGCATATTGACCAGATGTTTCCCTTAAGGCTCCCTTGGATTCAGAAATATTTATTTTTTATTGTTGTTATGTAGCAGAAACAGACTACTAGTTTCCAAACAGCACTAGTATTTTCATGTCCTTAATGGCCACTTACCTTGGCCATTCGTTCCTCTGACTACAGAAAGGCAGACTATCCCAAGTATACATACATGTCATCTCAATGTATATATTCCCCAGGAGCTATGCATCTACAGCACACATAGATGTTCAGGAATAGGTTTCATTCTCCCCCCCCCCCCCCCCCGACAAGTCCTATTTTCAGACCCATGTGATTAATCATATGAGCTATAGGACCAGTACTGTTCATTGTTTTGTCTTTAGAAATTAAATAATCAACTATATTTCAGCAGCTATTAGTTCAACTGCTACCTAGGCACAACCATCCACTGAAGAAACTGAGGTCAGCTAGCATCAGACCTGTAAGTTCTCCTAGTATCCTCTCACCACCAACGGAGCTGACAACTTGCAAACAACAACAGATGTGACAGCCTAAACAAACAGCAGAAGACGACATTGTGAAAAACCCAAAAGAGCCCAGGGAAGGTGCGCAGTAACACTCACATGCTTGTGATCAGTGACTGAGAGGAAGGGCGTTTGATTTTAACCCACAGCTTCAGAGGAATTGCAGTCTTCTACTTCGGGACGGTGTGATGTTGGAGGAATCTGCCCAGAATGATGGCGCCATATATCAGTTGCTGATCTCATGACTTACACAGGGAAGGAGAGACTGGCTGGAAACAGGGGCAGAAATAACCTTCCAAAGCCTGCTCCTGAGGGGCATGGTGGTATACTTCCTTAATACTAGCATTCAGGAAGCAGGCAGATCTCTGAGTTTGACACCAGGGTTTACACCATGAGTTTTAGGCTGCCAAAGGCTACATAGTGAGACCCTGTCCCAGAAAAACAAAAAGCAAGCAGAGCAAGCCTGCTATGAGTGACTTTTAGGAAGGTCCACCTCCCACAGGCTCTAGAGCCTTCAAAATCTCTGTAAGCTGGGCTTGAGTGCTCAAAACACAAGTCCATGAGGAACATTGCAGATTCAAACTGATCAAGGTAGAAAACACATAGGCAACATCTTCTCTACTCTATATTCACCATGGGAAAAGAATGGGTCCCTACTCCGTCACCATCAAAAGCCAAGTTGGAAAATTTGACTGCCATCTTCAAGACCTGTACAAAGGACCCAAGACCTACTCCAAAGAAATGATATGACTGAACACCAACAGGGGGCTTGTTTCCTGTGGTGTTGAGAGAACCTCTGGAATCCTCCCAAATTCTGCAGTTATTACAAGCCCCCACCCCATCCCTCTGGTAGGCAGAAAGAGGAGAGACTTGGGTCTTTACTGCCTAGTGGTACTGATGTCACTTCTGACATGGTGTCAGTGAAGGCCACAGGGGAGTCCACCTCTACTTAGCAGAAATGAGGGCCCCTAACACTGAGGATCAATAGAATAGAAATCTTTAACTTTTACTCCCACTTGGTAGTAGCTAGGAAGCCCCCCCCTTTTCTTACCAGAGAAGCTTCAAATATTGCAAGAATACTTAAAGTTTAAATTTCACAATGTAAATAATAATGTTCAGTTAAAAAAATCCTTCATCTGAGGGAGATGGACTAGGGCACTAAGGAAAGCTGAGGGAGAACGGGGATGGGCAGGTATAATCAAATATTATATAGAACTGTGTAGCAATTTCATATAATCAATAAGAATGTTAAAAATCATCTTGTAGGAAGATCCAGAAAAATATCAAACGTAACAAAAAATGACAACCATGTTGGCACAGAAAGCGTAGACTTCTCCGACACAATAATAAAAGTGACTCAAGAAACAATGACCAACATTATGTCGTGTGTGAAGAAATGGACACATCAATGAAATAAGTGATATAAACAATGAAGTTTGAATTTTGAATTAAAGAAGAAAGGCGTTCACATAATCCCAGGGTACCCATCAACAGCAGAGGGGAGGGAGGGGCTGTAGGCCAGGAGAAGCTGGAACAGTAGAGATTACTTAACTTAAACAGAAAGAAAAGTAGTCACAAAGCTTGGACAGCACCTCAGGGATACAGGAGACTATTACTGCAGATCTATGGTTCGTGTCACTTGGGCTTCAGAAGGATGAGAAAGAGCGTGGCTGGCAGAGCACCTAAAGAAGTAATGGCTTAATGCCCCAAAGTTGCCAAGAGGTATAAACCTGCAGATTGAAAATGCTGAGCAAATTCTGGACAGGATGAAGCCGTCCAAGTTGTACCAGTTTATATCAATATTAGCCTTCTGAGACTATGAGAAAACAGTCTTGAAAGCTAGAAGAACAGCAACAGAGGGAAAATGAGGACTAATAGGTTTCTCGGTGTAATATGCCAGAGGGAAGCGGCACAGGATTTTCCTGAGACAGAAAGGAAAGAGCTCCCAGCCCCAATGCTGAACCTAGGGCATGTGTTTTTCAGGAATAAAGGAGAGATTGTGATATTAATGGGTGAAGAAAATCTAAGAGAATTTATTGTCTAATATCACTTGAATAAAAATGATGCTGGAAAATTCTTTAAACAGAAAAGACAGGATAAAGGTAGGACCAGTAGCTAGGTCTCCTTCAGGAGAGACAGAGCTCACTGGTCCCTCATCATGACTGATGTCAATGGGTTCAAGCTCATGCAGTGCCAGAGGAGGCAACTGCTGCTGTGTGTGGTGGTGTCTTGCCCAGAAGTAGCAATTCAGAGCCCTTCTCTGCAGCATCTCTTTCCACCCCCTCTTCTGCAATGTTCCTGGAGCTGTGGAGGGGGTGGTATAAATGTCCTGTTTAGGGCTGAGCACTCAACTGTCATTTATTATCAACACCTTGAACAGCCAGAAGTTTCTTCATTCCTTATGGCTTACTGAAAGGAGAAATGTTGCATTTGGGGTAAGACTAGCATTTGTCTATGAGGATGATGGGAATCATTCTCTTTGCTTGTGTATTTGCAGGTGGGCCCAGCAGGCTCTTGTGGAGAGTTTCACACTCATGGTCCTGTGCTTGGCCCTGAATCACAGAATAATAAGATAGACATTAAAACAAGAAAGAACATGAGCAAAGGACTTGTAGGGAGGAGGAGGGTTGATAGGGACAGGAAGAAGATAAGAGAGCAGGGGTATAATATGTGTGCAGTTGTCTAAAATTTTAATTAAGAAGAAGTAGACATCTCAGAATATCAGTAAGGAAGCCAGAATGTGATAAAAATATATGACTGAAACAACAGAGTTCCCTTTTCCCATGTATCAAAAATTATATTCTTTTGAAGCAAAAATATGGTAGATAATTGCTGTTTCTCTAAATGTGAGCTGATGTGGATCCACAGAAACATCAGGAAGTAAGGCTTCTTTCTTTGTGGTGTTCAATTGTTGGCATATAGGTTACGGCTTGATAATGTCTGTGTGTGTGTCTATATATTTGCACATGCATATGTGTGTATGTCCACATGTATGTGCATGTGTGTTTGTGTGTGCATGTGTTTCTATGTGTATGTGTGTCTGTACATGTGAATGTGTATGTCCATGCATGTGTGCATGTGTAGGTTCATAGGTTCATGTGTATGTGTGTCCATATGGGTGTACACATGTATCTGTGCATGTGTCTGTGCATATGTCTTTGCTTGTGTGAGTGTGTGCACATGCATGTGTGCATGTGTGAGATGCAAGACTTGGAGCAGGCTGGTCCAACCTGTGCCTGAAGATAGTTATAAATTCATTCTAGCCCCAAATCGTAAACTTATCTGAAACATTAATTTTTGTGTGTTTTTTGTTTGTAGCTTGATTATGTGGTTTGTGATTGTGAACTTTATAGATGATGTCCTCTTGCCACAGTGTCACACAAGCATGTGTATGCTTTTATTGTTTGTACTCATATGTGTGGCTTCAGTCTCACAGCAGTGTGCAACTTCCAGTTCCCTTCCAGGTACAGTGAGTCAAATTGGGCCCATAGTTACTATGTGAGCTCACGGTGAGCTGGTATGTAAAACTTCCCAACAGTCAATAGCTTTAACCCACCACTGCAGATGAGAGGCACTCGGTGTTCTTTAGATGAAAGCTAAGTCTGGTTGATTATTGATAAGATAATCACACCTCAGCTGCACCTAGCCTTGTGGTTCAGAATATGTGGGTAGTTGAGATGTGGGAGGTCTCAAACCCTGCTTTCTATTGGCCTGTCAATTAATTTTCATGTAAAGTAAACATAGTTTCTTGTCAATTGTTTCTTTTTCAGTCCAAGCACGATTTCTACAAAGTCTCAAGAGAAAACAGAACCCATATGATAGTGGATATGAGCCAAGTTAAATCTCTATATTTCTTGATTTCTTCAACTCTTGTGCTTAGCTTTCCATGCATTTCCCAAACATTTCTAGAATGACATCTCTGTAGGTATAAATTATCCCCAACCTACTTTAAGAAGAGCTCATCCTTCCTTCTAGCCTACTACCTATCAGAGGTTGTGCAAAAGAAAAGTTATTAGGACACAGGGGAAAGTAGACCTGTTTAGAAATAGTTCTTTGGGGGTGCATCCAATCCTTATTGTCAGGATATCAGCAGTCCAGTCCCTAGCAAACACCAACACAAACCAGCAGCAGCTGTTCAGTCCACTCAGCAGACACCATGCAGGAATCAGGAAGGGCAGTTCAATCCAGAAGTCACTTCACAGCTCACCAACCAGCTGGATCCTCTTGGAAACTGCAAGACGCTAAAGGAACCTCATGAGAAGTTCTTTGGTGAGTCTCTCTCTATGATGTCACTGAAAGCAAAACTCAACAACACAATGTAAGGTGAACCAAGGCAAGCTGTCAGTGAAGAATAGTGAGGTGGAACAGAGCAAACCAGTGCTCCAGCTCCCACTGTCTGTGGGGTCATATTGACATTCCTTCTAAATATCTCCTGTCCTTTTGTGTGTCTGCTATAGGAAAACATTCTTTCACCCATGTCTGCTTGGACAAAACATTCTTTCATGTGTCTGCTTTAGCAAAACACTAAGCAAAACATCATTTGACACAACTGACTTTCCAAAGAATCTAGAAGTTTGCACTTCATGTATCCTTAAAATGTCTACTAACATTTTAAGTGTCTCCCATATTATATCTTCCTTATGTTGCTTTAGGTTATGGATGTTTGAACTTTGGCCTTCACTGGTTCACACTGACCAAGGACTTCTCTTGAACCACACATTAAGTACACATAAATTAAAAAGCTGATGAAGAAAACCTTATTCCCCCAAAGGACTGTAGATTTGGGAGATATTTGCAAACTAAGCAACCTGGTTTTAAAAGTAGGCAAGGACCTAAATAAAGATTTCTCCAAAGATGGTATGTAAATATAACAAACATTACAATGCCTAATGCCATATCATGATTATCAGGATGAATTATTTATGCTCGGCTCATAGAGGGGTACAATTAGACGGTGTGACCCTGTTGAAGTAGGTGTGTCACTGTGGGTATGGGTTATAAGATCCTCATACTCACTGCCTAGAAGTTGTCTTCCACTAGCTGCTTTCAAATGAAGAAGTAGAACTATCAGCTCTGCCTGCCTAGATGCTGTCCTCCTCCCACCTTGATGATGATGGTCTGAATCTATGAAGCTATAAGCCAGCCCACTTAAATGTTGTCTTTATAAGACTTGCCTTGGTCATGGTGTTCACAGCAGTAAAACCCTAACCAAGACAGCTACCATCAAAAACTAACAAATATGGCTCAGGAAACAAGTTTTGGTGAGGATGTAGAGAAGTTGAAACACTATTCCCTATTGGCAGGTCTTCACAATGGTGATATAACTATAAAAAATAATACATAGTTTTCTAAAACATTAAAAAAAGAATTTTCATCACCCTCATGGAGGCAATGGGAGTGGGAGGAGGAGGGAATTGGGAGAAGGGGATAGCATCTTAAATGTAAATGCAAAGAATATCCAATAAAAAAGAATTATCATAAAATCTAGTAACTCTAATTCCGAGAATCACTCAAGAGAATCTGTCTATCCATCCATCCATCCATCCATCCATCTATCCATCCATCCGTCTGTCCGTCCGTTCGTCCGTCTGAGTTAGAGTTTTATTGCTGTGAATAGACACCATGACCAATGCAAGTTTTATAAAAGACAACATTTAATTGGGGTGGCTTACAGGTTCAGAGGTTCAGTCCAGTCAGTATCAAGGCAGAAGCATGACAGCATCCAGGCAAACATGGTGCAGGAGGAGCTGAGAGTTCTACATCTTCATCCAAAGGAAGCCAGGGACAGACTGAGCATCCTCAGGCAGCTAGGAGGAGTGTCTCCAAGCCCACCCCCAGAGTGACATACTTCCTCCAACAAGGCCACACCTTATAATAGTGCCACTCCCTGGGCCAACCATTTGCAAACCATCACACTATCTATCTATATCTATATCTATATCTATATCTATATCTATATCTATATCTATATCTATATCTATATCTAATCTATATCTATATCTATATCTATATCTATATCTATCTATATCTATATCTATATCTACTATATCCATGTCTATGTCTATGTCTATGTCTATGTCTATGTCTTGTCTATGTCTATATCTATATCCATATCCATATCCATCTATATCTATATCTATATCTATATCTATATCTATATCTATATCTATATCTATATCTATATCTATATCTATATCTATATCTATATCTATATCTATATCTATATCTATATCTATATCTATATCTACATCTATATCTATATCTATATCTAATCTATCTATATCTATATCTATATCTAATCTATATCTATATGTATATCTATATCTATCTATCTATCTATCTATCTATCTGGGATAGAGTGGGTGTGTGCTTGTGCATACTGAGGCTAGAGGTCAATGGAAAGTGTCTTTCTTGATCACTGTCATTTTTCAGAGAGTTTCTCACTGAACATCAACTCATTGGTGTCACTAGACTAGCTGGCCAATGCACTTCAGTGATTTATTCATCTTGGAATTCAAATTTGGTGCAAGGTAAGCACTTGCCAACTCTGCTATCCCAGCCCTACTCAAAAGAATCTAAACTGGGGTCTCTAAGATATTCATGCACCTGTGCCTTAGCAACATCACTATAATTGAGAAGTAGAAACAATCAAAATTTAACAGATGACAAATGAATAGACACATGATCACACACACACACACACACACATACTCACACTCACACACATACGCACACTTCTGTTTTAAGGATGAGTAATATTAACTAATGAGGTATTATAGTAAGTGAAATAAGCCAATTGTTCAAAAAGCAAATACTGCATCATTCTACACACATGCAACACACACAAAAAAGTCAACTTCACAGCAGGTACTAGGGTTTAGTTTGTGTGGAGTGGGGAGTAGGTGGTGGAATGAGGAGCCATTTAATGGATAGGATTTCAGTTTTGAGTGGTGAAAAGCTCCTAAAGACCTTTTTATGATCGTGCGAATAAGCTCAACATTCTGAACGATATATCAAAAAAGAATCAGTGCCCTTGGCTCAGTGGCAGGAGTGTTTGTAATTAGATGGTGGAGGACTGAGGGAACACTAGCAGTTCAGAGCAGCTGCTGAGCACCAGCAAAGTCAAGCACAGGTCTGAAGTTAGATCTTCCAGCCCTGCTGCACCTCGAGTGGAGTGTGGCTCATCCACCAATGGGAATTATTTAATCATTTGTGTTTGTGTACTGAAGTTTCCACTAAAGCTTGAAACCCAGAGGCTGGGAGAGCTTTCAAGTCAGTCAACTCACCCATACCTCAAAGCAGGGTCTCTGACCAGGGTCTAACATACTGCCTCACGCCTTGCACTCTGTAGCTCCTCAGCTCGATAGTTTCTGAGGTATGTCATTGTTCCTTAGAAAGCTGGAATGACAAATGTAGAACACTCCAGAGATCTTTTGAGTCCCACCAGCAAATTATCTGACTTGGGGAGGGGAGAGCATGAATTGGCGTAACCTTCAAATATAGTCTGCACAGAAGTCCTGGTATCTTGGGGATCCCAGACAACCGTGACTAGGTTCTGAAGTGGAGGCAATATTAGGGGACTAAATCTTTAATGTGGTGATATGTGATAATTCTGAGAGCTAGTGTCAAAATTGAATTGAATTATAAGAAATCTAGTTGCTATCAGGTAGCTGGGGATTGGGTTATTGAATGAAAGACACAGCCCAGGCCACTGTAGCCATTGTCTGGAAGGTGAAGTGAGAAGAATGAACTGCAGGAGATTCAGGACAAGTCTCAGGCCCTGAGTAGCAGCCCGGAGGAGATGCGTCAGTGGACCAGATGAAGTTTGTTTGGATATGAATAGATTATAAAGGCGTAGCCATGGTAATCTGCCTATGGGTTCAATGTAGCACCAAAGAGGAAGGAGAGCTGAGATTCATCTA
The DNA here is from genome assembly GCF_963924665.1 of Micromys minutus. Taxonomy (NCBI): domain Eukaryota; kingdom Metazoa; phylum Chordata; class Mammalia; order Rodentia; family Muridae; genus Micromys; species Micromys minutus. The sequence continues at coordinate 11,021,590 of NC_137959.1, forward strand.
CGAGTTTAGGAATGTGAATCAACAATGGATTTTCCCATTATTTAAAAAGGAAATGTCATCTGACCCCAACTGGCTCCTTCTTCCTTTTGGAATAGATAAAAGGACCAAGTGCTGATTGAACAGGAGGAAAGTTTATCATTGACCAAAGACTAGAAGTGCTAGGGTGACAGGCTCATAGATCAGCCTCTCAGCTTTGGAACGTTCAGGAGGTCACAGGATAAGAGAAAGACAGACAGACTCTAGCAGGGTGAGATTTCATGACTTTTGGGACTAGGTAGAGATGTTTCAGTCACTGGTGAGCCACCGCTTTTCCTTACCTCGTTTTCCTTTTTCATTGTTCTTTCCATGAGTTATGGCAAGTGTCCAGCCTCTGAAAGACATGTCCTTTAGGAGGCAGTGGGATTATAGTGACGTTAGAGGTGGGCTGGAGGTCACTGTGGCGGTGGTTTCAGTTTGTCCAACTAGTGTGCAACTCTGCCATAAAAGCATTCTGCCCTCCAAAACCAACATGTTGGCAGGAAAGAAATTCATCCTGGGCTCCTTGGCAGTGCACAGGTGACAGCCCTTTGGAAACATACTTCTGAGTTAGTGAGCAGGCCACATTTGACAAAACTACCCTGGTAGTCTTTTCCTGTCTTATCTGTGAGGTTTTCCCCCGTTGCACAAAGGCATTCCTTGTGCTTACATTATATTCTGTGAAGATCACCATCTTGTCTGGTTCCACTCAGCAAGTAAGCAAATAGAACCTCAGTGAGCTGAGGTGGACCACTGGGTGCGGTGTCTGAAAATATAATTGCATATGTAGATATACCAAGAACGAAAACTGTTCCTGTCTCCTGTGGCCAGGACCTTCGGGATCTATTTCAAACATTTCCTCAGATCATTATTAAGAAATTGCAAACCCCGAAGTTATTACTATTTTCTTTTTTATAGTTTTGGCTTCTTCTCAGAGGCTTGGCTTTGAGTTTAATCTGACTCTGTAGTTGGGAACCCGGCCTGAAGGTAAAGGAAGGTTTTTGAAGTGAAGCACAAGCTGAATTAATGTCCCTTGCAATGTCAAGGCCTCAGGTGATGTAACTGTGGACACTCTAACAGAGGCAGAGTTACAGTCTCCAGGCAGAGCAGGGAAGCTGTCTCTGCTGCATGACAATCAGCAAACCTCAGAGGCTCAAGGTCCTCAGAGGTGGCCAACTCCTCAAAACCCACCAACTGAATCCACAAGCTCACATTTTTTCTCATTCATATCCAAATTTTGACAGAAAACATTGGAATGCTATCAAACATTATCAGGCCTTATTTTTATCTGGATTTTGCTTGCATCTGCTATATGAATATACATATCATATTTTAAACAACTATACAATTTAACTTCTATATTTAACTAAATTAATTAGCATATTTAATTAGCATATATAATATATATACATTATATATAAATTCTCCAGGGAAGAAAACCACTTAGGAAGAGGAAGAAGGAACAGATAAAAGGATTTTTATAAGGAAGCAGCTCATGTGATTGTGGAGGTTTGACAAGTCCCATGGGTTACAGAGGGTAATTAGAAAAGAGGCCATTAGTAAAGGCAAGTTTAGGCCTAAACAGGAGAGCTTGGTGACCCAATTAGAGGACTGGAGAATATAATATATATACATACATATATATGTATAACACATATATTTATATATGATACTATATTTACATAATATACTATATTTATATATTATATGTATTTAATTGTATAATTATACAAATCGTCCTCTGTAACAACTTTGAAAGTTCCATGGCTTTACTCTTGTGTCTTGAGCTGCAGATGTATAACTCAAGTTATTAGCATACTGAGAAATATCTCACATTCTTCATGAGCCCCCAGTGCCATATTTTATCAAGCATTCTGTCCTCCTGAGACTTGGTCTCAATGGGCCTTCAATTTCAGATGATCACATACGCTTAGCATTGGGTCCCAGGCCCCCTGGCTAGATGCAGTCAGTGTAATGCTAGCTAGTGCCATTCGGTCTTCACTGTCTTCATGCCCACCCACAGTGAGAGTCTGCCTCTATTCTCACTCTCTTGAAGGCTTTAGCTGTGAAGCAACTACCGTATATCATGGCTTATTTTATTGAATGAAATTCTTAGCGACACCAAGCTAATTTAAGGGGAAAACATTTGTTAAGAGCCGTGGATAGATGGCGGAATCAATCAGAGTGGTTTATTGTTTGGATTCCAAGGTATTTGGTCAAACATTATCCTGGATGTTTCTGTGAAGGTTCTTTCCGAGATTAATGTTTAAATAAGCAGACTGAAAAAAGCAGGTTTGCCTCTGTAATGTATATTAAGGTCCTATCAGTTAAAGAAAAAAAAAAGATTTCTTTGCCTAGTAAGAATTCACACTGCTGGATTGTCCTCTAACTGGGTCACCAGGCTTTCCTGTTTGGACTTGAACTGGCCTTTATCTCTTTTCTAATTGCCTTCTGCAGCTCCTGGGACTTGCCAAGCCTCTACAATCACATGAGCTATTTCCTTATAAAAAGCCTTTATCTGTCCCTCCTTCCCAAATGCTTTTCTTTCTCTGAAGAATCCTAACTAATAGGAGTCTAGGCAGATCTTCTAATAACTGGAAATTAAACTGTAGCACTGGGCAACTGAGGAACTGCCGCCCCTGCCACAGGAAGGAATTTACCACCACAGCCACGGTCTCTGCAGTACTGGAATGTGTGCGGGATGTGATGAGCTAGTCTGTGATTGCTGAATGGCTTCATCTGGACAATGTGACCACAAAGGCGAATGGAATGAAGTAGTTAAGAGATGCCACACCTTATGGTCCTAAGACACCACAAATGACCAATACAACTGCTTATAGCTTAAAAAGATTATGAACATATGCTCTCAAATATATCTAAACCAATATTCAGAGAAAATGAAAAAGTTAATTTGTACCTTCTGCCCTACCATTTTCCTTATAGCCAACACCATCATTTTCAGTCCTTCTAAATCATTTTCCATGAATCTGTAGATGCTTATGCATACTAATATACCTGCTATTCTGCTAGATGGTGCCTGTCAATCCCCTTGCAAGGGTAGGTGGGAGTTGACCTAAATTTTGACTTTGACCTTTATTCCTCCCTCTCTCTTGGTCTACTGGTGACTCTTCACTGGTGAGAGGACATGGAAGACTCCTGGTGTGGCCCATAGAGGTTAGCCTTGTAACACAGAGAACAAGATGAGAGTTTGGACCTAGAAAGTTCAAAGAAAGATATTCACCTGGAAGATATCAGGAGATAAGAATGGAAACTGGTGGGTGATGGTGCTGTTCTGACTGTCAGTAGCTCCTGTAGGTTGCAGGAACACGTGTGGAGCAAATGTGTCTGCACCATTACTTCACTGCTTCCCACCACAGTACAGAAAAGAGGCCCATGAGCGAGGCCTTGCAGGTACACTGTTCTCGCTATCCCTGCCTAGTGTGAAGCATCTTTTAGATATTAGCTCACATGTCCGCCCTTCTGTCTCAAGCTCATACCTCCCTGGGTGTATGGGAAGGCCCAGCTTCATTGGGGCAGGGTTTTGCTGGCTTCATTATTCTTTGCCCTCATCAGTGAGCAGAAATAAACTCACACTTGTTTGCCTGGCCCAGACCACAGGAATGACCATGCAGCAGGAATATCTGTCTGACTCACCCATGTGGGTCAAGCATAGGCAGATTTGGGAAGCTAAAGTTTGTTAATTCCCACCAGATCTCTAGCTATGGTTTAGATGAGTGCCTCCCAACAGGTCCACATCTAAAAGGCTTGCTCCCCAGGGTAGTGAAGTTGGAGGCAGTGGGACTTCTGAGGGTGACATGTATGAGAGACCCCTTAGTTCCTGGGGGCCATGCCCACAGTCATCTCCCTGTTTCCTGGATTACGGTGCCTGCACTTTGTTCTACTTCATGGTCCAGTTCTCTCTCTCTCTCTCTCAAAGCTCTCTCAAAGCTTCTTCTGATCGTGGGTTTGACTCTACAGAATCACAGGCAACACAAGCCATTCTCTTTCTAAGTTAGGCGTCTTGGGGATTTCATTGTATGAATGTGAAAGCTTTCACGTTTTCATGCTCTACTTGTCTTGCTTCATGCCTTTGTGTGGACACATGGCCCTCACTCAGTTCTTACTCATTTGTTCTTGATGTTTTGAGGACAAGCGTCAATGAAAATTCTTGACTTTTCCAGACTTGCTAAGATGCTTTTTATCAAATGATGCCGGCAGCTGGAGACTTTGTAATCTGCTTGTCTGGAATGGTGTACACTCAGCCATAGATATCTGAATAATTGCACTTTGTGGCTACTGTTCAAAAGTTCCTGTGTTGTATCCTCAGAGAGGGTCAACATGGTGAGATAAGGATATGGGGTGGTGGATATGACTGGCATCTTCTTCTCAAAGGCTTGGGAAAAGATTGACTTTCTGCTGGATCCTGGATAAAGAAGACTGGACATCATTGAGAGCCAGGCTGACCCAAGGCTTTTCAGAGGCCCCGATGAAAGGACAAAAAGAATCTAGATCTATGTCTTTGCTCAGGAGCAGACTCAGCAAGATCCAGTCTGGGGATGGGGCCAGGAGCTAAAGTTCTTGGAGACTTGGCTTTTTTTTTTTCCCAAAGAGACTGGAGTTACAGTCCCAATATAGTTGTGCACTGGGCCTGTGATACCCTTGGGATGTCTTGAATTCCCTTTGTTTGCATGAGCCACTAGCTGTGTAAGACCCCCTGACACAAAACTTTTAAATTTTTTTATTCTCTGACCATCCCACTCAGGACTGACCTGCTGGTCCAGTTCAGGAGATGGTCACTACTATTGAGCTATTTCTTGTACATATAAAGAGGTATTTCACAGAGCCACTGCACCCATAAACTCACAGTAGCTATAGTTGTCTAGACAAGGTAAAGACAGTCTACACTGCAGCCTGTCATGGGGAAGTCATCACAAAGCCTGGCTGAGAGTTACTGGCAATGAATGTCTGCTTGTGAAGAGAAAGTAAGTTTTCTTCCAGAGTTTGGCCTCTGCTAGGCTATCCTAACTAGACTCAATAAATTATAAAAAAAAAAAATCAGATGACATGAAGTTGGGAATAAATATTGAGGTGTGTGTGGGGAGATGAGGGTTGGATATGATCAAAATACATTCTATGCATGTATGAGAATAAATAGATAAACAAACAAATAAATAAGAGATTTTTTTCAATACCAAAGATTAAGTGATTTACTATCAGATCTCACAATCTACTAATGATTTCCATTCTGAGTAGGAGTCCAGTTTTCAGGAAGTAATAGCAAGAGAATTGACAAGTGGAAATTGTGTGAAATGAATCAATTATCAGGTGAAGAGGCGTCATACACAGCAAAGAGGCAGCGTGTTTATCTGACAGACGATTGATCCCCAGAATACATAAAATTTAGCACCTATGGAAGAAGAAATTTAATCAGTAAGTGAGCAAATGAACTAACTTGATAATTTGTAAAAGAAAAAGTACAAATTGGCAATCAATACAAAATATTGTTCAACATTCCTTTTGCTAGGGAAATACAAATCAAAACTATATTGAGGTTCCATCTCAAAATGGCTCAAAATCAAGAAAACAAAAAGCAAAAAATGTAGTGAGGATGTATAGGGAAAGGAATTCTTATACATCGTTGATGGGAATGCAAATTTGCACAGCCAGCATAAAAATCAGCTCATCCAAAACCTGAAATTAGAACTACCATATGGTCCAGCCATATTCCTGGGTAGTCTAGAGACACCTACACAGCAATGCTCACTTGGTTCTTCATGGTCACCTGGCTTCGTACTCAGCCTGGGCATCTATCATCAAATAGAGAAAATGCATCGGAAGAGGTTTATTCTACCATAAAAAAGCATAGGATTACGCCACTGTAGGAAAATAGATGGAGAAAGGGGCTTACTCTCTGAAATGAGCCAGACTCGGGAAAGACAAGCACTATGAATTCTCTTCTCATAACTGGAGTCTAGGGTGACAAAAAGAGATGGAAATTAAAGGGAGACTGGTAGGAAAACAGAGGGGGTCGGACGTAGACATGATCAAAGTAGAAGGGGTGGGAGAAGAGTTGTAGGTTGTCGATATGGTCAAAGTACATCATATGCACATATGAAAATGGCACAGTGAAACACAAATGTGCAACTAGTATGTGTTAATAAAAATGTGAAAAAAGTAAAGTATGATGGGTAAACTGTGTGTGTGCATGTGTGTGCACCTGTATATGCAGATATGTGTACATGTGTGTGTGCATGAATGTACATGGATACCAAAGCACAACTTCAGTTGTCTTTCTTCCTTAGGTCTTGCCCAGCTTGTTTGTTTGTTTTTTCTTTGTTTCTTTCTTCCTTTCTTAACTTTTCATTGATTCTTTATTAATTTTGCATCATGCATCCCAATCTTATCTCCTGGACCCTTCATATCTGCTCCCCACCCTTGCCACTTCCCCCAGAAAATAAAGTTAATAAAAAAAGCAAACAAACAAAGAATCCTACCTCTTTATGGAGGCAGTGGTGTATTGTGGTGTGTCACAAGTATACCCTTTTGTCCAAACATCTTTACTTGCAAATAAATGTTCGTTGCAGTGAGTCATTGGTCTGGTTCGAGGCCTCTACACTATCAATACTGGATCCTTACTGGAACTTCTCTCCAATGTTCTGTGGGTACCCTGGGTTATAGAGATCCTGCAGCGGTTGTTCTACAGGACTGGCCCGTTCAGGTGCTCTAGTAGTTCTTACATGGGGTAAATGTTGGGCTGGGCCAACTCAAGGCCCTGGATCTGGGCCTGGGTCATAGCTGGGTTGGGTAGCCCATGAGCTTTCTTGCACCTACACCACCAGGGCAAGCTCTCTCACACTGCCCTGTCTGAAGGGCAGGGTCAGCTGTCCTGATTTTTATACTCTTGGGGTGGTTTACCATGCCTTGTCCACCACGGCCAGCTCTACTATGCCACCAAGCAATGTGCAAAGGTGGCTCTTGGTCTCCTGAGTGCTGCAGCCAACATGAGGCAAGAGCCACATTGTTTCTTAAGACAGGGTCTCTCATTATGTTCCTGGGCTTGTTGGTTATGCTAGATTGTGCCTGGCTGGCTGCTAGCCAGTCTCAGGGATTGGCTTGTCTCTGTCTCCCCAGCATTAGGATGACCACGGTGTATCACTACATTGTGTGTGTTGGAAGGAAGGAGAGTGCACATGTGCAGGTCAGAGATAACTTGCAGGAACTGGTTCTCTCCTTTCACAATGTGGGTTTCAGTGATGAAGCTCAGGCTACCAGGTTTGGTAGCAAACACTATCACTGCTGAATCATCTTGCTGGCCCTATATTCAATGTGTATTTTGGGGATCACACCTGTGTCCCCAGGCTTCTGCAGGAAAGGAACTTCTTGGTAGCAGACATAGTAAGGAAGGGATGCTAGGAGACTGTAGGTAAAACAGAACCAGAAACAGTACTGGTGGGGAACTGGCCTAAGCAGGGAGGGGCTATATGGAACTCTATAGGAAGCCTACCATTGAACAGCTCAACTATTAAAACAGTGGAAAGACAGTAGAGCACATGAGAAAAGCAAAGAAGGAGCTAAAGGATTAAGCAGGAATCGGGGAAAGAGGTGGCAGTGGGTAGACTAACCAAAATTAAGCCCATAGTTTGCAAAACTAAAAACCCCTTGGTTATGAATGTATAACCCCTTGTTTATAAGTTTATCACACACACATACACACACACACACACACACACACACACACAGAGAGAGAGAGAGAGAGAAAGAGAGAGAGAGAGAGAGAGAGAAGAGGTAAATTACCTTACATGGGTAGATAATGTCACTTCCAGAAAACAAAATCACAGTTTGTGAGGTCCTCTCTATAAATCATTGGTCAGGGAGGCCTGAGAGATCTCCAAAATAGCACAAACTATTGCTATAGCCCTTGGCTGTTCACCATATAAGACCCTATGTCACTCACTGGCTACAGGACACGCTTAAACCAGTTAGGACACACCCTCCCAGCTGGACATATTTCAAAGAACCAGAAGACACTATGCAAGCTGCAGGGGAAGAAGACATTGGTACCCTTTCCCAGCTATGCACCCTGCATGTTACAATACTACCCACCAGGAAAGATATACCTACTGGTAGAGTTTTGGCATGATTGTTAGGGGGTAGTTAACTACTTTCTAATTGTATCTGAGGCTCAGTCCATGGGAAAGAATCTAAAGCCTGTGTAATTCTGGTCCAAAGCCCATGTCTGGGAAGTCATTGGTCTTGGGATAGAACCTGGTTATTGTTATTTTGCTAAAAGGGTCTATGTTTACAATTATAGTCCTGGACTTCTTCACAGGAAGTAGTTCTGTGAAATGCTGCCTTTTGGACATGGCATGGCTGGCTATTGTCCATAAGCTCACAATATCCAGGGCTACCTGCATAACACCTACACAAGATCAAGCCAACCAAACTTCCTGCATTGATGTGGTAGATGATCTCCAGACCCCACAACTTCCTGTAGAGCTATCGGCACTTGATATTTGCGGAGGGAGGACAGAATCATTCCTTTAAAAGAAGATTTGCTTATTATCTTTATTTTTGTGCATGTGCCTTCATGAGTTTATGTGCATTGTTTGTACAGGTGCCTGTGGAGATCATGGGACATCAGGTCCTCTGTGTTGGGACAACAGGTCGCAAGCTGCCTGACGTGGGTACTGAGAACTGAACCTAGGTCCTCTGCAAGCCAGTGCTTTTAACTGCTGAGCCATTGCTTTAGTCAGGAAAAATTACTCTTTAGTGAGGGTGAAGCTGCTAATAGAATTCCCATTCTCCAGTGGATGCTCCTATGCATTTTCTATCAGCATCAAATCTACTTGGTCGGAGACCTGGATGTACATGTATATGCCATGAAGTTGGGAGGGATGTATATTAAAGGTGACATGCAGGGAGCTGGAGAGAAATGTCAGCCAGATTTGATTGCATTTCATTGTATATGTGCATGAAATCTTCAAGAATAAAGAAAACATTTAAAAACCATTCTTATATCCACCTCAAAGCAGGAAAATTAATTAAGAAAGATTTTTTTTAAGACAAGATTTTTTTAAAATGGTCATTGTGATATGGGAGATGTTTTGTGGTGGCTTCCTTTCAGGTACAAAGTGGTAGTGGTTAGTTTTCACTGGATCCACCTCCCAGAGAGGTAGAAGACCTACAACATGAACACGTGATGTCATAGTGTTTTAATGTCAGCCTGGCACAGCCTAGAATCACATAGAAAAGGAATCTCAACTGAGAGATCGCCCAGATCAGATTGGCCACAAGAGATTGTCTTGATTGTTAATCGATGTAGGAGGGCCCCACTCACTGTGGGTGGTACCATTCCTTAGATAGATAGTCGTAGGCTGTGTGAGAATGTAGTTATGAATGAGCCAAGGCGTGAGTCAAGTAAGCAGCATTTCTCCATGTTTTTTGCTTCAAGTTCCTACTATGACTTCTCTGAATTATGGGCAGTAATCTATAAGCTGAAATAAACCATGACATCCCCTAAGTTGCTTTGGTCCGATGTTCTATCACAGCAACAGAATGAAACTAAAAAGCAGGAGAGCAGTGCCCCTGATCATTAGAGTCAGCTCCTCTTCTACGCCATCAGTGATGGTTACAGACCTTTAGTCAGACTGACAGAGCAAATATGACAGATCCTGTTTCTGAAAGTCAGGTCAATGAGGTCTGGAGCAAGAATGGGGTTGAGGAATGTCCAAACCCCAGAAATCTTGTCCTGAGATTGTCAGGATCATTTCTCTCCCCTGCCCCAGGCCTACATGTCCTGGCACACATAGACTGTATCCCCACCCCTACCCCATGTCTCACCAGAGGAGGTCACAGAGCTGATAGCCAGGTTAAACTTTCTTTCCCCTTATAAGGTCTTGTCCAGCAGCACCTGGGATTCCTCTTCATGCAAATAAGGCATCCCCAGCAGTCTGTATCTGACCAATGCTATGTATTCACTCCAATAGCCACTACCTATGTAACAGTTTTAAATAGCTGTCATTTCCCTCAATAAACTGAACCAGTTCTCCGAAGCTGTTCCTGAGTGTGTGTTCTTTACCTGCACACTCACTGACAACCAAGATTCTGCCTGCACCCACCTGCCCGGGCTCAGCTTCCCTCCCTCCAGCTCAGCCCAGTGCAGACCAGACTACCCAGAGGAAGAGAAACAGAAACGGGAGCAGCTGCTGGCACCCAGGGCCCCACAACCCTCCACCAAAGCTCTCTCACTAGAAATGGGACCATCAGTAGTTCTAACTCAATTCCTGGTTAGCGCTGACTTAATACTGTATTTCCCAGAGTCTCCTCTGTGACACGGCTTCATTTGTCCCTGAAATAGCCATAGGACATTTCACACTGGTTTCTTCACTTTTCTGCTTCTCGTTAGATTTAGAAATAAAAAGGTAAAAGAATACATATACAACTTGAGCAGGATGGTAGGTAGATCTTACTCCTTTTTTTTCCAGGTGGGGATGTGAGACCTGGCTGACCAGAGATACTACATAGAGTTGTGTAAGCTTTTACTGTGTGAGGAAGCCAGCAGACACATGAGTGGGAACAATACAGCTTGGGTTATGTGCCTGCCTTCCATCAGCCATATCTGCTCAGAGGAAGGGGATCCTTTCCTGCTTTACCTGAGAAGTCTGTAGGGCTGAGACAAGTGTCCTTAGCATTGCTGGGCACAGAGACTTTGTCTCCAAACTCTTGGAAATGATCAGAACACCCATCTCCCTGCCTTCTGCCCCTCTCCACCTTTACTGACCTGTACTGGGCCGGCTTGCCTGCATCTCCCTCTGTCTTAAACCCAACAGTGCCAGAAGAGAATGAAACACAAAGACAGGGGGATGTCAGATGGAAGCAAAAAAAAAAAAAAAAAAAAAAAAAAAAAAAACCTTCCCCAAAGGACAGCAAGGTACACAGCTGAAGGAAGGGCTTGGTGAAGTCATTGCTTTTTGTGTGGGGACAGTGGCCATCCCCAGTGCCCGACAGCTGCAGTCCTAGGGTATTTCTCTAACACTATTCGATCACTTCTTCTTGTGCTTCTCTGCAATCACTTAAAAAATGTATCTATTTATCACTTTACATCTTGATTGCTGCCCCACCCCTGCCACAAGTCCCTCCTCCATCCTTCCCCTTCTCTGAGAGAGTGGAGGTCTTCCTACCAGGGAACATCAAGTTTCTGCAGGGATAGGCACATCCTCCCCCACTGAGGCCAGACAAGGCAGCCCAGTTAGGGGAGCAGGATCCACAGACAGGCAAGAGCTTTAGGGACACCCCCTGCTCCAGTTATTGACCCCGTGAAGACCAAGCTGCACATCTGCAGGGAGGCCCAGGTCCAGCCTGCACCTGGTCCAGGTTAGTTGACTCTGCAAACCCTCCCCCCTTTTTTGTTCTCTGCTATGACAAAGCTTCTGACCCGCTTACAACACAACTTCCCTCTGTCTCTGTGTGCCTTCTCTCTCTTACCCTCTCATTTCCTGTACCTGGACAGATAGTAGTGGGTCAGGTCAAGTCGTGGGGGATGGGAGGGGTAAGGGAAGAGAGTAGCTTTCCTGCAGTCCCAGCATCTCTGAACACCAACAGGAAGTTCTGGGCTCCTGGAAGCAACCGGTGGACGAGGAAGGCGGGGTTCTTACTCTCAGCAGATTCCGTGTCACCTGGGCAGCATTTACCCCTATGTGTGCTTTGTTTATCTCTGAAAGCCAGACTCGATCTCTGTATGTTACACCTACATTCGGCGGGGAGTTTTCCTTCTGCCAGCACCTGCCTCTGGGGGAAAAAAAAACTCAAGGGGAAACTGCCTTCTCCCTGTCACCACCTGGTTGCTGAGAACTAGACAGTAGATCATGAATGAGGGTGATCATCAGACTGGAGGCCACACAAATGGGAGAGGCCTGCAAGTCTATTCCAGTAGTTGCTGGCCTTAAAGTTGCTTTTGCTAAGAACCATTAGCTCCTTATTTGGGACCACAGGACAGCTAAAATTAAGATGAAAGTCAGACAACTGCATTTCCTATTTATGTCCTTGACAGTCTTAGTTGGGGTTTCTATTGGTCTGATAAAACACCATGACAAAAGCAACTTAAAATTCACCAGGAAGAGCAGTCAGGGCAGGAATCCAAGGCAGGAACAGATGCATAGGCCATGGAAGAGTGCTGCTCACTGGCTTGCTCTTCATGGCTTGCTCAGCCTGCTTTCTTAGAGCATTCAGAACCACATGTTCAGGGCAGCACCCCCACACAGTGTGTGGGCTTCTCATATCAATCATTAATCAAGAAAATGCCCCTCAGGTTTGTCCTTGAGTCAAGCTGGTGGGGGCATTTCCTCAATTGAGGTTCTTTCTTCCCAGATGACTGTAGCTCACGTCAAGCTGACACAAAACTAGTCATGACACAGACTTTAGGTCAGACTTCTGCTTGACTCTGCCTAGGGCTGTTAGTCACTGAGGAATGTCTGTCTAAAAGCTAGGGATGCCTAGCCCAGTTTACTCCCTTACAAAGCTAAAGGCATAATATGAAGAGAAATTGAGATCTTTTTGTCAGCATTACAGCATCCTGCTCTAGGCCACTAAAGCATCTGCAAGCCTTCAGTCATAGTCCCAAACCTTTGGCTACAGGATAAGCAAAGCTTTACAGGTAGATAAGACATCCCCCCCCACACACACAAAGACAGAACAGATTATCCCCACAAGCCGGGAAATTTTCTCAAGCTACCTTGCAGAAGCAGAACTGAGCTAGTGCTCAACCAGACTACATCTTGACTAACACTGCCTAGTTCTTCCCTCAAGCACACTGTGATCTTGCAGTGACAATCCTCTGTGGGACAGACTGTTTCATAGCTGTCAGCCTGGACAAACCACTTAGTCCTGTCATGCCTTCTGGTCCATCCATCTGCACACAGGAAACCTACAATGTGCAGGGCACACTTCTCTAGGGTTCCCCTTCTGCATGTGGTATCTGTTTCTCTAGTTTCTTAGCTTTCTGAGCCCACCCCAACCCATTCCTGGGGTCTCTAGGCATCTCACCTTTCATTCATACAGCTTCTTGCTCCTACAGCTCACCTCCTCCAGGCAGTGATCTCTAACAGCACAACGAGGCACCTCCAGAGACCCAGTGAACTCTGTCCAGGAACCCAATTCCTTTTCTTACTCCTGGCATGCCTTGAGAAGGCCTCCTCCAGAAATAGGACATCTAGAGCTTGTGGGACACCATCACTGAGTTGAGGAAAGAAGGGAGCTTCCAGGTCCCTTCTAAGGACCCCAATACAAATTATTAGGATGAGTACCAGCCTGCACTGAACTGCTCAGAGTGTTGAAATTATATGTCTGTTAGAAGCCATGTGAGTAGAGCAAAAGGCACAGCAAGACTTGAGTCTCTTTCTTGAGATCAGAAACATCGCTAGAGAAGGCTTTTCTTCAAGGGTGCCCTGATTCTTTCTCTGCCTCCCCTTCCCCAGACTCACAGAAAGGAGATCACTTTGCCCTGTATGTAACTGGACCATTAACAACTTAAGCATAGGATCATGGAGACAGTGATGTGCACAAGGAAAAGATTCTCCGGCTGCTTCCATCTTCTGTTCTCCTGTCCTGTTTCTCCTCGTGTTGGCTGGTTTTGCTGGTGTTGTTCCTGCTTCCACACAGCATCACTTCCTGGTACCCTGGTGCTTCTTCTCACTCAGTCAGCATCCCGTTGGCCTGGAGATTTTGAGGCTCAGAGCTCTCAGTCTTCTTGTCAGGTCTCATTAAAGGTTCAAAAGTTTAATAATTGATTTTAGAGGCACAGATTCAGAGACAGAGGATGCCACTCAAAGTCAAATCTTTCTCACCCCTTGAAGATAAGGAGACTGCTCACCCTAAAATTTTTGTTAGGGCTTTCACTGCACGTGTGTTATTCACATACAACTTAAACATTTTCAGGTGTGTTGGGGGCTCTGCTCTGCTGGGAATCACATGAGCTGTTAACTTGGACCACATTTTATTTAAAGGTGTTAACATTAATGCTTTTTAATAAGAGATGGGAGAAGGCTTTTACTGAAGAGAGATTTTTTTTTCAGTGAAGGAACTTAAAATTCTGAACATTTCCATATGAAATTCAGCTGCAGCATATCTGGATATAAATAATACAGTGAAATTTTCATGTCGTTAAGCATCACAGGAGTCCGACAACTTCTGCAAGGATTTGCATTTAATTCTTTTTTTTAATGTGTTAACTAAAAATAAAGTAATTTCAGGCATATGGAGTAACTAAGACAGTACGGAAATTTGCAATGGAAAATGTTTTGTTTAACTCAGTAACTGTGCCTTGAAAAATCCGGGAGCTTAACTTATAGGAAAAGGTTACCCAGGATGCTGGAGGGAAGACCACCAGGACTTTGGTTTGACTTTCAGATACATCCCATTCTGTCTGTTTGGGCCCATCGTAGGTCTGGTTCTCCTCCTTTAGACAAGATTAGAGAAACAGTCTCGGAGCTAGAGATGCCAGAGGTGTGGAAATAGGAATCAAGAGACATTTCTCATTCAGTCCCCAACATTTATCATAAATTCCAGAGCTGCCTACACTGTAACCCCAAATGTCACTTCTGCACATGCCCAGCCTATTATGTCTCTCCCCCATCTCGATACCTGACAGGTCTTAACCCAATTTTTCCTTTAAGACATCATCGTATGTGTTCCAGAGTAGTCTCAAACTCTCTAGGTAGTTAAGAATGACCTTGATCTTCAGATTCTCCTGCTTCCACATTCCAAGTACTGGGGTTATTGGTGTCTACCACCAAGCCTGATTACGCGGTGCTGGAGATGGGTTCTAGAGCTTTGTGTGTGCTAGACAAGTACTCTGTTAACTAAACTCTACCCTTGCCTATCCACTCCTTTTCAAAGACAAGCCCAAACATCTCTTCCAGAAGCAAGCCTCCATTAACGGTCCTCAAACAGAGATTGAAGGACCATTCCTTCCTTCGAGACTCAAAGAAGTTGTGTTTGCTCTCTAGGGTCTAGTCTGCTAAATGTTTGGACCTAGAAAAGAGATTATCTCGTGAAGTAATGTGGATCTAGAAAAAACAATATTTTCATGTTCTCACTCATCAGAGACTCCTAACACCAAATCTTCACCTGTGAGTATATATCCTGGAGAAAGTAAAAAGAGACCACAGCCAGGGTGGAGGTCCACATAATCTAACTAGGGAGGTGAGAAAGTGGAGGCTCCATATTGAGGAGAGAGAGATAAAAATAGAATAAAGAAGGATGTGGCCTGCTTTAGGAATGTAAAAAGAAAGATGGGGGGGGGGGAAAGACATGTGGGTGTCATGTTTATTTTGCTTGGGCCTGTTATAGAACCCTTTTATATCCTACCGTAGTCTCAAACTCTAGGTAGCTGAGGGTGATATTGAACTTCTGATCTTCCTGTTTCCATATTCCAGGTACTGGAATTATTGGTGTCCATCACTTTCCCATTCTAAGATCCTTTCAACAAGAGGGAAACTGTGCCTGGTACTGGAAACTTAACAAACTACCCAGGGCTAGTGAAGTCATGGACCTTGGAGGAGGACCCACAACTGCCACTTTACTAAACAGGCAAACTCCCTACTATACTCTAAGTATTTGTTCTTAAACCAGCAGATATGTGTAGTTGCCATCCTCCATCAATGAAATTTCTCTTTGTAACAAACAGAGGCCATTCAATTCACAAAACCACAACCAATCAAAATGCAGAGTTGTGGAGCCCAGTCCTTACAGATACATCTCCAAAACTGAACCTTGGATGCAGAAAACATTACAGAAGAGGGGGCTGTAAGAGTCAGAGGATCAGGGAGTTTTCTGTGAGACTGTCTCCTAGTAATGTCAGAAGCTACACCCATAGTGTCTCATCAGCATATGTCCGAATATGAGCTGAAGAAAGACAATAGAAATCCTGACGTGGATGGGGATGTCCTATCAGGCCTCAACCTTAACTGCAGGCAACTGAGGAATGCTGAGCGTGGGAGGCATAGTCTTCTCCAGAGAAGGGAAAAATGATATCATAATCTCAAAAACAGAAGAACAGGAGGCTGGGGGTAAGGGAACTGGAGTTCTGATACTTGTCTTGCCATATTGTTTTGAGATGTGTTTTTACTAGTTCATCTTATAGACAGACAATTCCTGAGAAGAGCTGGTGTCCTGTTCATCTTTGAAGATTCCAGACTGAGTGGAGGTCAGGAGCTCCCTGGCATTATTGGTGAGGTAGAGACCAAATGTGTTCCAGCACAGACCTCCTTGATGAAAAACTGGGGCAGTGTAGACAGAAGTGTAAGGAATCCATGTTGGGTAACAGGTGGAACCAGTGACCAGAGATGACGGGTAGAATAGAGTGAATCCAAAGGTTGAGGAGCTTTAAGTGCCCAGCGTTTCTCTGAGAAGCTCAGCTCCCAGGTTGAGCCAACCAGCTTCCCCACCTTCAGTCACTAGTGCTGCTGTTTGTAGCCCAGACCTGCTGTAGGACTGAGGTACGCACTCTCCCAGCTGTAGGAAATGTGTCTACCCATATCTCCCGCTGAAGAATTTCCTTCCGCCCAAGAATGCCACGTCATTTAAGTCCACACCTTTTCCGAGAAAATGCCCTATCCAGTGATCTGCCAATGAGGGGAGAAACAAGTCTGGCCCCATTGTCTCAAGGTTGGACAACTAATGCCCTGTCCAGCATCCAGAGCACCACATGGGTCAACTGAGCCTGTTTTCTTTTCTTTTCCTGTCTCTGTAATAACATTTAGCTTTGCCCCTGCCCATTCCTATCCCCTTTCTCAAACAGGTATGGGTTTCCACATTACTCTCCAGCAGTTCCTGGATGCACATCTCCATCCCAGAGTGTTTCCAGGGAACTGAGACAGATGACTGATGTCCCCTGTGCCTATGTATCTAACCCAGTGCTGTTTTCTAGCCAGGAAGATACTTGTTGCACGCCTCCGCCACAGTGAACTCTGCAGACTTGTGAAAACCCTCCCACTGATCTGAACTTTGGTTGGTGGCCTCAAAGTCACTCGCCAATGCTTTTCCACTCTTCATGCATGACTCGAGTGACACTTTGGAAGGTGATAGCAGTTTCTAGGGTGCCGCTTGCATATCTGGCTGTCACCTTATTTAGAGCTTTAACAACGTATCTGGCTGTGAACTGGGAGTTGAGAGAAAAGCCACATTCTAGTCCCCTCTCTGTCAGCTGACACTTATTTCTAAACAGGTTTTTAATGAAGTATCTCACTAATACAAAGCAGGCAGTCCTTTCTGAGAAGTATTATTGTGCCGTGTGTGTGGCATGTGTGTGGGCAAGTGTGCAAAGCTGCACACGTGTGTGTGTTAAAGGACAACTTTTATTTCTGCCCTCCCTCCTGTTTGTGAGCTCCACAGATCAAACTCAGCCTACTGGGCTTCTTATCCTGAGCCAGCTTGCAAGCCCTTAATGGATTTGAAAGAACATTTTAGAACCAGTAAGGTAGCTCAGTGGGTACACAATTTGTCCTGGAAGTTGAGACACCTAAGTTCTACAGAGGAGAAGGAAAGAATCAACCCCTTAGAGTGGTCTCCTGACCTTCACACATGTGCCGTGGTGTGTTTTATCCAGCTTCATACCCTCACCTCCAACACACATGCAGTCATTTTTTAAAAATGGAATTTAAAAAGAACATTTGAACTCTCAGTACTTCTGTGATGATGCCCACAGACATCAGCAGACAAATGCAGGGAGGGCTTGAACTCAAGACCAGCCTGAACTACATAGTGAAGATTGTGTAAAACCAAAAACAATGTCTAAAATATATCACAACCTTTAGAGAAAAAAATGACTGTTAAGAAATGCTTTTATTTTAGTTGAGCTAAGGAGGTAAAAGTCTGTTTATTTCAGATCGGTGAGAAGCTGGAGTTTGGGAGAAACAGGTTAAGTGCGCTGGAGCTATATTTTAAACATTTATTTTGTTTTATCTTCATGTATATATTACACTGTATATGTTCATGGCGCCCAAGAAATTTAGAAGAAGGTGTTGGATTCCCTACAACTGGAGCTAAGGATGTCTGTGAGCCACCATGTGGTTTCTGGGAGCCCAGTGCTGGTCCAACCCAGTGCATACACAAACATTTACCTGCTGACCCATCTCTCCAGCCCCATTGCCTGGGTTGCAGTTGCTTATTTGAAACAGGGAAGGCTGAAATGGTTAGGTCACGTTTGCCCAGAGTGTTCCTTCCTGGCAACCCCTACCTCCTTTGAGGAGCTGTGTGCCTGTGGCACTCCACTGGAAGGTGGGCACAACCTGTGTCAAGGGTCGTGAAGCTTAGTTAGAAGGTGAGCCCTTCCTAACTTTCTCTCCGTTTTAGAGTCTCATGCTGGTCTTTTGTCTCCAATCAGTTCAGGGACATTGCCTCTTGGTCCCAACACAACACCTTCTTCCCAGCATCTTTACCTTCTGTGCCCCCCCCCTCTCTCTCTCACACACACACACACACACTCCTCCCAATGTAGAACATTTTCCAGGTTCTTTGATTTATTATTTTATGGACCAGGTTTGTAAAGCTTGTGGATCCAATCATCACTGGTTACCAAGTCAAGGCTGACTGTTAGAAGTCCTGCCTGCCCTCTAAGCAGCTGCACTCTATGCTGTGCTCGAAGTCGAGGGGGCAGCGTTAGATCTCTTCCAAACTACTCACACTGCGGAATAGTTGCCATTTTGCCGAGTCCTCTAAGAATGAGATGGTGGATTCCAACTCACCTTGCCAACTAATACAGAATAGGATTTTACCCAAAAGCAACGCTTTCTCATTTTGGTATAGAGTCGCACAGATATGTAAAAGAGCTTAGAAACTGGAGTGGAGTAGGAGATCTACCCACCCTGTTATATTTAGCAGAAGAACATTTCTTTGCCAAAGTCTGTTTCCAAAATCTCATCACTTTCAGAGAAAGTGAAATCGTGCACACAGAAGGAGCGTGTGGCTATAACTGCTCTCTGACTCATCTGCGAAGCTGCAGCGCCTAGCTGGGCATGCTGTGTTACAATCCTACATCCTAACGTGCTCCCACAGCAAGGTTTGGCAGGAACTCACAGGGATGACTTGGACACATTTCAGTGATTTCCAGCTATGGGGATGCTTGTTTCATATTCTTTTATTACCAACTTCGAAGAATGGAAGCTGGCCAAGACAGCACTATTAGCAGGCAGGGAGTAAGGACTCAGAGCTGAATTTAGCACTGAATTTAGCAGTGCTTGGCTCCATGGCTGACACCCCCTCTTCACTGGTTTCCATCACCGACCTTGGTAACTTTACTTACCCTTGAGAGCACGTGTTGCTGCTGTATAAAATCCTTCTGCCTGGGTTCAGAGCCCCAGGCAGATGCCCAGCACTTTCGTCATCTAACTGAAAGGGAGAGAAAAGGTAGTAATCGGTATATTCCAATTAAGGTGCTACCTATGTTGAAAGTGTTTGCATTTTAAATGAAGAACCTGGAAGAGTCTCATGTAAATTTCTAAGTAGGTCAGTCAACAGATTCAAAAATAATATATATATATATGCTTATACAATGACACTTATGCATGTATACATATATAATCACATTTATCATATGTACATCATATAGACACACACACACACACACACACACACACACACACACACACACACACACACATACTCCCCACCCTAAAACTTCCCAGCTGGCTTCTTATCCCACACTAAATATATTCTGGTTCTTATACATGTCCCAGGGCCTACCAGCCTCCAGGCTGACAGTCACCAAAGCCCAGGCCCCATCTCACTGAACTCTACATTCATTAACATTCTATTGCTGTTCTGTTATTCACTGTCTTTTCTACTGGGAGTGGAGGTGTTTTGTTGCATTACCGACCTCCTGTGCTGCTCTGGGTCTAGTGCCATTGTACCCATTAATAATTGTAAAGTGGGTATCTTCAAGGGAGAGAGGTCTTTGTAAAAACAGGTGAAGGGAAGGGAACTTGGGCCAGAGAACATCTCGGGAGGCAGATTATCTAGTCCCTCTCTCCTCTTCTCACTCCTCCTGGAGCGGTGTCTGAGGGCTGAGTTGCTGTGATTGCTCTCAGCAAGGGCACAGGGATGAGAGGGCTCGGTAAGCTGCTCTGCCAACTCTTGGCTAAGCTGTACGGCAGGACTCTGGGTTACGTAGTGAGAAGCAATGGACTGAGTTTGGTGCGGAGCTAGCAAAATCAGGAAGAGAAGATCTCACTCCTGTTGAAAATAGGAGTTGCTACATGCAGCTGCTCCTGCTAGAGGCTCAACCCCCTGCGCCCCATGCTCCTGTGCAATGCACCGTAGCAAAGCCGGATGACCACCGGCCCCACCACAGGTAGAAGGGGCAGGTACTCACGGAAGTAACTTCCTGGACTCACTCTCCAGTCACTTTTATGAAACGTGTTCTTGTGCTCAGAGATGCTTTTAACTCGCTTGTTTCCTATTTGCCTTTGTTGGGATGAGTTTTCCAATTCAACTGAGCAACCTGATGTTAACACTGCGGAGACCGTTTTTATTTGGGGGGGGGGTTCTTTTCTTTTTTTCTTTTCTCAAGCAACTGAACAGAAATAACGGTTCCACAGCCTTCCTCTTCTTTGATGGCACAAGGAGATTTATTGACTTCAAAACTCTTTTCACGCATTTCTTATCCCTTTTCCTCAGAGTTTCACAGACTACATCAGGAAGCTGTTCTCTCTCCCCTCACTTTATAGATTAAAAAAAAAAAAAAAAAAATCCCTGGCTCAAACCGAAAAAAAAAAAAAGCTTTCATCTTATGAGAATTTTTCTCTTTCCTCAAATGCCTCTCAACTAAAGTTTTTTACACATGCAAACAAAGTTAAACGATGAATAAAAAATTGACTCAGTGGTTTCACAGTATTTATAGCTACTATTCATGTTTCTGCAGCTACCTCTTGATAAGGACAGACACCTATGCAGAAAATACATAATATGAATGCATAATACATGTGTTTACATCCTGTTGCCCCAAAGATTATTAAGAATATTTTCCTCTGTTAATAGATATACTTGCATGGCATTTCAAAACAGGAATAAGATGCAGTGTAAGGTTTGTACCGTAATTTATGACAATTTTTTTTTGTTAGCCATTTAGGTAATTTCTAGAGTCTTTGTGATTACAATCGATATTGTGGCTGAATCGGATGCACATTCTTCTTTATTTATCCCAGTCCGTTCTTGGAGTTAGAATTGCTGGTCCACACATTTAAGGTCTTATGGTCCATGATGCTGAACAGACAGTTTGTGCTCCGACAAGCAGCCCATTTTCATCTACATTTTTCTAGTCGGGATATTATCATTTTACAACCTTTATTTTTTTTATTTTATGGAAAAATCTGGTATCTTGTTGCTTAATTTACTTTTCATGCATGAATACATAAGTTGGGTATCTTTCAAGTATATTTGGCCACTGAGGTCGGTTGTTGTTATTTTGTGACTTACCTGGTATTCCCCTGATCTTGAATTTTATCTAATTTGATATCAAATGGCTTCCTATTGATTTGCCCAGACTTTAAATTTATTCCTGCATTATTTCTTTGAATATATTTTCTATTCATTTCTCTTTTCCTTCTGGAATGTCAATAATGAATAGTTGTTCCCCATGCATGTTTTATGATGTATTTCCTCCCTTACAGAGTCCCTGACTCTTAAGTCCTGGGATAACACAGATGGTAGTCTGTTCAAATCTTTTCTGTTGTTGTTGTTTTGTTTTTTTATTTCTTTTCCCCCATTTTTATTGGTTATTTTATTTATTTACATTTTTCCTTTTTTAAAATTGGATGTATTTTATTTACATTTCAAATCCCCTTTCCCAGTTTCCCCTCCATAACACCCATATCTCATCCTTCCTCCCCCTGCTTCTATGAGAGTGCTCCCCCACCTACCCACTCCTACCTCCCCGCCTGACATTCCCCTACACTAGAGCATCAAACCTTGGCAGGACCAAGGGCTTCTCCTCCCAGTGGTGCTCAACAAGGCCATCCTCTGCTACATGTGCAGCTGGAGCAATGGGTCCTCCCATGTGTGCTCCAGGCACCGTGTTTTGCATGTCAGGCATTCCCGATTTCCCCGTGGTTGTTGTCACCTGTTACCGGGTAGAGGGGACACCTATTTCATGCTGATCACTGGAATCTTAACTTTTTTCTCATACCCATGCCCATTTTTCTGGCTGAGAATCAATACCTCCAACACGAATCCCTACTGTTCCCCCTCAGGACTCCAGAGTTGTCATTTCTGCTTGTGACAGTCAATGCTTGAGATGCTCTGTTGCTTCGTAGCCTCCTGCGCATCCTACCACATCCAAGAAGAACCAGATGGGACAAATCCCGGAGCCCATACTGCAGAGGAAACGGAAGCATGTTGAGGTGAGGTGCTTAATGTGGACAGGTCCCTAAGCCACGGCCATTGTGTACTATGCTCCCTCAGGAGTCTTCTAGGAAAGCATTCTAATAGCTAATCACACTGATGTTTAATGACTCCAATAACTTAGTATCTTTTCTACAGTTATTTGCATTTAAATAGAGAAACCTGAGGCAATTGCTACTTAATGTGCCCTGTCAAGCCAGGGAAAAGGACTATTTGGGGACCTGGAGTCTTTCAGCACCTTAAATCACACCATGGAAGCCTACCTGCTCGACCTACGGGTGGTCCTGGCACCTCCCAACCTGGGTCTACGTAAAACACCAGCAATGGTGATATGAACATGGCCACTCTAAGACCAGAGGGAATAAGACACTGTCCTCTTCTGAGTTTTTCTCTGTTTTTCATTTCTTGTCTTCTCTGCTTAGAAACCTGGTTTTTTGTTTCCTTCACAGAATTACTAGAAGCCACTCTTCCCTTTTCCCCAATGCTAGTGACGTACTAGGCACCTCTTAGAAGTGTGCTCTAAACTTATAAAAGAACAGTTTTGGTGAATTAAAAAGCTCCATAGCTTCTCCCTGAACTTGTGCTTCAGTTGAGTTATGGACCCCCACAGACCTTATATGTAGATCTATCATGGACTCAGATTGGGGTGTCTCTATGTTTGAGGTACAGATCTGAGCCTCAATGTACTCACTGAGGTTTCTAAGGCCCCTGTGTCCCACAGCAAAGAATTGGACTAGCGGTACCAAACTAGAAATAGAAATAGAGAAAAGTTATTAAGAAAGAGAACAGTTCAAGAATGGGAATGGGCTTGTGGGTTGGGGGAATGGGTTTGTGAACATGTATGCAAATATACTTAGGCAATGGGATTCAAAACCCTGTACAGAATGTCAGCACATGGCACGTTTTTTTCACCACCTGGTCTTTTTTGTTGCATGTAGGGGAAAGAATTCTAGTCTTTCTTTGACAACTAGCTTCTTTCTTTTTAAAAACAATTGATTGCATGTTCATTCATTCATTCATTTGTGTGCATGTGAGTATATACATGCACACATGTGTGCATACACACATATGCCACGAAAAACTTGTCTCTCTCTTTCCACCTTGTGGATCCTAAGAATTGAACTCAGCTCATCAGACTTGGAAGTATTCTAAACTCCCTGAACCATTTCCCTGGCCCTCAATGCCTTCTCTCATATATTAGTCTTGGTATGTCTCATTCTGGTTCCTACTTTCTTACCACAACTGCTCCCTAAAAGCTGTGGTTCTACTTCCAAGCTAACAAAAATATAACCTCACAGGAGAACCATATTTTGTAACTTATTTTGGGGAGTTGATCAACCCTAAACAATAAAGTTCATAAATTTATTATCATAAACAAACCACAAACAAACAACAGATACATAGTCTGGCCTTACTAGGGAAAAGTGTCACCATGCAGTGAATAGTTTTTATCATTAAAAAAACACAGAATGCTTAGATAAATATGTTCTTTGATAGAATGATATGTACCTCTTTAAAAATTATTCATTCAGAATTTAGGTAGGACAGCATCATGATTTTAAATATTTGTAGTTTCAAGACTGCTTCTTTAAAAGGTGTGTGTGTGTGTGTGTGTGTGTGTGTGTGTGTGTGCTTGTCTCTGTGTGTTTGTGTGTGTGTGTCTGTGTGTGTGTTTGTCTCTCTGTGTGTGTTTGTGTGTGTCTATGTCTGTCTGTGTGTGTGTTTGTCTGTGTGTGTGTGTGTGTGTGTCTGTGTGCACACATGCACACAGTGCTGGACATTGAACCTAGAGTTTCTTGCATCTCCAGATCTCTGGTGCTATAGTTCTTTCTTTATTGAATCTTTGTCATTTTTAAAGTATAGAGCATGTCCATCAAGAAACCTAGGAGATTCTGTAGTCCGGGACTTTGAACAACCTCTCACTATCTAGCACCAAGAAGTAACCTCAGTGGTGGTCATGAAGAGAGTTTTGCTTTGAGGAAGAAACACTCCAAAAGATAGGGGAAGGAGAGTCTCATAAATAAAGATTAAGTAGTTATCATAACATTTTAACAGCAACAACAACAACTTTTGTTTTACAGATTTTCTTCTAAATAATAAGCAAAGTACCACGTTCTCTCATTTCACCATAGCTTCTGTTCATATGGTGTAATTAACAAGGACAATTATATGCATTTTTTCTCTCATTCCTTATATTAGGAGCACTGTGTTTCCCAGTGCATATGCATTAGACACTAGGACAATGGAGGAAATGTGCCTTATTTTGGGAGCATGGCAGACACTTTCCTCTGCATTGACTCTCCTCTTTGTAGAGTGTACACATGATCTTTCTGGCCGATAGAACAAGTGACTCACCAAAGGAGATATAGGACCACTTGGGAGTGTCATCATTTCCTGGTTCCATAGAACCTAGCAGAGTTGGGGGCAGAAGGCAAAGTATTGGCTGTGTCCTAGATCCCCTATATCCTTATTGGTATTGGCCGCTAGGTGCAGTTACACACCCCAGAAGGTCGGCTATGTTAGTATTAAAGAAAGAGTGTGGGTATAAGACACATCTATTTTTTTTTTTTTGTCTTTTACAAATCAGAGCCATCTAGGAGATGATACTGAAGTTTAAATTGTCGGTTACCGGTCATTATTTTAGCAGTTGACTTAAGCTACTTGGTGACACAGCATATAACCAAGTTAATTTTCTTAATATGGGCATTTTATTTGATCTGATTGTAGGGAATACATTTGTGAAACAAATTAAAAGGAATGAAAAGAGTGTGATGATTAGAAGCCTGGAAAATGGAAGTTACCTTAGTAATTAGAGCTACGGTTTTCATGGCTGGAAATCAGCATTAGCATGCATGGCTCAGCTCTAGAATTATTTTGACTGGTGAGAACAAAAGCCGTGAAGCTCACTGGGAATTGGGGAAGCATACTTAACCCAACTCTTGATTTAGTTTAGTCAATGGGAACTCATTTTGCTGGCAGGCAATTGTAGGGCACACATGAAGCCTTGAATAATGGGGGGGGGGTCAAGATTTAAGAAAACAAAGAAACAACAACAGAGAAGACAGCAAAACGTATGGTTGCCTGTTTTAGATAGGGCTTGTTTGTTTGTTTATTTTTGTGAGAATCTGGGGCGATCAGGAAGAAAGCTCAAGAGAAAGAGCCACTTATTTTTGCCACCGTTTTAAAGGTTCGTGGCTACAGAAGAATCTTTGAGACCCAGTTGGTATATTGTGCAAATGAACTGTCTTAAAACCACAAGGTGACCTCATGGGGTGTGGACTACTAGTGTGATATAGAAAATGTATTGACTTCATCACACACAGGTGGGGACACAAATGAAAACATACAATGTATCTTAAATAGCTATGTTCCAAACGTAGGTGAAAATTTGTACCTGTCTTAATCATTGTCTGTTGTCGTGAGGAGACACCATGACCAAGGCAACTCTTATCAAGAAAAGCATGTAACAGGGGCTGGCTTACAGTTTTAGAGGGTTAGTTTGTTATCATCATGGTGGGAAGCAGGCAGTGCCTGGTGCTAGAACAGTAGCTGTGAATTTTTCTCCTCTTCCACAGGCAGCAGTTCATCAACTGACTAAACATGCAAATACATGACCCTATAAGAGGCCCTTTTATTCAAACTACTATATTAACAGTATCACATAAAAATTAGTTTTAAACTATTAAATTTAAGTTGACCAGTTTAAGTCCTGTTACAACAAGCATTTAGAAACTACTGTTGTTAAAAAGTATTTGTTTTGTTTCATGTAGGAATCACAGCGGGACAAAAGGTTTGACATTTTCACATTTTTAAGCATATTAACAACTCAGGGGAAGCTGAAAGCATGAAGCTAAGTCATCGTCCCAGTGTTTGCACTGTGGGGATAATAGAGCCCAGCAGACTCTATAATATTGAGTTCCCAGAGGAAGGCCACTGTCCATGAGGATGAGGTCACACTGAAGTCAGAAGCCTGAAGTGGAAGTTTCTGGATGTGTCACATGATTCAGACTCATGTAATTTCTTTCTTTCTTTCTTCCTTCCTTCCTTTCTTTCTTTCTTTCTTTCTTTCTTTCTTTCTTTCTTTCTTTCTTTCTCTCTTTCTTTTTCTGAACAAGACCCATGAGAGGACATGTGATGTTTGGAGAGTATAAATAGCACTCAGTGACCACATACTTGTATAGATAGTTTTGCAATGTGTTGGTCTCTCGTCTTCACCAACATTTGCTTCGTGGAGAGGAGCATTGCAGAGAACTCCTGGCATCCCAGCTGATCCTGGTCCCTCCCACTGATTTATATCAATTCAGCAGTGGCCGGGCTGTTTCTGCTGGATCGTGCCACCTCTGCTGATTCACGTTTGCTATCCTGACACTACTGAACTTGACTGCTCGTGTCCTGGCAACGGAGGCTGAATTCGCCTCAAAGAACTACTTCTAAACAGGTCTGTGTGTCCTTATCCTATTTACCATCTTTCTCTCCTTCCTTCAGATGATGGGTTGTGGGGGGATACAGTGTTTAAAAACACTTATTAAGAGTAGGTTTGAAAAAATCTAAGCCTACAGAATCCACTATGTCCCCCCCCACACACACACTACAAAAATTTTAAATTGGACAAGCAAGATCAGAACCTCGAATAGCCTGTTTTTATGAGAGCAGAGCAGAGGTAGAGAGTAAATGACTTTCAATGCTATAAATCTAAGTTAAAGTTCATCTTAAAAACAAGACAGTAGTTATTAGTATTGTCTTAAGACAATATAGCCATTTTATTGCACGTGGGCAAGCTTACCTACATTTTGAATGTAACTGTTTACTGGAATTATATCTCCTATAATCTCCCACTATGAAAAGAAAATTTAACACAAAGATACTTAGTGTTTATATCTATCATCACAGCTTTAATAAAATTCTATAATTTTTTGGTTTTTAAAGACTCTTTCTTGAAAAAAGAAGTTTATCATAATTAGCATGGTCAGCTTTTGTTTTTAAAATTTACTTTTTATAAAATAAAGTTTATGTTTGTGGATATGTATGTGTATGTTTGAGTGCCCAGGGAGATCAGAAGAGAGGAGAGGTTAGTTTAAGTTTTTTCTCCTAGCCCCATTCTCCTAGAAATAAGACTCAGACTTAAAATATATGTACAAATACATTGGCCATGTAGCTAGACTCTTCTCCGACTAAAATCATAACTTAAGATCACCCATTTATTTTAACCTACATTCTGGCATGTAGCTGGTTACCTGTGCTCAGGGACCATATATCTGTCTCCTCACATCTTTCCTGGGAAATCTTCCCATTCCCGGCTCTATCCCAGAATTCTCCTCTCTCTCCTTCTCTCTCTCTCCTGGATGTTCCACCTCCAATTTTCTGCCTAACCCACAGGCTGTAGACTTTTTAAATGACAGGTGATACATCCACATAATATTCAAAATATTCCCTCTACAAAACAGGGTATTATATTCCTTGGAGCTGGAGATCTAGGACAAGATCACAATCATCTATGTTTATTGTTTGTGCTTACAAAGATAGGCAGAATCCTGAGTTCAAGGTCAACTTGGGACAGAGCTAGTTTAGGCCCAGGCAGGGTGGAAATGGTGATCTCAGAACTGGATCCCACTCAGCTTGCTTATTGCCTGTGCTGACAAAGGCAGGCAGATCTCTGAATTCATTGCTATGTTTTAAAAAAATGTACTTGCTGTCTTTTCTAAGAATAAAGGGGCTAAGGTCATGATTCATTAGAGAATCAGAAGGCCACCTCGGGTGAATATTTGAATTGATATGAAAATCAAAGACTGGTCAAGAGAGAGCTGCTCAGAGAGAACTGCTTGGAGAGTGAACACAGCTCTTTTAGAATTTTTCTAACAGGATTTCTGATTTTGGTTGGAAAACTCAAAAGCTATCCTAGAAAGCTGTCACAGCTCTTTATGATATTTTTAAAGCAGGACTTCTGATTTTGGTAGGAAAAACAAAGAACTTTGTCTAGCAGCATTTCTGTTCTTTGGTCGGGAAACCTATAAGCAATCAAGAAAGCTTTTAGAAATTTTTCCTAGCAAGAGAGAGCTGTCTCTAGCAGAGAGCTGTCTAGGGGGCCATCTTGAGCAGAACACAGAGCTGACAGCTTGTACCCATTTCAAGTCATTTCTCTTGATGCTCCTTAACACCCCCCCATCCCCGAAACAAACTCCAAGCTGAGGCTGGTCTTTGGCAAAATGCCATTTCTCTTATGTGGAATCACTATGGACCATCAGATGCCTCCGAGAGGATCTCCTCACACTACATGCTTGCCTCCTACTGACCCCATTGCCTTCATTTTAGCCAATAGTTTCTACCTGAAATGTCTTTACATGTATCAAGTACCTTATGAAAGGAGGAGCTTTGCAGTATTTTTGATACTATTTTGAAGAATTTTCCGCAGTATTTGTTGGGTATATGTCTATTAGAAGTGAAAGAGAGTCACTCATCTCTGTCACTATTTAGAACCCTCCCTGCCTTCCTTTGTCTCAGTCCTTATCATCTTTTGAAGAGTTTTCTATAAGTCTGCTTTTGGCACTGTGTATGGAATTAACACACTAATAAAGGAACCCTGAAGTTTGGTGTGGATGGGTCTACTACAGTACTGTGGATATTCCCCCTCTCATAAAAACATAAAAATTGATTCATGTTAGTTATCCATCATCTTGTGATTGCAAAGAGAAAAATTAATACAGAGTCATAGTTGTGTTATCCCAGGGAAGATTAATCACACACAAGGTTAGAAAGAGCTGGGACTGCTCTCAGAGATCCAGGAGGGAAATAATTATGCTACCGTGTGTGTGTGTGTGTGTGTGTGTGTGTGTGTGTGTGTGTGTGTGTGTGTACTCATTAGCATAAAGTAATGGCTTGGTTTACTCCAGTTAGGATCAATACTGACTCATCTTGAATCTAGTCACACTCCACACACAACAGGATACATAGTTATGAGGGCTTGTGTATCTCTGAAGAAAACATGTCAGAGGCTAGAATGACAGGCACATGAAAATCAATTATTTTTGTAACAGAAAAAAAATTCAAATAAGAAAATAAACTCATTTCTTCATTCCTGGCACAGGGGAGGCAGAGGAAGGAGGATTGTAGCAAATTTGAACTGAGTGAGTTCCAGGACAGTTTGGGCTACTTAGTGAGACCCTATCTTAAAAATCCAACCAATTAGCCAACTAACCGAGCAACTAAGCAACCAACCAGCCAAATAACAACAGAAAACAAAATAAAATGTCTCAAATGAATAAACAACAGTAAAACAAAAGTAATTAATAATAATAAGAAGGTCTCATAATATTGTCCAGAGCAAGGCGTGTCCCACGCACAGAGTCTGCTTCTCAGAGCCCTGATCTGTTTCACGTCTGTGTGCACAGTAGCAGGCCGGACCTGAGGCTCACGGCAGGCGGCTGCTCCTGCTGGAATCAGAACTACACTTTCCTCCCATTCTGTCAGAAACAATGTGTTATTTTGGTAACTCTTTATTCCCCACGCTGAACTCCCATGCAATTATCGAGTGCAACTCTGTACCTCATGCTATATAATTATTCAGTTGTCTGTCTCTGGACGCTGTGAAAATAAATGGTCGTGGGTGTGAGTCGGTAGTGAAAAGCCAAGCTTTCTACTCACCTGATGCTGAGTCAGAATCAGACCAAAGAAAATGCAAGCACTTCGTGTTTCCTTCTATCTGCTCTGGACATGGAAGCAAGCAGAGCAAAGACGTCTCTTGACCGAAACCGTAGCGTTGCATTCTGGCCTGTGAAACCATCCAAACAAAACCTCAAATGTCATGAACAATGACGGGATGGACAGATCAGAGTCCAAATACATGCCGTAAGTACAGCTTAACTAATGGGTGCACAGGGTAATTCTGAAGTCCCCCTCCACGTCTGCAGCAGAGCCATTCTTCTGGACAGGTGACAAGAGCGAAGTGTATTAAGGCAGAGCAGAAGCGTTGCTCCTTATACACACCTATATCTGCCCGAATTCTTTGATTGCAAGTGACGGAAACTCAATTTCAGGCAGTTTCAGCAAAGAGTTGGATTTATTGGTAAGAATCTGGGCTGTCCTTGAGATAAAAATGTACTGCAGGAATCCATGACGCCCAGAGATTGGAGCTGGCAGTTTAATGGTAGCAGGACACTGTTGTCTCTAGCCATTTCTCATTTTTGTTTCTCTTTTGGTCTTGGCTCCCTTCTTTTGGGAACCTTCTAAACATGGCAGGTTATGATCCTCCCTAATGGAAACTCTGATTCCATCTCTCTATCTACTAGTTAAGGAACAAGGAAGTCTTCCATGTCAGGTACTTTAAGAAAAAAAAATAGCCTGGTAGTGGTGGTACACACCTTTAATTCCAACACTCAGGAGGCAGAGTCAGATATGTCTCTGTGAGTTCAAGACCAGCCTGGTTTACAGAGTGAGTTTTAGAACAGATGGGGCTACACAGAGAAACCCTGTCTCTAAAAACAAACAAACAACAACAACAACAAAAGAAGCAGAGATACCCCATAAATTCTGTAACCTGGATCTAGGTACCCCTCAGCACCCACTGTAGTCTTGAAAGGTAAAGATAATAATAAGACTGGGCTGTTCTAGGTCCTATGCCCAACTCTACATAGGAAGCAAGGTTTCTGACCGGAAGATATGGGGCCTGGGCTGAGGACAGAGCACTGGACCAGTGATAATGACCAGAGCTTCCAAATCAGCTTTGTATAAGCTTAAAAGACACGGGGGCCAAGAAAACAACTCAGAATAAACCAAGTGAGAATATTTTATGTAGACTCCCAGAGTCCCAGATTTCTGTTTGTAAAACTATGTTCCCTCTCATTAACTAGGACTCTATTCTGTAGTGAGGTCCCATAGAAATGCTTAAGAGTTACCTTCAAATTTGCTTTCAGAGGAGAGCTGGAATCCAACCCTATGAATAGCAGCATGGAGTAGTAGTAGTGAGGACTGTGAGAGGCTTAGGAAGTCAAACTCTTGCTCAGGGATGACTCAAGCCAAACAACTAGCCATGGGGAAGAGAGCATGGGCCAGTTCCCACATAGAGATGAGACTTCTCAAGAAGGGCATCCAGGCCTTGCCTCTTTTGAAGACCACTTTGAAGGGAATTGTATCTTTGTACAGACAGACTAATAAAACACATGCCAAATGATGCTCTATTTTCTGAAGTAGTCACAAGTCGAGAATAGGACTGAGCTCCAAATTTTGCATTTGTCCCCTTAGTTCATGAGCATTGGCTCATTTTATCAGAAATCAAAGTCCTCTGGAAGCCAAGCTCATACGCTATGTCTGTATTAGAGAGAGCCAAGGGGACAAGGAGAGTAGGAGGAACAGGAAGGGAGTGACGGTGTCGGTTGGCCATCACCTTTTAGGTATGACCCCTTGTGTTCTCATGGGACCATACTCTTCAAGGCCAAAGAGAGAGATGATAGCTAGGCTAGTGTAGGGCATGTGGACCATGACGACAGATGGATGGGTATAAGAACTGTGGTGGAGCATGCTCAAACCCTGGGAATCTGAGAGATCTAAGACAGCAGGCTCTCTCTCTCTGCCTCTAATGCCTTCTCTGGATCAAATAGCCATGCCCCACAACTGAGGTGACCACAGGCAGTCAGTGACGGCACAGCACCTGGAACACCTCTCCATGCTAATGAGGCATCTCAATGATCCTCTCTTCCAGGATATTCTCACTCCCCCTTCCAAATTATATAATCCCTGGTTCATGCTGAATAAAGCATATCTGTCCACATTCATCCCCAATAAAGAAATATGAACAAGTTAAGATTGCATCAGAGAGCTGCTTCATTAAAGATGACTACCAGAAAGGCCTTTGCCTAAAGGAGCCATAACACTAGACTTCCGAAGAAACATACACATTCAGTACTTGCTCCCAATTGGATCTAGATACCTGTCCGCTCTCTCTTCTACCCTAGCAGACAGGAAGGGAGACTCTGGAACCTCGGGTCTCTGCTGCTGACTTCCTCGTTGGGCAGGTGTACAGGTGTTGGCCCCTGGGTGCCCTGAGAGGAGGTCTGGAACCACAGCATTCATCCCAGACCCCACTTTCCTCTTCCAGTGTATAGCAGTGCCCTGGTGTCTCCAAGGAAAACGAGGACCGTGGAACATTCTGGACTTTGCTGTCCCCTCCTTGTGAAGGTGTTATGGTAGCACCCAGACACTGTCCAATGAGATGGCACCACAGACTAGTCCATCTGTTGAGTAAGAAACAAGTCTCTGCCGCACTTGCTCTCCCATCTCAGATTGTACAGTAAGGGTGTTTCATATTGGGGTCAAATGAGGAGTCCTGCCACAGGAAGCTGGGGTGACTGGTGAAAGCCTGAGTGGCCGAAGCTAATTCAAACCTAGCACAGCACATGCTGTTTGGACTAAGGGGTCCTGCAACCCAGAGGCAGATGGGGCCCAAGTGTAAAATGGGAGCTCCCATCCTCTTTTCAAAACCAGAATTTCAAATTTCAGATCGTTGAAATCCTTTTCAGGCTTAGAACCTGCTCACTCCCAATACTCCGATTCTTCACGGCTTCTCAAACACCAGACCCCTACTTGCATTTATGGAAAAATTTCCAGACACCTTATGCAGTGAGAAGTAAGTCAACAAGTCCTAAATATTCATGCACTAATTAATGGCTCGATCTCAGTGGGTAGAGATCTGTCTATCGGAATCTATTTCTCTTCATCACTCCGGTGCTGTTTTGAAGGCAGGCATTATAAACACCTTGTGATGTGCTGAAAGGGCAGATGAATGCCATCCATCATGGGGGGGGGTGGGAGAAGCTCTTCCTGCTAACAGAACTCGGGGTGTGTCTCTGAGGAGATGACAGGAAGGTCTGGTGTTTAGGCGAATAGCTCTCTATGTGCCCAGCAGCGCATGTCTGCCTGAACCTTTGTTTACATTGGGTGCCTTCATGAGAGATTCGGCAGAACCTCTGCTTCCGAAAAGGAGTGTGATCATGAGAGGGACTTACAATTCAGTGAGCATAAGTGCCTTCATTCTCCAAATCTTTAAAAATACCTTCCAGATGGGGACATCAAATTCAGAAGCCACCTTTCTTAAATCCCCTCACATTCTTAGTGAGGGTCAGGTTTCTGAAAGTAAACAAACTTTTCAGCCAGGTAGCTGCCACTTAGAGCTGCGGTTCTGGAGAACTTGCCTGAATTTGGGAGCTAATGGATCCTCTGCATTCTCCCAAATGATGCACATTTATTATTCTTTGCCACGTTAAATTTTCCTTCCCCCGCCATATTTATTATTGAAAAATATCTGTTAAGATATGTTAGATATTATTTATGTAGAGGAGAAAGGGGGAGAAAGGGCTGGTACCCATTCAAGGAGGGTGGTGGCACATGCTGGAATTTGAAATTTAAGCCTCATTGGCTGCGTCCACCGTCTAACCGATCACCATGCTTCCATGAAGCCCTGAGAGATGGTGTTTACAACTCAGCATCTAGCATACCTCATCTATAACATGTTGGCTCAAACAAATTGCCTGTGTATCTCAAAGGCATGTTCCGAGGGTGAAATAAATAGAGAGATCTGAAAGCATGTTTAAAAAGTTAAAGGCTGAGTCGGAGGGATGGCTCTGGTTGAAAGCATAGGCCGCTCTGGCAGATGATGCCAGTGGACTTCCCAGCATGGCCATTAGGCAGCTCACACCTGCCTTTAGCTCCACCTCCATAGGATCCAAAGCCTCTGGCACTGACACACGCGCGGACCTATTGACACAGACACACGTCCATATGCATAGCTGAAAATAGCACACACCTTTATCTACCACTCAGCGGGTTGATTTCTGTGAGTCCATGACCAGGCTGGTCTACATGGCAGGTAAAGCCAGCAAGACCAGCCCAGGCCAGCCAGAGCTATACAGTCTAGGAAACAGAAGCAGGTGTGAACCCTGGAAAAAAAATAGCAACAATAACAAGAATAGTTAAAGGATATGAGGAACCCGGGGTAAGCTGCCTCTCTCCGTGTGTAGTTGTTGCTCTGTTCTTGGGTGTTACGTGTGTCATTTCCCCAAATGACCCTCACTTCTACCACATGGGAGGCATACAGTGCCTCCACATCTTTCCATTTGGTCTTCAGGATCCCGTGGTCGGTTAAGACCGGGTCATTTCCCTCTGTTTCCGTCCCAAGTGAGTCTGCAGTGGACTTGTTTGCTCAAGGCCGGTGAGTGAGCATCTCAAGACTGTGCCGTGTTGGAAGACAAGCTGCGTTCTCTACTGGCTCTGTGTCACACCAGACAGCATCACTGCATGCAATACCATATGCTGGTATTGGTGTGTGCACATGTATATGGTGTGCTTGCTCCTGTGTGTGTGCACATGTATGTGCTAGTGCATGTGCATGTAGAGGCAAGAGGTTGGCATTGAGTGTTCTTAATTGTTTCACTGCCTTACTTTTGGGGGGACAAGGGGACAAGGTCTCTCATTGGCTCTGGAACTTACCTATTTGGCTAGTGAGCCCCTAGAATCCTGTGTGCCTCTGCACTGGGATGCCAGGCACACATTATTGTGTCCAGCTTTTTTTTGTGCCTGTGGACATAGAACTCAGGTAAGCTCACCTGCACAGGGACTGATTTACTGACTGATCCTTCTTCCCAAAGCAGTGTTTTGAATCTGGTTTCACTTGGTAACCTAGGGTGACCTCAAACTCAGAATCCCCCTGTCTCAGCTTCTTGAGTGCTGTGAGTACAGATGTTCTCCACCACTCTAAGGGCCAATACTAAGCTATATGAGAAAATCTTGACCTCACCCCGAGACTTGCGGACAGGGCAGGTTC
The DNA here is from genome assembly GCF_963924665.1 of Micromys minutus. Taxonomy (NCBI): domain Eukaryota; kingdom Metazoa; phylum Chordata; class Mammalia; order Rodentia; family Muridae; genus Micromys; species Micromys minutus. Next base: position 11,056,805 of record NC_137959.1, read on the forward strand.
TGGGGACTACTTTTTCACACGGTTACCCCACTCTTCTGTTTGCTCTCAGCTGTTCTTGCTGCAAGTCCCCAGTGAGCTCATGCTAGAGAGCAAGGAAGACAGGAGCACAGTGTGGTTCCTGAAACCAGCGCTTTGCTTACTTATCACATCTGTAGCTTATAACACTTTTAAACTGCTTTTGTCACATAGATCATTAATTTGTAAGGGACACAGGGGACGATCACTTGCTGTGGTGGTTTGAATATTCTCGGCCCATGGGAAGTGGCGTTATTAAGATGTGTGCCCTTGTTGGAATAGATGTGGCCTTGTTGGAGGAAGCGTGTCACTGTGGGGGTGGGCTTTGAGGTCCTATGCTCAAGCTCCACTCAGTGTGGAAGACAGTTTTTTCCTTCAGAACAGGATATAGAACTCTGGCTTCTCTTGCACCATGTCTGGCTGGATGCTGCCATGATGAGAATGGACTGAACTTCTGAGACTGTGAGCCCACCCTCATTTTACTCTTTACCTTTACATGAGTTGCCTTGGTCATGGTGTCTCTTCACAGCAAGGGAAAGCCTAACTACCTAATACACTTGCTAATGTCTTTTTTGAGTTGGTAACTGCTGCAGGAGTGTGATGACTGTGGGGTTTCTTTAGATCAGGGCTCAGTATACTATCATTTAAACGGCCAGAAAACTAATAGTTTATTTAAGCTTTGTAGCTCATTGTTCAGCTATTCCCTCATAGCAGAAAAGCTGCAAAGCATGCTTGTGTGCTACTAAAACTTTATTTACAAAGCAGTGACAGGTTGGACTTGGCTCCAGTACATTTTCCAATTCTGCCTTATTCTGTTTTTAACTATGCATGGCAAAACATTAAAATACTTGTGTGCAAAGTTTTATATGGCGATTTCTTTATGTTAAACCATAAAGAAGTGAGATTCTAATTATGAGATCCTGACATCACTTATCTTGTGCAACCAATAGCCATTCAACAACGATAATTACCTGATTAAAAAATAAAACTTCATATGAGCGAGCTAAAATATTTAGAAATTATTTTTAAAGTATTTGAGATGATAGGTAGTCTCTGTGAACACTTTGGTTTTTTTTTTTTTAAATCTAATTTTGCCTGAAATATTTAAGCTGACTGGTGAGGCTTAGCTTGGGATTTGGGTGTCATACTTCAGGCCTGTTCTCCTGTTTCAACAGCCAATAATCAAGAAACTCCAGCCATCTGCTCTGTGCCCGGGGCTGGGCATGTGTGATTCAGGGAGCAACAGTCCTGCTTTCAAAGAGCCAAGGTCTCCGAGGGTTTCCAGAGCCAGTTCTCCCCTTTGCTGCTGTCGTTTCTGTTTCCATGGAAATGGGCACCCCCAGAGCTAAAACAAGGCACCTGAAGTTTTAAAACAGTGGTTGTTTGGACTCTCAGTTTCTATGGAAATCACAGTTAACAATCAAGGACCAGTGTTTTTAGACCATGACTGTTTTTATTCCTGAGACAGTAGTCTTGTCTATCAAAAATAGGTATGATGATGGTGCCCGGCTCAGAGGAACATTACAGGGAGGAAATAAGGTCCTGCACATAAAGCACTTAGCACAGGGCGTGGCACTGGAGAACCTGCTGGATTAGTAAAAACAACTGGGAAATTGTAGATGCTGTCCAGGTTTCAAAATGAGGTCACAGAGGGTGACACACCACAGGTAGAATTTTTCTACTGGAAAGTTAAGTGAGAAAAAGAGGCAAATGATCTGCCTGCCATGTTCTCAGCAGTTTAGAAACATACAAAGAGAAAACCTGGGCTTGACACTAAGTGAGGTCCTTATTTGTGAACTTAATTTTAAAATAAAAATCTTTTCAAGGTGATTTTAACTTCCACTTTCAATTTAAATTCTGTTAGTATGCACTGTCCTATCTTGCTACATTGGTGTGTGTGTGTGTGTGTGTGTGTGTGTTTAACTTTTTATGTTCTAGGGGATCTCAAAGAGAATATAGTAATGGGCTTCCTGGGGGCAAAAAGCTGTTTTGGGTATATTTGAAATAAAATATACCCAATATTTTAGAGCCTTCTGTGTTCTGTGTTCTGGGTTTGTTATTCTGGGAGAAGACTGGTCCTGTCCCTGTGTCCTCCCTCTCACCAGGATGGAGCTAAGGGGCCAATTCCAGGTGTTGGTAACAATGGCACTTGTCTTACTCTCTATGTTGGGGATAACAGAACTATCCAGGATTAGAGTCGGGATACAGCCACTGCAGCAACAAGCTCTAGAAGAACCAAGTGTAGCCTGAAGAAATGGGTTTGGTTTTTGTCTTAGTTGCTGCTGTGAACAGACATCATGGCCAAGGCAACTCATAAGGACAACATTTAAATAGGGCTGGCTTAGAGGTTCAGAGGATCAGTTCATTATCGTCAAGGCGAGAACATGGCAGCATCCAGACAGGCCTGGAGGAGCTTTCATCTGAAGGCTGCTAGCAGAATACTGACTTCTAGAAATCTCAGACTAGGGTATTAAAGCCTTGTCCCACAGTGACACACCTACTCCAGCAAGGCCACACCTTTTCTGGTGCCACTCCCTGGGCAGAGCATTTACAAACCATCACAGTTTTATTTGTCCTTGCTGGAGTCAGATGCACTATTTGCCTACTCATCTTAGCTGGAGGAACTTTCTCTTTACCTGTGATGTCTAGTCTTGGTTGTCAACTTGACTACATCTAGAACGAAAACCAACAAATGGAGGGCATATCTGTGAGGGTGAGGGTCTTTTTTTCTTAATTTACAGGAGGAAGATCCATTTGTAATCAGATCTTTGTGTTAGAAAGGCACATGCCTCTAATGTGGGTCTTGAGGCAAGAAGACATGCTTTTAGTCTGGGCCACTCTGCTTGTGTGTGTTGCCCTGCTAGCAAGTCCATTTCGTCACTGGCAGTAGAGCCTACTTTGGGACTCTGGCATAACTGAAGACCAGTTGAGACATCCAGCTTCATGGGCTAAGCAACAACTGGATTCGTTGCTTCTGTTCATAGCCAGCCGTGTGTGTGTGTGTGTGTGTGTGTGTGTGTGTGTGTGTGTGTGTGTTCATTCTGTAGGTTCTGTTACTAGAGAACCCTGAGAGATACATCTGATCCTCTCTTCTTACTCCCTTCATAATGAAACACAATTAAAGAACTTTAAAATGGGATTCCTATTGTAATTTAGAAATTCGAGGATTGTTGAAAACATTTCCAACTCACTCTTTCTGAAGAACTATAAGGCAGAACATTCCAAACCCCTGGTGGTGTTTATGACTTTCCACTCACTCGTTTTGCTTCTGGAAAATTATCCTGAGGAAATAATCCAGCATGTTGACAAAGAACTCCCTTGAATTACATGTTTTTTTTTTCCATCTTAGAAGGAAAACCTACAGGGTACTGAACAGGTTTGTGCCTCACAACATGTTTATATACATGTGACTGTGCAACTCTGAAGATGATTACAAATTTCTGACAAAAACATTCTTGTGTCATAATTATTTGTTAAATAGTTTGATTAAAAATACTTGTTATAATAGAAACATGTAATGTGGATAGGAGAGATGGTTTAGTGGGTTAAATTTTGCTATGCAGGCATGATGTCTTAAGTTTGATACATAGATTCTGCATAAAAAGCCAGGCATGGTAACATGCACCTGTGAGCTCATTGTTGGGCAGAGGCAAGTGTAACTTTAAGGTTCAGGGGACAGCCAGGCTAGCCAAAGCAGTAAGTTCCAGGTACAAACCTTATCTTCAAACCATGGTAGGAGAGTGTTTGGGGAAGACATTCCAATATCAAACTCTGAATTTATGCTGTTGCCAGCACATGTGTGCACACATGTGTAACACACACACAGATACACACACATATAGAATATACTAAAATGAATCACATCAACAAGGGTATCATAACATTTTAAAGTCAATGTCTAGCTATAAGAAATGTGGGAATACCTTCAGCAAGGCCATGATTCTCTTTGACCACCACAACCAGACCCACTACCTTCTCTGAGGTAACACCAACGCTGGGTTAGGTGTACCAAACTTTTAAAACAACCTTCTCTGTTACTCTTTATGGTCTTCTGATTTTTTCTGTATTTCTATAATTGTATATGCATGGGTATCTATGTACCCAGAAACATTTAAAAAGAAAAGTAAAACTTTAAATAAAGATACCGTCTTTCGCCCATCAGGCAGAATATATATATGTATATATATATATATATATATATATATATATTTGTAACAATTCATGCAACAACACTGTTTTCTGGAATGTGAGAAAGGAGTGGAGACTGTTTCAGTATTTCTAGAAAAAAAAGTGTTAATTAAAAACTTCTTTAGGAACTGAGTTTGTAGAGCTGAGGCTGCCTCTTTTTAATTCTGCGGTGACAATTCTAGGTGCGTGTCCTAGAGGAGCTCTCATAAAAAAATGGAAATAGGACGTGTCAGGAAAACTCAGAAACAAAGTAAATAAATATCTGTGGAGAAATAGATGTAGTAGTTAACCTAGGCTTCTATATTACATATGTGTTATGAATACAATTAATAAATTAGTGAATAATAGGACCTGAATGTTTTATATATATATATAAAACTTAGAAATATTCAGTGGAAAAATGGTGGTTCATAGTTGCAATCTCAAATACTTACAAGGAATAAGTAGAAGGGAAAAGGATTTCAGGCCTGCCTGAACTTCATGGTGAACTTCGTCTCAAAAATTTTTTTTTAAATTATTTTCTATTCCAATTAAGAGAATCCTGATTATGAACATTGATGCAAAAATACTCAATGAAATTTTTGCAAACAGAATCTAAGAACACATCAAAAATGATCATTCACCATGATCAAGTAGACTTCATTCCAGGAATGCAAAGATGGTTCAATATACAGAAATCTATCAACATAATTCACTATATAAACAATCTCAAAGTGGGGGGGGGGGACACATAATCATCTCTTTAGATGCTGTGAAAGCATTTGACAAAATTCAACACCCCTTTATGTTAGAAGTCTTGGAAAGATCAGGAATTCAAAGCCCATACTTAAACGTAGTAAAAGCAAATGCTCAACATCCCTAGACATCAGGAAAATGCAAATCAAAACAACCCGAGATTCCACCTCACATCAGTCAGAATGGCTAAGATAAAAAACTCAGGTAACAGCAGATGCTGGTGAGGATGTAGAGAAAGACAAACACTTCTCCACTGTTGGTGGGGTTGTAAGCTGGTACAACCACTCTGGAAATCAGTCTGGCGGTTCCTCAGATAATTGGACATAGTAAAACTTGAGGACCCAGCTATACCACTCCTTGGCATATACCCAAAAGAAGCTCAAACATCTAACAAGGACACATGCTCCACCATGTTCATAGCAGCCTTATTTATAATAGCCAGAAGCTGGAAAAACTCAGATGTCCTTTAGAAGAAGAATGGATACAGAAATTGTGGTACATCTACACAATGGAGCACTTTTCAGCTATTAAAACCAATGACTTCATGAAATTCCTAGGCAAATGGATGGAACTAGAAGCTATCATCCTGAGTGAGGTAACCCAGTCAAAAAGGACATTCATGGTATATACTCACTGATAAGTGGATACTAGCTTAAAAAGCTTGGAATACCCAAGAAACAGTTCATAGAATTTATGAAGCTCAAAGAGAAGGAAGGCCAGAAGGTGGATGCCTCAGTTTTTCTTAGAAGGGAGAACAAAACATTCATGAGATGAAATAATGGGACAAATAGAGGAGCAGGAATTGGAGAAAAGATCATCCAAAGACTGCCTCACCTGGGGATCCATCCCATATGCAGCCACTAAACCCACACACTATTGCTGATGCCAAGTAGTGCTTCCTGGCAGAAATCTGATATGGATGTCTCCTCAGAGGCTCTGCCAGAGCCATGCTGATACAGAGGAAAATGCTTGCAGCTAACCATTGGTCTGAACATGACTGAACTAGAGAAAGGACTGAAGGAGCTGAAAGGGTCTGCAACCCCATGGGAAGAAAAAGATCAACTAACCAAACCAATCACAGCTCCCAGGGAGTAAAACACCAACCAATGAGTTGTTATAGAGAGACCCATGGCTCCAGGTTCTTATGCAGCAGAGGATAGCATTCTCTGGTATCAATGAGAGAAGAGGACTTTGAACTAGTGAAGGTTCAATTTCCTAGTGTGAGGGAATGCTGAGGTAGAAAAGGGAGGTTGGGATAGGGAGCACCTTCATGGAGTCAATGGGAGGGGTAGCGGGGATGGGATTGGTGGAAAGGGGATAACATCTGAATTGTAAATACAGAGAATATCCAACGAGAGAGAGAGAGAGAGAGAGAGAGAGAGAGAGAGAGAGAGAGAGAGAATCTTGCTCTGTTGTTTTCCTACTGGACATAACTAAAGAAAGCTGAAATTAAAACATGTAGACTGATGGAAGACTCTGGAAGACCAGTGACATCAGGCTGGGGGCGAATCTGCTTTGAAGCAGGACTGCAAGGTAGCGAGGTCCCTGCTTCCACTGTGTTCCCTCTCTGTGTGTGTTCTCAGAGGGGCCAAGACCTGGAGAACTCCCAGAACGTGAAAGGAATGGCCTCCAAAGGCAGGCCTCTGGTCAGAGAGTTGGGGGAGCTCCATGTGTCTCCCCAATCCCATGTGTGAAATCCACAGCAGTGGTGACAAGAGCCAGGGAGTCACCTCCAACTTTGGAGGACACAGATCCTCCGTCTGGATGTTAGTGGCTGTCCCAAGAAGAGATCCTCTTTCTTTTCACTCTCATCAAGCCGCACAGCCACCCAGGCACACTAAATGTAAATCCGACACACACAGGAAAGCATGGGCTTGGGTTTCTAGGCTGAAATCAGGAAGGGCTCCTGGTGAGAGAGCTCAGCCTGCGCAGACAGGGAACCCTTGAGTAGACTCAATCTGAAGTTGCAGTTGGGCAAATCTGATTTTAAATTGAACACAAATGACTCTGAGAACTGAGCTGATAAGACTGTCAACTTAGGTCCCCAGGTGATCTGGGATGGCAAATATCTGGAGTCTATCAGAATGATGCTGCAAAACCCCTGAATCAAAAACTAATATGATTAGGGTGTGATTCGTGCTGGGCCATCCTCTGGTGCTTGAAGACTGGGTGATTTCTGAAGACTTCTTGCCAGCTTCTGTGAGTCCCTCCTGCCTAAGCCACCACACACCCTTCAGAACTGTTCTATGCTCACAACCCATGGTCTGGACCTTCTGCAGTACTGTGTCCAGGGTGTGACCAGCCCAGAGAGGGAAAAACAAAACAAACCAGTAGCCTGACGTACATGGGAAGAGGAGAACTCCATGTGATTGGCTTGTGAGCCTCTCTGTAAGGATATTTTCTTGGTTGCTAATTGGTGAAGGACTTGGTTCACTGTTGGATGGTGCCACACCCAGGCAGATGGATCTGAGCTGTTTAAGAAAATGGGTTGAGCAAGTCTTACAAGAGCCAACTTTCCTAGATAAAGGCGGCTCTCACCCTCATCAAAGCCTCTCTTTACAGCAAATAGAGACCATCACAGAAAACCACAGCTTATCACAACTCAGAGATGTGCCAGGCCCCAATGGATACATCTACATCATGGCTTCTGCATCTATGGGACAGGGAACAACCAAGGGGACATCATCAAAGAAGGGGCAGAAAGATTGTAAGAGCCAGAATGCTAGGAAGTCTGCTATGAAAGTCTGTCCTAGTAATGGCTGCACAACTAAGCCCAGAACAACAACCATGTCATGTACATGTTAATGTGCAAGGGAGACGAATTCATGAGACCCCCTGACAAAGAACTACAAGTAACTAATGATGAGGGAGAGTTGGCCTCTCCTGGATCCCCAGTCATTGTCTAACGTATCGCAGTCATTCCTACAACCATTTATATACAAACAACCAAGTGGACTCAACAGGTTGTATTTATGTATATTTGAAATGCACACATGAGCACACATATATGCAACGGCTATAATCAAAGAAAAAGAGAGAGGGTGATATTGGAGGAGAGTGAGGAAGGTTAGTTGGGAGAAGCTGGAGGGGAGAAAGATGGGGGAGGAGTACTATAATTATATTTGAGCTAAAGCCATTAAGTATAAAATAAACCTTTTTTAAAACATCACTACAGGTACATGCAGTTTTAATTTAAAGCTCTAATCTAATTTTATTCAATGTTAGTAGAGAAAATAAAATAAAATTAAGGGATTTGTTTAAAGAATCAAAACAAACAAAGAAAGCAGAACAAGTCATGGGGACTGAGCTAATTAGCAGCATCCCTCCATAGTCTCTGCTTCAGCTCCTGACTTCAGGTTCTTGCCTGGAGTTCCTGCCTTGGCTGCCTCTGAGGAGTGACTGTGAGCTAGAAGTGTAAAAGGAAATAAACCTTTGTCTTACCGTGTTAATTTTGATCAGTGATTTATCACAGCAACAGATAATAAACTAAAATAATGTTTTAAACAACTATAGAAAGAAATTTGAACTAATTAAAAGTTTAAATTTTACATTCAAAATTTGATTGCAGAGTGTAGCAAAAAGTTGGTCCTAGGGAGAAAGTGGTAATTTCAAGTGCTTATTAACAGAAGGAGAATGACCAAGACCTTCCAAGAGGCCAGTGGCTAGGGGATAGCTCAGTGGTAAGCTGTTTGCCAAACCAGTAGAAACTTAAAATAGAAGAGAAGATACAATTAACTATAAAATAATTAATGAAAGAATATTAAATTATTTGTAAGGGATAATACTATTTGTTATGTCAGTTGAGGTTGAGGAAATGTGGAGTATGTTTAAATAGTCAGGTATAAAATATCAAGAAGGAAAATAGGAGATATGTCTTCCAGTGTTACAGAGAGGAAAAGGTGGAACCAGGGCTTCACTCATACCACACAAGTGCTGAACCACTGAGTCTCATGTATGACCTTGATGTGAATATCAGTAGACAAATTTCTGGCTGAATTCAACTGACTAAAACTGATACCAGAAGAATTAACATCTTATAAAACCATTTATGTGTATGTGAGGGATGCCAGGAAGAAAGGTTGACATTTTTAACATTAAGTTGAGAGTCAGAGAGCTGGAAGGGCATCCAGTCAGCACGTTGCCTTATGTGTCCTGTAAGAAGACATGTGACACCTCAAGCGTGCCGTACCTTGTCAAATAGTGGAAGCGATTGCCTTCAATCTAAGTAAACACCAGTTTAAAGCTCTTTGCCATGCTGCAAATAAGCTGTATAAAGTGTTCTTGGAACTGATACCATTCAAAGGTTTGCACTGAGGAAAAGAGGCCCAGTGTGTCCTCGAACCGCTGTGTTTCACTCTCCTTAAGACCCTTGGCAGACAAGGGATTCTTACTGTCTGAATGTCAGCACAGTTTCCTCTTTGAATTTAGGAAAAGACTGGTTCATATTGGACCATCTCACTCTGTTTTCTTTCTCTTCCCTTATCCTGGGATGACACATCTATAAGCCATGGAAACATACTCCTGCATCAATTTTAGAGGGGAGTTCCTAAGTCAGCCTGGCTTTAGGCCTCATCACAATGCCGGCCCCTGCTGTTCATTAACCTGTTCCCTTTTGACCAATGATGGAAGTTTGTTATTATCTATTCACTGTGATAAGATGCCTGACGTGAAGGGATGGTTTATTTTGCTTCACGGTTTCAGAGATTCAGCCCATCATGGTGGGAGGTGTGACAGATGGAATGTCTTACATTATAGTAGTCAGGAGCAGAGAAAGGGAAGAGACTGGAGACCAGCTATAGCCTCCAGAAGCACATGACAGCTGATCTATTTTCTCCAGTTAGGACCCATCTCCAAAAGTTTCTACTGCTTGCCCTACTAGTTAATGCCTGCATGCTGGGAACCAAGCATCCAATATGGAGCCTATTAGACTTTCAGGGACCCATTTATATATATTAAAGGAAGAAAATAATGATTATCTGATAGGTCTGTAGGACCATTAGTGGGTATTTAGAAAACCTCGAATCTGGGTTTGTCATCTCATCCCATGAATTTCTATGACCAGAACTTATTCTTGCTGCCACCATCTTCTTGTCATATGGGGTATCATCTCCAGGACTTACCTTTCCCACAATTCCAGTTTCTTTTCTCTGCATCTATGCTAGTATCTGATGGTCTAAGCTTCCTTTAAAGGAGAGGCAAGAACCCCAACTGGATATATTATGATTCTATTATACCCTGACTAGAATTAGTATTCCATTCTACACATTAAATGCGTGTCCATGATGCAGATGCTGATCTGAGATCAGAGCTCACCCACTGAAACTTTGAGGATCTCAGCAATGATTTTGACAGAGATATTGTCTTAGCTCAGTTTTTATTGCTATGCTAAAACACCATGCCCAAGGCAACTTCTAAACAGAAGAGTTTATACAGTTCTAGAATAATGACAGTCCATCACTCTGGTGGCAGAAAAGCTTGGTACTAAGCACCAGATCTTAAACTGTAAACAGGACACCCATCCTAAATCTGTTTAAGGGTCTCCATGGGTAATTTCTCATCATAAAAAAGCGTCTTTGTTATGCAAGAAATTTAGAGAATTTTGAAGTTATCATCTCAAGAACCCAAGACAAGGTACAAATTCTTTTCCACACCAGAGCATCTAATAAGTATTCTTAGACTAGAATAAGAAGGTGCAGCCTTTCTACAGAATAGGTGTTTTCCAAATCCAGAAGGTGTGAGGTGAACAAAAAGCTAGAAGACAGGTAGGCAGCCTACTCTTGAGCTTGATTCAAGTCAAGAGTAACTTGTCACATTTGTTCTTCTTGCTCTTGTTATTGTTGGGGAATGGTGGTTATTTGAATCAGGGCCTCACTCTGTAACCCATGCAGGCCAAGAGCTCTCTGTGTAGCCCTGGCTATCCTTAGACCCCAGAGTGCTAGGGCTCCAGGTGTATGTCCTCACACCTGGCTAGCAAACACCTTTGTCACACACTTTTCAACTTGCAAATGTGGTACTGCCTAAAGCAGATGTTTAGATGTGTTTGCTGCTTTGGGGTATTTTTCAATGCTGTTGAATAAATTTTTTCCTGTAAGAAATGAAAGGGGGGAGGGAGGGAGGAAGGGAGGAAAGGAGAGACAGAGACAGAGAGAGACAGAGAATGAGAATTGGCTGTTTGGTCAAAAGAAGACCCCCAAATCCCCAAATGGCAGTGGTCTGTGCTCAGCTCAGGGTGCATTCCGACCAGATAAAGAATTGCTGGTGGATAAACAAAATCTAAAATCAGCCATCCTCAGAGATTTTGAAGTAGGTTTCTGTCTGGAAGAGCACTGAGAGTTTGCTGTTGAAAGACACTTCCCAGCTTCCCTTGTGGTCTGTAGACATCATTTCCACAACTATAAGAGGCTGCATCCCATCTTCTGTAAACATTTGGCTTCCCTCAGTGTAGGTGGAAAGGGTTGTCCTTGCTCATAAATCAACAGGGTCCTATCTGAGGTCCCCTCTCTCTGCCTTTCATCTCTCTACAGCAGCTCTTAAATAATCTAACATAAAGGTTTCGGGCTGCATGTATAGTTTAAGGTTTTATTTTGATGGTAAAAGATCTCCTCAGTTAAAAACAAAGACAAAAATAAAAACAAAAAGCCAGAGAGACAAATAGCAACTGCTGTGCCCTCAGTGTCTCCTGAACTGATCTGTGAAGATGCTGTGACCAGGGAACCTTGTGCATAAACCTACCATGACTGGTGAGGACCTGTATGCTACCCAGTGGGCCATGACTTTTACTCTAACACTCAGTTCTTTCTTTTAGCAAGATCAGTTCCAGACTCTATGCTCTAGCCACTCATGTTCTGTGGCTAAAGAGGATGCCAGATGTGGTTATGTTTCTATAACTGTGGAAAGTTACCTAGAGTATCCAAGAGCTTCTTTGACCGGTGGTTCTGTATCTGTAGCATCAGGGAATGAGTCTATTAAGTGAAACCCCAGCCTCCAGATTCCTCAGGAGGAGACGACTTAGAAAAAGGAGATTCTCTCCAGCCTGAGCTCACCTGTGGTGCTTTGGGAATATAACCCAGTCTCTACCAGACAGATAGCTCCAGGGGTGGCTCTCCCATCTCGACACTCACAGGGACCATAGGGTTTTGGTTGTGAGGGAAGGTACCTGAGCAAAGAGACATCAGTTTCTCCAGGAGTTCGGTGAGGCATGAGAATATTTTGCTTAAACAATTCCAGAAGCCAAAAGCTCACTCAATGTGGTTATCTTGCTTTACAAGTTATACCTCCAAACAACCAATCTATTTTTAACTAGAATGTTGTGAAGAAACGAGCTTGCTCGTGTTGGAATGTGCTGGCCTGGGGATCTGTCCTTCTGCAGGACAAGTATAGAGAGACTTTAGCCGTCTTTGTTAATTCAGTCCATGTTCCATGTAATTTGTTACAGATTTGACATGACTGGCTGCTATCTTTCATCTGTCAATTAGGAGTGTGGAATAAAAATGTTGCAGAGAATTTTTAAAGGTTTTGTTAATAGGGTTAATTTTAGAAAACTTTGTAAAGTGAATCGGTTACTCCTGACAAGGCAGACATTATCTCTGGGAGTATAATTTTTAAATTACAGTGGAAAATAATTTATTTTTGGAGAATGTAACTAAGAATTAAATTGTCTTTTCACATAGCCTGACACTATGACATAAATTCACTATATAATCTTAGAATGTAAGTATAACAATCCAATGTCAACAAAAATTTGTATTTTAATATTTCAAATACTAGATATGATCATTTAAGGTAGTAGTTCCAATTGTTAATGTTGTTTCTAACAAAAGTATTTATGTTACTTGAGATACTTTAGTTTTCCCATTATGTAGTAGTTGGTATTGCTGATATTTGGAACAAACATACAAATTTTATCATACTCGAAAAGCAAGGAATCACTTAGACACTTTCTGTTCACATTCATCCCTTCGATGCTGAGTTTTACTGACTCTTTTACAAAGCTTCCAGATGCTCATCCCTGTACAGGGGTCTGAAGTAACAAACAGCTAATTAGTCACCTTGGCCTTCCACAGAACTCTGGTGCATGATCTAGCCTGTTTCACAATTGCTTTTAACCTTATGATAACTCTGTATTTTACCTTATGGTGTATTGACTCATGTTAATCTTGATGTAACATTTTTCCTCATGGAATTTTGTGTCTTGATGCTCCCCGCACAGCTGCACAGTTATCCCGCCTGTCTTAGGTCCTGCCAAGCACAAGTTTCATCATGGCCCCTTGGATGGACCTCTTCTAAGGCACTCTAACCACTGCTCCCCTTGCTACCTGACAGCCTTGAAGCAGCAATAGAGATTCTGACACCCTCAAACTCTTAAAAACAGTTCAGGTAACCTCTGAAAGGGGACTAAAGGGTCAAGGGGCCACCTACCTCATCCCTCTTCCTGCCACTCTGGATGATGGGGGACTCAGAACTAAAACATCCTTTGCCTCCATTAACCTGTGTGTCTCACCAGCTTAGACCAGCTTACCATCCTCAGGACCAGCTAGACTCCTTGACTGCTGCCGTGTTCCACAATGAAAAAGGGACAGCTCTGATTACTGCCAAGGATGGAACCTGTGCCTCCTCAAACAATGTTGCTTCCACACCAACAAATCCTAACTGGTTTGAGATGGGGTCTAAAGACACAGGGGCCAGGTAAAAATTCCTTCTGGTTCCCTCTCACTGTAGCTTCTTCCCTGGGTCACTCTTCCATCCTTATTATCCTCATAATTATTTTAAATGTTTTACTTACTGAACTTTACCCTGTACCTAAACGAGATAGTTGTACCCCTGTTCCATGATAGCACCCACTCTACAACAGCTCCATCTGCTCCTGATACATTCAGAACAAGACCTATAAGACGCTGTGGAGAAATTGGCTAAAAGGGACCTTCATCCTTTTCACCCTGGGCCAGATACAATTCTTTCCATCAGTCTTCTGTTTTCTCCCGTTCCCTTCTTTGAATGCTCTGTAGCTCCAGCCTCTTCTGCTGGCTCTTTTTGGCGCATCAGTCCTGGAATGGGACCAGTCACTGTCACCTTGAATCTTTTCTCACCAGCCCACTCTGTCATCTCTGCTTCTGCTCTTCCCTCTCCCACAACCCTCCCAGAAAAATTTCAGTCTTATTCTGTAACCAAACCTTGTTTACAGTCCTCTAACAATTGTCTTTCAAGTCTGTACTGGCTGGTTTTATGTCAACTTGACACAAGCTGGAGTTACCACAGATAAAGGAGCCTCCCTTGAAACAATGCCTGCATTAGATTCAGCTGTAAGGCATTTTCTCAATTAGTCATCAAACAGGGAGGGCCCAGCCCATTGTGGGTGGTGCCATCCCTGGGCTGGCAGACCTGGGTTCTACAAGAAAGCAAGCTGAGCAATCCAGGGGGAAGCAAGCCAGTAAGTAACATCCCTCCACGGCCTCTGCATCAGCTCTTGCCTCCAAGTTCCTGCCCTGTGTGAGTTCCTGTCCTGATTTCCTTTGGTGATGAACAGCAATGTATAAGCTGAGTAAACCTTTTCCTCTGGAACTTGCTTCTTGGCCATGGAGTTTCACTGCGGTGGTAGAAACCCTAACTAAAACAATGCTCCTCATCATAAAACACCCCTAATATTCCTGCCCTGTACTTTTATATCCTCTCAGAGTTAGGAATGACAGTTTTCTACTAAAAGACTACATTTCCCAGCTTCCCTTGGGAACTTCAGGAGTCATTCCTGCCCCTATAAGGAGTCTCATCCCATCTTCTTCTGAAAATATTGTGGCCATCCAAATACATGGAGGAAAAAGAGGTTTCCTCACAGTGGATAAACATTGTCTTGCTTAAGGTCAGGCCAATACTCTTTTTCTTTCCCCCTTCCATCTCCCTATAGTTGCCCTTAGAACTTTTTTATTTATTTTATGAGTACACTGTAGCTGTCTTCAGACACATCAGAAAAGGGCCTCTGATCCATTATAGATGGTTGTGAGCCACCGTGTGGTTGCTGGGATTTGAACTCAGGACTTCTGGAAGAGCAGTCAGTGCTCTTAACCGCTGAGCCAGCTTGCCAGCCCTCCCTATGGATGCTCTTTAATAATCTAACAGCCATTCTTCCCTCGTCTCCCCCTACAGCTGACTGACTACCTCCAGAAAGTACAACACCTAGTTCCCTATTAACACACACCTGTAGCACATACCAAAGCCTCCCATGAGGCTCCTATGCACTTCTGGCCCCAAACCATCCCTATAGTCACTCTACCTCCCAGGCTGGTGTAGCCTACAGGCTTCCTCCCACAATGGCAAACACACCTCTTTAAAGATATCAAGGCTTGCCCTGCCTTTTTCATTCTCTTTGTCCCAAGAAAAGTAGCCTCGGCACCCCTCGCCCCCCACACACTCAAGACACCTTCTTTCTCTCCATGAAGCAGCTTAGTCCAGTGGTTTCACTGTCCTCTTTTTATAATGGTGACAAGACCAGTAGACAGAAAGTGTTGAAGTGGGGACAGGACCCCAGAGCAGCAGTTCTGAGCCTGTCCTAGCAGGAGGTCATTATGTCCCCAGATAGCTCTGTACCCTCCTAGAGGAATACCTCTGCCTTGAGGCTGTATATGACTGGGGCTGAGAGGACACACCAGCATACCAATGTGACAAACTGGACTGACCAGCTATCCCCTTTCCCACGCCTTGACCAGCTTCCGCTGTAAGTCCTTCCCACATGGTTGACTCTAGCAGTTTGGTGGGACCCACTGTGGTCCTGTAGTGGTTTGAGGAGTCAGTCCCCCTAGACTGCTATATGCCTCCATTAAGCCCAAAGCAGGATTCCTGGTTTCAATCCAAAAAATAATTGCAAGACTAAACAGAACGAAACAGAGTTGGGTTTAATAAAGAAATTTTGATATACATATTAAATGTAAGGATCATGAGAAAGAAACACCCCAGATAAAGATTCTCAAAGGAAAAAAAAATCCCTTCATTGTCTTTACAGTAGATGTATATTGTAGTTTGGATGAGAAATGCTCCCACAGGCTCATGTATTTTAGCACTTCCAGCTGGTGGCACTGTTTGGGGAGGTTATGAAGCCTTTAGGGCATGGAGCCTTGCTGGAGGAAATGTGTCATTGGGAGTGGGCTTTGAGAGCTTATAGCCTTGTCCTAAGAGGACTGAGTTAGCCAAAGCCAGGATAACTCCATGACAGGCTGCAAACTGACTAGGCCTAAGTTTCTGTTTCCCAGAAAACAGAACATGGATCCAGAAGCCTGTGGTCAGGCAACCACAGCAAGAGGCAGCCAATCTGAGGACACCTTGGCATCTGACCTGACTTAAGACTAGGTGGCTAGAATGAATAAGCAAACCCCCGGGAAGTGTCCAGGGCCTAACCAATTGTAGAATCAGACAGGCTCCTAGAGATAGACCCGGCCAATCAAGGTAAAAGGGCACATCCCTGGAGTTCTCTTAATAAAAGCTGGGCCTGCAAATCCACCAGATGTCTTTATTCCCAAATGGGAAGACCCCTGCATGCAGGAAATTCAGCCGAATGCACAGTCTTTCCTTGTGCTTGCTATTGAGTTGGGGTATCATTCTCCGGCGATCCCTGACCCTCACAGCCCCACTTCTAGTTCACTTTCTCTGCTTCCTATGGGGGGTGAGATGTGATCTCAGCCACGCCTTCCTAGCCATTATGGACAGCTAGCCCTCTGCAACCATTAGCCAAATAAATGCTTCCTCCGGTTGCTTGTCGTCGTGGTATTTTATCACAGCGACAAGAAAGAAGTGAATACATCATACCGGGTCACTTCAGGGGCCTTTGCAATTGCTGTCTTCAGAGATCTAAATGCAATCACAGGTGGTTCCTAAGGGGCACCTGGAAGGATTACGGTTGCTAGGATTACGGAGACATAAGAAGGTAGGAGATCTTTACTCCAAAGCTGAGTCTTCTTTGAGATTCCCAGAAAGCATCCCGGCCAAGGTCATACGCTCACAAGCCTGGAGTGCTTGCACTGCTGTTTTAGTTATACATAAAAGGGACATATTTCTATGCTGACAACGTTTACACAAATCTCAACTGTGCCTCTGCTAGACTCCAGGTGGAGGGTCTCCCTTCTTCTCCATACGACGGTAATCGTCCCTTTCTAGCCTTCCCCGGGGGTGGTCAGGAGTCTGTCCCTGCAGCTGTTAGTTTAAGAATTTCAGCATGCCAGATTATTTAACGATGATAAAGTTGATAGAATGGTAGTTACCATTTTTAGTGCAATTAGGTGCCAGGTGTTACGCTGGGACCCGTTTCTGCATGGTCCCAATTCATTTTCCAGAGTCCTGGTCACACCAGCTCTTGTTTGACCTAAGGAGAACTTTGCCACGGGCAGTACTCTTTTCAAACAAGCTCACTGAGGCTCAGAGAGATTAGAAAACTTGTTTAAAATGCTTCAACCAAGGAGCTCTGCTCCCAACAATCATGATTTGTTCCCAACAATGGATCATAACTTCAAAATACATATTCCCAGCAGTTAGCACCGTACCACTGCATTCCAGTCTGCCCTAACGACACGGATGAATTACTCTAAAGTAATTTGTTGACAGCTCTACCTGTGTACCACTGATTCCTTGAGGGTCCTCTCCGGGGACAGCAGCAGGCATGGCAGTGGGGGTACAGTGGGGGTGAAGGTAGTGTTGGGATTCTGTAAACCCCACCCCTCAGTTACCTAGCAACAGCCAAGTACACCCACCCCTCAATTACCCAGCAATAGCCAGGTATGCTCCGCCCCAGTGACCTGACACTATAAAAGGGGCTGCTTGACACCTCCTCCCTCTCTTGCTCTTGCTCTCTTGCAGCCTTGTTCTCCCCCCCACCCCTCCTCTTCCCCTTCCCTTTCCTCCTCTCCCTCCATGTGCTCATGGCCGGCCTCTACTCTTCTATTCCTCTCTCTCTCTGCCTCCACTACCCTCTTAACTCTCCCATGACCTGAATAAACTCTACTCTATACTATACTGTTGTGTGGTTGGTCCCTCAGGGGGAAAAGATTCCCAACATGGGCCCTCCAGAGGCATCTCCCTTGCCCCCAAGCCTCACCACACCTCCATGGGCCATATGCCCCTCACTCTCTTCATCCTTCCCCTAACAGGTAGGTAGTCCTAAGGTGAGGTGGTAGCATCAGTGTGTGTGTTGGGGGTAGAAAAGATAAAAATGATATTGGTATCTGAATCTAATTATATGCCTGGTATCTTTAGAATCTATTTTTATAATCAAAAGAACTTTCTGGTGAATGTCCCACCCTTGGATTTGCCACCAAATGGTTTTACTGGGCAGAGGATGACACATATCTTCCATGGAACAGTGAACGTTTGGGGAATCTCACCAGAGAACAAACCCCCAGTCTCACCCATTTCCTTGCCCTTAAAACCTTCATGAGATATCTGACTCCACTTGTTCAGTAAAACATACACAGTTCTTACACTATGAATTTTCTAGGCTTGATAGATTCAACAAATCTATGTAGGCTAGGTGGGTATCATGGGAATTCAGAAACAAATCACCTGTGATCACTGCCTTGGAAATCCAGAGATTTATGTGAGGGATAAGATGAGTCCACAAATCACACCATACAAGGCAAGACACAGCGTGAGTGGCCTAAGGGAGACGGGTGTAAATCAATGAAGGGTATAAAAGAAAAAGCAGGCATTTCAAAGAGGGCTATGCCAAGAAACTGAGGTGTTAGGTTAGAAATCGCAAGCTCGAGGCTCCTCTCCAAATCTTCTATGGGGAAATAAAGAATAAACATATACAAGGCCAAACAACACAGAAGCATGGAAATTGTGGCAAAAATCCATTTGCTCTGGGTTTGTTACAGAAGGAACTGACCACAGTAATGAGACTTAGAATATGGGCCAAGACTCTGAGATGGAGCACTTTGCCAAGGAACATGAACTCCTCGTCTTACTATGTTCAGTAAGAGACCCTCACAAGCTTCCTGTAACAGGCCCCTCTCTTCAGGAGAACTCTTAAGAAGGACAGACTTGAAGTTGTGATCTATCTGGTGATGGCAGTATATGCTAAGAGGGGTTATGATTCCAGGCCTGGGGAAAATGCCAAGACGGTTATCAGATGAACATTTTGTGTTTATGGCTAAATAAGAAACAAGACAGCACATTGTTGGAAGGACACTGCATTGTGTGTGCCTTGTGTTTATGTAATTCACAGATAAGGATCCCTAAAGAAACCAGCTCCTGGCTATGGCTCCTTTGCTATAAATAACACCTGTAACTCTTCTTCCTGTTCTGCCCAACCAACTGTTCTCTGAAGAACTCCACCTTTATGTCAATTATGGGTCCCGGTCATATGCTCACGGGCAGTTTTCCAGAGCCCTGTCTCATTGTGTTGATTAAATCAATTGTGCTGAGCCTGCTCCACTGGCAGCACAGGTGGGACAATCATTACAACTCGCTTCCATCTCCCATCCCTGATTTGGACCTACAGATGGTCCAGCAATCTTTTCTCTTCTTGCTTCCTATCTCCACCTAGACACAGATTTGTGGGTTCTCTATCTCCTGGCTCAAGGAACACAAACTTTACCACCACCACTACAGATCCAGGAGAGAATTGTCTAAATGCAAAGCTGTACTGACATAACTTTAGTTGGCATTTCCAGAATGGGATGAAGCTATGGAACCAGAGCCGAGAAGTCTGGATTTTAGCCTTGACTCTGCCAGTCACTTTGTGTGGAGGACTTCTGTGTGTTGTGTGCCCAACATTCATTTGGTTTTCCTCTTTACAATAGCATCTAACTTTCCCAAGTCACGAGATTCTGGTGAACTCATCCTAACTCCCTAGGGTGAAGCTCTGTTTGGCTTCTGCTAGTCAGAGCATCTTCTTCCAGTGGCTAGCATTCAGAGATGTGGCCTGCATCAAGACAGGCATTAGAGCCAAGGAGATTGCCCTCTGAGACCTTGCTTGAACTATTGATGAAAACAGTGTTTTCAAGGAGGAAGCAATTAGGCCTGAGGTGCATTATAGTCAATGTTGGTTCCATCGTGGGGGGGGGGGGGGAGAAAAAGGGAGAAATGGAGGGTGGGAGAAGGGGGTTATATTACCATTGGATTTCAAATCTAGTCTGAGTGAATGGTAGATGTGTCCCTAAACCATAAAGTTATAGGAGACATTTCATTTTCTATGAAAGCCAATAATAATTTTATTTTTCCCATGAGTCTGTTTGGAACAAGTCCTAACTTTTTTGCAACTCAGTTATCTGTGCTTTGTAATATTTGTTGAGTTACGCTCTCTCAGAATTTGGTTCTCTCTCCTGTCATATGAGGGTCTAGGCTGCTCCGTTGCATTCCAGAATTTTGCTTGGAGTTCTCTGTGGGACACCAGGCTGTTCTGTCTGATAAGAACAGCAGAAAATAATGGATTCAAACCCTCTCTTGTGGTTGGGGTGGTAGAATTGGGCTGTTCTTAGGGAACTACAGTTTTTAGGTGAGCACAGGAGAATGGGAAACAATGAGTTTGGTAGAACAAGCTGTTTTCTAGATTTCTTTCTAGATGGTAGAAGCATCCAGGAGTAAGTAAAAAAAAATCGGAGAATTGTCTCAATGACTAGAAATCATAATTACAAAAGCAAACAGCTATCCAGTGCTAGGGCGCACGTGCTCTTTCATACATCTGCCCCCAGGAGGCAGATTTTTCACCTTCACGGAGGCATCTTACTTTGATGTTGTGACTATGATTCCTTCTGTCCAGTGAGTTGAGGCCAAAAAGCAGAACAAAAGGAGTAATAGCTCAAAAGCAGAGCAGAATACACCCAGCTCCAATTAGCAGGCTTCTGGTGAGAGATGAGAGGAAATAGGGCCATAAAATTACATTTTGAGAGAGCCTCAAGTGCCCAGATAAGGTATTTGGGCCATATCACCTTTATAGAGAGGGTTAAATAATCAGGCAACCAAAGGATATGTCTACACAACCATAATGCACTCAGTCTCTTTAATGATCTAGGCTGGTGACAGACCATTTGACATGGAGAATTTGTGTGGACTGAAAACATATTTTTCTCTGAAGACAGCTTGGGAAGGTTCTGGCTTTTGCTTTTGGCACCTTTCCAAGAACAATCAATTTCTTCTTTAGATTCACTCTCTGCAGGTGTGGACAATAAGGGGCTAGGGAAACAAAGCAAAATCAGACAAGTACCAGAGCAATCAAAGCCCATCACTGCTTAACAACCCTACCAAGGACACACACACGTACAGAAACACACACAAACACATACACAGAACAACACACTATAGCATGTAAACAAACACACACATATGCAGAAAAATGCACACATACACACACATAGAAATACACACTGTATTTAGCCTCTCTTCTGAATCATCATATACTAAAAAGAAGAAAATCATCTGAATTTTACCTTGAGCCTAATGTTCTCTATGAATTATGTGATTCTGTTTCCTTTTACCACATGAATTACTGATATCTTTGCAGTATCACATGCCCCCAGCTAAGCATCTCGTTAGACTTCATCCGTATCACTACCTCCTCATCCAGTCTGTAAGTCTTTCAGCTTCATCCTCATTAATCTTGCCCTGGGACTCAATGTTTGCACTGAGGCTGCCTGGACAACTGTTACCATCTCTACAGGGTGTTTTGGTTTCCAAACAACTACGGACTTAGCAGAAAGTTTGGAAAACAGGACAAAATCCCTCTTGTGCTCTTTCCAGTTGAGAACAAGTTACCAAGATGTAGCCTTTTGACTCAGAGACTAAGAGCACTGACTCCTCTTCCAGAAAACTGACAACCATCTGTAACGCCAGCTCCAGTTGCTGGTGATCTGAGTTCCTCTTCTGGCCTCGGCTAACAGGTTTACTCACGTGCACACACGTACCCCTTTTCAGACACACACACACATGCACACACACAGGCACACGCACACACAGCTCCTCCAGGTGTTCCAGTGTACACGTTGGTGGACGGAAATAGCTCAGCCCCATACAACATTTAATTGCAAATGTGTTCAGTCTGTGACAATGCCATCTTTTTGTGACTCTTCTGACCTTAACAGACGTGAAGACCACAGGCAGTGTGGCTGTAGCCTCAGGAGCAAATGACTTTTGTATCTTTGACATGACACAGCAGCTGTGAGGTGTCAGGCTTCCCGTTGACTTTCCTCTTGGTAACTTTGATCACTTCATAAGGAGGTTTTATTCAGCTGCATACAAAATTTCTTCTGTCCTTTACAGTTGGCATTTTTTTTCTTCTTCTTTTTTTGGAGGACAATCAACTTTTTCTTTAAAACGACAGAACACTTAAAAATAAAGAATATAATGCAGTTGTGTTTTTATTGTGAAACTTAAAAAAGGTTTTCAACCACAGCTAAACAGCAAGTCTTACCTCAGATGGACTGTGCTGTGCAGCCAGCCCTTACCTGCCTTCTGACCCTACTCTGGAGTAGGGGGTTGGGGGGCGGTAAGGCAGGATGCAGACATCCCCATGAACAGGCGGCTTGTTCCTACTCAGACATTTTTTCCTTCTTCCTATTCTGATTCAATTGCTCTTCTCTTATCAGGGCTTCATCTGATGATCTGATGTCCTCATGATGTTGTGGCTGCAGCCAGTTTTAGGAAAACAGGCTTTGTTTCTCCTGTTCTAAGGTTTGTTCACAGTGGCTTCTTCAGAGGTGTGGCCAACACACTGTCTTTCACCGACTTCTTTCCCAGCTGTGTTATGGGGCAGATGAAGTTGGTCACAACCATATCTTCATCTCACACACCTTACAGCTTCTTCAGTTCTTTTAGCTGTTGCTTAAACTGTATATTTTCACTGTCTTTAAAATCAGCCTCAGAATTTTTATCCTACAAAGTTAAAGGTTTCTCCTCCAACACTAAGTCTAATTCGGGCATTTCTTTGACATGATTTATTGTCGATTGGACAGCCTTAATGTAAGGGTTTAGTTTGAGATCCATTTCATCAGACTCAGTCCTGACCTTGCCCGTACCATACTTTGTCTGTCATTCCTCACTTCAGCCAGAGTCTCCACAAGGTCCAAAGCAACAATGTGTCTGAGCGGGATTGGAAAGGTTTGAGGAGGAGAGCAGACTGCAGACCACTAAGGGATATAAAATGAGTTGGTACTGGCCTGGGCTGGTATTTTGAAATTGCTACCTGACTGCCTGACCTAGCCCAGTGATGTCCAACCCAACATTGTAAGTGTAGATTGCAATTCTTTTCCTCCTCACACACAGACTTTTCCTCATGAAGCGAAAGCATGATACTGCGAGGCTACATATGTACTCTCTACTTGCTTTCATCTTTCCATTATTATTGTTGTTGTTGTTTTTTCTAGACAGGCTTTCTCTGTGTATTCCTGGCTGTCCTAGAACTTGCTCTGTAGACCAGGCTGGCCTTGAACTCACAGAGATCTGCCTGCTTCCACCTCTCCAAGTGCTGGGATTAAAGGCGAGCACCACCACCACTGTTCAGTCAGTTTATCATGTCTATCAGTGTGGAGCTGTAGATTCCGGTTTTAGCAAGTTAGACTCTGTTGCCAAGATCTCTTTTGATGCTCACGCCACTCTAGGTCTGATTACCTGTGGGCCTTTCATGATGGATTCTGAACTTTGGACATAACACATGCAAATTTTTTTTAGCATATTCTCACTTTCTGGCATAACATCTATGCTTTTCTTGCACTTTTCCCTCTCAGCTCTTAAAAAAAAAAAAAAACCAAGAAATCAAGATCTATACTGTAGTTATGCTCAGTAGGATTAGCTTGCCCCTACTCGAGGTGCTCCCAGTTGACAAGCTAAAGACTGTGTCACATGTTTATGGCTCCGGTGATCTCCATTTCCACATCGATTGAAAACCTCAAGTTAACAGAGCATGGTAAGTCTGTTGCAATTTTCTTCTTTTGCACATTTGTAAATCTCTGACCATTTGAAAACTAGTCTCCCAGGTTGGAAGATGTAGCTCAATCACTTTGGATGAACATGGCCTCAGGTTCTTTGTCCTACGAGGGGGGAGGGAGAGGAGAGGGAAAGGGGTGAGCTTGTGTCCAGTCATCCTTACAGTATTTGTTTCGCAATCCTTCTGAGTGCATCCCATCTTCCCTCTCTGGTGCCCTTGCAGCTAGCTTAGGAATCTGTGATACCCGTCCTGGCTGCTGTCCTGTGGAACCATCCTCTTTAGTCCTCTGACTGTGACTCCATTCTGGCTGTAGCTTATGGGGGTAGGCTTGGGACCCTGCCTTGGCAAGTACTGCACACCAAACTGCCACCTGCAAACTACAAAAAGCTTCTCTGTCTCTTCTGGGCTCTGCCATGCTGATGGTATCGGTTCTAATCAGGCACCAAAATGTCTGTAGTGTGTTTCCCTTCATCCCCAGCAGGTTCTGAGAAGATGTGCTTGACTCCCGTCATTCTTGGGCACTACACAGGCTCCATGTGTGACTGCAGTACAGTGTCTCAGGTGTTCTTCTGTCTGTCCCTGCTTCGTAAAGCTCTGAACAGCTTCCCATTGCTCAAAACCTCTCAGAATACATAGTATTTAAAAATATTTTTGAGTGTGTTGTTTGTCTTCACTTCCTTCATTCCTTCCTTCCTTCCTTCCTTCCTCCCTCCCTCCCTCCCTCTCTCCCTTCCTTCCTTCCTCCCTCCCTCCCTCTTTTCCTTCCTTCCTTCCTTCCTTCCTTCCTTTCCTTCTTTCTTATTGAAAAAAAATGGTTTCATTCAACCTATTCCAACCTATGCTGATCACACTTATCCTCATTTCCCAACTCCACCTAGATCCCCTCACCTTCCAACTCCACACTCTCTTGTTCTCTTTCTTTAACTAACAAACAAGAAACACACACACACACACACACACACACACACACACACACACACACAATCAGAAAGAGAAACTGGAATATACAAGCAAAAGACTAATGAGACAATGAATGCCCAAGCAAAGCTGCATGAGACCAAAAAAAAGTCCTAAAAAATGCCCTTGGGCTCTTTTTGTGTTGGCCATCTACCGCTGAGCATGGTGCCTCCCCTGGAAGTGTGATTAACATACCCACTGAGACTCCATTACAGAGAAAAGAATTTTCCTTTGCCAGTGCATATCAATTGCAGATAGCGTCTTGGCTAGAAGCAGGAACCCTTGTTCATTTCCCTCTTCAGCACTGGAAACCCATCTGGCTTCAACCTGTGCAGGCTCCGTGCGTCCTGCCACAGTCCCTGTGAGTTCATACATGCATCAGTCTTGTGTCCAGAGGGCACTGTTTTTTTAGAGTCATGCATCATGTCTGGCTGGCTCTTACAATCTTTCTACCTCCTCTTCCCCATAGTTCCCTTAGCCTTGAAAAGAAGGGTTTGGTGAGGATGTCTCTAAAACTGGGTGCTCCAATATCTCTTGCTCTCTGCACAGTGTACTCTTGTGGGTCTCTTTGTTAGTTCTCATCTACTGCATAAACAAGCTTCTCTGGTGATGGCTGAGCAAGGTACCAATCATGGGTGTAGAAGAATGTCATTAGGAGTCATTTTATTATTATGTTCCTTGAGCAAAAATAGTATTTGGTGTCGCGTGCCCCACTTCCCGCCGGCAGGAAAAGGCGTGCAACAACAGGATTCTTCTGCGAACAACCTTTATTGTTTGGTTTTCTTCTAAGCCCATAGTCTATGCAATCTCAGGTTCTTGGCCACACTAGCATTGTCAGGCATTGGTTCTGTCTCATAGAATTGGCCTTAAATCCAACCAGAGGGTGGTTAATTACTTTCACAACGTGCACACCACTGTCGTACTAGTATATCGTGTAGGCAGATCACCACTGAAAGGTGTAAAGTTTATAACTTGATTGGTGATTCCCTTTCTCATCTGGTAGCATGTAAGGTATCTTCCAGTATCATGAATACTAGTCAGAAGGGGTGCAGCTTTTAATTAGGCTCCTTCTCAATGTCTCGATGTTCAATGAGATATGTGTTGTTTCAGCAATGGGGCTTTCCATTATTGAATAAGCCTCAGGAATAGCCTGAGATGCCTGGAGGTTTCAGTGGTTTATGACTCAACTAAATGCAGCTTTGCCACTGGAGGGTTATCCATTGCTGGTGGGAGTACAAACTTGTATAGCCACTATGGAAATCAATATGGCAGTTCATCAGGAAGCTGGGGATAGATCTACCTCAAGATCTAGCTCTACCACTCTTGGTCATATACCCAAAGGATTCTACATCCTACTGCAGAGACACTTGCCCATCCATGTTCAATGCTACTCTATTCATAATACCTAGAAACTGGAAAAAGCCTAGGTGTCTATGAACCGATGAATGGATAATGAAACGTGCTACATTATCACACTCAGCTGTTAAAACTGGAAATCATGAGATTCACAAGTAAATGCATGGAGCTGGAAAAAAATTATCCTGAGTGAGGTAACCCAGATCCCAAAAGACAGATATTATGTTTTCTTTCATATATGGTTGCTAGCTTTTAAGCCTTCGTTATGGATGTTACAGTGCATATACCCACAGAGGCTAGATACCTATGTATCTAAGGGAGTATGTATGAGGAGAGGGTCTCCCAAGGAAGGGGAGATATGTTATGGAGAGAGACTGAATGGGGAGGGAGATGGCTTTGCCTCCATGAAAGCTACATTTCTCTTCTAACAGATCATGTGACATTTTCAACTGGGCCTCATGTTCCCCAAGGGTCTCATGTCACCCTATGTGAGAGTTGGGTATAGAATTCCATGGCCTGACCACTCTAAGGACATAATCTCAAATTCTTGCCCAGCCAAGCACCTGTCTTTCTCCTTGTCTCCCATTCAAATGTCTCTCTATCTGGAAAACATTTCTGGACACCATGTGCTCCAGAGTCAGGCACAAAATAGCCTCTAGTTCATTTAATGGCTGCATTCTTAGGAATAAAAATAATTGGTCTTGAGAGTCAATATATCCTTGGGGAATAATCTAGTTTGTATTTAGAGTTGGGACCTTTTTTTAATTGAAAAAATTATCCATGCAAATAATTTGATTGTGTGTTTTCCCTCCCCCACACCTCCCAGATCCTCTCCATCCAACTTTATGTTCTTCAACTTTGTCTTTTAAACAAACAAACAAACAAGAAACATACACACACATGTAAAACCACAACATTAGAAATGAAAATAAACAAGCAAATGATTGATCAGACAAAGAATGCCCAAAGCTCTATGAGACAAAATGTCCAAAAGCATACCGCTGAATCTGTTGTATGTGGGACTCTACTCCTGGGCTTGAAGCATTCCCTGCACTCAGTGAGGCTCCATTAGACAGAATTTATTTTCCTTTGTCACAGATTTTCCTCTCTTGGTTCTAAGACCTTGTCTGGCTTGAACTTGTGTAGATTCATGCTGCCACAGTCTTTGTGAGTTTGTGTGTGCCTCAGTCCTGTTGTGTCTGGAGTCATTCTTTGGAGTCATTCATCAACTCTGGCTCTTACAATCTTTCTGCCTCCTCTTCCACATAGATTCCTGAGCCTCCAAGAGAAGGGGTTTGATGGAGACATCTTATTTGACAGTCTCACTCTTTGTATATTGAGGGTTGGGGTTCTCGATGCTCCCACTTCATGTCATGCTGTGCTTCCCAAGCATCGTGATCTCATCACCAAGCCCAGATATTTGTTTGTCAGCTAAACAAAGATTAAATTCCATCCCTTTAAAATTAAGATTTGGGCATTCTGAGCATTTGGACCAGGTGAGGCTCCATGTTCACTTTCGGTTTTCTACATGAAGTTCTTGGCTGAGCTCCTATGTCTAATGCAAAGGGACTGAATCCAGGATATTGTGTGAATACAGCAAGGGGCCATCTGGCCATCTCATTAATTTGATCAATGCAAATCTCACCACCTTGTCATTTCATAGATTTTTTTAAAGGATAAAAGTAGCTTCATTTTCACTTTCTGATCTTTACATACTAATTCCCAGAATCTGGCTAATTTTCTACAGGCATATGGTTAGTTCTGTTACCAATAAAGTATGCTTACAATATCGAACTCTGGGAAGAGTTCTTTTCTAACATAACTTTTCTTCTTAATAAAAATTTTAGAAGACTGATTGTTCTCCTTAGAGAAATGACTTCAGAGCTGAAGAAAGCAGCCCACAGGGGCCATAGTCTTGTTTCCATCCTCAAGACCCGAAAGACCACTAAGAGCTGATTCCGATGCGATCACACCCAGGTCTTTTTATTCAAGCTCAGGCTTGGGCTTACCACTGATACAGCCGGACGGAAAAGTGAAGCCCCAAGCCCAGTATTAAGTAAGCATTTGTAGAGGTAAGGAAATAAGCAAGAGGGTTTCTAACCTAGCACGTAGCTGATTGGAGGACTACTATGGAATTTTGTTGCCCTTTAAACTAATTGGCTGGAGCTAGGAGCCAAACCATAAACTTAACTTCTGCTTTCCTCCTGATTGGTGGTTGTTAGGAAGTGAAGTGCCATGGGCAGGCTAGTAACCTAGAAACTAGAACAGGTTTGCTGGGGTGGGAGGGTAACCTGGAAATTGTTGCTAGACTCAGGTCTAGTTGAGAGGGGTAACCTGGAAACTAGTGCTAGGTGTTGGCTTGTTGGTTAACTCGAGTTTAACCTTAGATCGGGTTCTCTAATTTGGAGTTTGAACCCAAGATCAGGTCTCTCAATAGCAGGGGACAAGCCTCCTGGGATCCTGAAAGTCCAGCCCAGGCCATAGCAACCCACAGGACCCTGCAATTTCGACTCTATGACTAGCCACTCAGATTCTAGTATAATTTATTGAGTGCTACTATGTACTGGGTTTTACACATAAGAGTCTGAGGTTCACACATACACAGGTAGAAGTGCCCTGGCTTATATTGGTTCAGGCTATGACATCCACCCCAACACTATACACATGGTCATGTGTGCATGCCTTTAATCCCAAAGTGGATCTTTCTGAGTTCAAGGTCAATCTAGTCTACATAGAGTTTCAGAGCAGCCAGGTCTACGTAGTGAGACCCTGTCTTTAAAAAAAGGGGGGGGTATGTACATATAGTCAAAAGATACTCCAAGCATATTTAAAATTCTAAATTTTGAGCTATAATATTTCAAGGCAAGCTATACAGCATAATACTTTCTTGTGCTGAGGAGCAGAGTAGCAAATGTAGCTAATAGTGAGCCACAAGATCACGAGAGGTTCCTAATCTATGACATTTGGTAGCTTAGGTGTATATTGTACATTTCTGACCTATATTTTCAACCCATGATGTGTTTGTTATGATTCAACCTAACAGTAATTGAGAAACAAATATATGCATGTATGAAACATCATCATATACATATACACATACACATATTCAGGTGGAGAGTGATGAGGACCTCAGGTATGATTGTTTCTGGCAGTTTGATATTTTTAGAATGTACAATGTTGCCTATAAGCTATCTGCACACTTAGGTACATGATGTAAAGAATGATGTGCTAGCCTTTTATTTTGTTTTGATACTATGACAGAATAGCTGAGAGAAGCAATGTAAGGAAGGGGAGATTTATTAGGCTCACAGTTTCAGAAGCTTTATTCCATTGTTACTTGGTCTCATTGCTGTTGGCTGGGAAGGCACAGAGCCCTGGGAGAAAGAAGGCATTAGTTTGGCCAGAGCCCCAGGGATCCAGTCATCTCCAAGAGGCTGAATTTATCAGTTGAAGACCAAGCCTTCAACACATTAGTCTTTTGGGAGCCTGCTTCATATCCAAGCTGAGGTACCGTGTAAAGATTAATTCCTTATACTTGTTCACATGGTGGAATAATTTTGCCACTGAAATGTCTTTTATCTCTGTCAAAACATCATGGTCAGCTGAAGCTCAGAGTCCATGTTCCCACAGACAGATGGTGAAAGAACGGTAAGATGTGTGTGCAAACATCTTCAGGATGATTCTAGAAGCTGGCTGAGAAGGTACAGAATACAGGGAAACACACAGACAAAACACAGTAGGAAGTACTGAAAACAGTTAAGGTTCAGAACCCTTCATTTGGCCTGGCCCTTCTCTGTGATGTCTCTGGGCTGTCTGTAGGACTGGCTTCTCTCACCTTCGGTTGGAGTACTGGAGGCAAAATGGCAAGCTTAGATAGGATGAAGCTGCTCTGCTATACAATCAAGACCTTCAGGGTGCTAACAGGAGGGAGCCTGCAAGTATCAGAGAAGCAAGATCCGGAGAACAGGAGAAAAACAATAGAGATGGAATCTGAAAGCTCCCAGGCAGAAGCAAGGAAAACCCCCTTTAGAAAATAAAATATTTTAAAGCAGCCCTTTATATTGGAATAAAAAGACTAGCCCAGAGGAGATGTATACCCAGGAAGTATTTAGAGGATGGAAAACTAGCCAGGCAGGTCTGTGGTATCTTCCCCTCCATAAAGCCAACCCATAAAGACTGGAAACATGGCTGTTTATTCAAATGCCTATATCTGAACAAAAGCTCCCAAGACATATGGAAGAAACAGGGAAAAGCAGGTCAGGTAAGAAAACAGTAACCAACACTAAGGAAACATGGGTCTCTAAGTGGAGAGTTTAACACAACAGTCCCTCAGCACAGCTAGATAGACTAAAGTTGGGAAATGGGAAGATAACAGACTGAAAAATACTTCAGAAGGGAGCAGGACTGAAAGGGCAGAACAGAAATGTTGGCGCTGGAAGTACAACTGAATTTAGAACGTTACTGGAAGGGTTCACTATCGTACCTGATCAGACAGAAGCATCAGTGACCTTGAAAGGCTGTTTGAAATCATCAAGTCCAAAAATTGAGATAAAAAAATGAATGGGGGCTGGAGAGATGCTCAGTGGTTAGGAGCACTGACTGTTCTCCCAGAGGTCCTGAGTTTAATTCCCAGCAAGCACATGGTGGCTCACAACCATCTGTAATGAGATCCGATGTCTGAAGACAGCTACAGTATACTTACATACATGAAATAAATAAATAAATAATTCTTTTTTAAAAAGCAAAGAAAAGATGCTATGGAGGAAGATTAGAAGAAAGAAAGAAAAAGGCAGACTCGTTTGTGATCCCAAAAGTTGAAGGGTTAAGGAACATATCAAATTAAGAGTCTAAAATCCTTCATTATAAACATAAAGAGAAATACACAGGCATAGCATCAATAGCTTATCAGAATTAAAGGCAAAGAGAGGAGCTCGAGAGATGGCTTGGTGGCTAAGAAGGCATATTGCTTTTGTAGAAGAATTAAGTTCCCTGCTTTGGCACCTATATTGCATGGTTCACAGCAGCCTGTAACTTCAACTTTATGGGATTTGATGGCCTCTGACCTCCACTGGCACTAGGACTCATGTGCACACACCCACACACATATATGTAATTTAAGAAAAATGAAAAGACAAAAATGGAGAGTCTTGAGAACAACACAAGAAAAGCGCCTACAACATGCCAGGTTGTATGGTTCAGTTATCCACGGATTGCTCAGGAGACACTACGTGCTCAAAGAGAGAAGGATGGCACATTTAAACTGTTGGAAGAAAGACTGACAGCAAAGATAACAAATATGCCAAAGCTGTCCTTCAAAGCAAAGACTTCCCAATAAACGAAAGCTATATAGGACTAGTATACTCCCATAGGCTTGCCCTACAAGACCATGGGAGCCTCTAAGTTGAAAGCAAAGGATGCTAGAAAACAAAGAGAGGCCACATCCAGACAGAAAGGTCTCCAGGAAAGGCAAATGTATGGGAGAGCAGGGGAACCAGCATCGTTTCTGCACAAATCTGCCTGCACTGCTTGTTAGAATGAAAAGACAGATGTGTAAAGATAACTCTTCACAGTCAGATAGAAGTGGAAATAAATGCACCCCAACCTCATAAAGTCACAGACGAAGACTTCATGCTGAAAACCAGGGGAAGATGCTGCCTTTGCCATCAGGGAAAGATGAGACCGCCCATCCTCACATCTACTCAGAGCACTGGGACTTCTAGCCCAATACAAGGCAGCCAAGAGAGATAATGGATATTAAAAATGGAAAAGGAGGTTCACTCTGCTTGCAAATGATATGGTCTTACACACAGAAAATCTTGTTAAACTAATAAGCAAAATCAGCAGTGTACTCAGAGTAATATAGGAAAGCCAATTGTATCTCTATGCACTGCCAGTAAATAATGGGAAAAGTAAATTACAAGAAAATTCTGCATACAACATGGTAAGAATAAAATGCTAGAAATGTAATGAAGCATATTGAAAGAATTAAAGATTTGTGCAGAAATGCATTCCAAGTTCATGGATTAGAATATTTAATATTATTAATATGTCAACACTACCCCAAACAAGCTATAGATTCATTGCAGCCTCTGTTTTATTTAAAATCTCAAGATATTTTACATAAAAATGTAAAAACTCATTCTCAAATTCACATGAAGTATTAAGAGACTCTGAATAGCCAAAATAGTCTTGCTGGTTTTTTGTAGTCTGGATTTCAAGATTCTTTCATGGCTGCCATCTTTGATTCCCAGCTGTAGCTGCCATTATGAAGTTGGTAGAAATTACAGTCGTCAGGGCCTGACTGGAGGAATTAGGCCACTGGGGGAAAGGTCTTCACAGGGTACAACTAAACCGCATCATCCCAGAAACAGCATGATAAAGTGACCATGAGCTGACAGGCCCAACCTTTCTTCCTTTGAGGTTGTCTCTAATATTTTCTCAGAGTAATGGGCAGCTGGCTTCTCAGACAGTTAGGAGACCCAAACTTGCTGATCGCAGACTGTACCGTAAGCTACATATGTCAGAAGAACACAGTGCCAGCACAAAATGCAACAGAAAACAATTTAGAAACTCTAGAAAGAAATCCTCACATGTGTGGTCAAGTGATTTTTGGTAAGGGTGGCAAGAACGTTCAGTGGAGGAAGGACCAATATTAAAGAATGACAGAATTCACATACTTCTCATAGCTTTGCCTAAACCCATGTACAAGATTAACCATAAATAGATTAAAGGTTTGAAAGGCCCAAAACCGTAAACCCTTAAAAGAAAACTCAGGGCCAAAATGTCACGGTATTGGCGCGGGTAGTGATTTCTCAGGAATTATAACAAAGACCCAGACAACAAAAGAAAACAATTGTCGAATTGAATTTCAGAAATAAAAAAGTAAAGATGGTCAGAAGTCAACACAAAGTGAAAAGAAAACCAGTGGAACAGAAGAAACCATTTCCAGATTTATACCTGATGATGGATTAATACGCAGGATACAGAAAACTTCTAAAACTCAGCAAGAGAAGGCAAGAAACACACTTGGAAACAGTTTAAATGGACACTGCATCCCCAAACACTTGTGTGTTTAGCATGTACATGAAAAAGGCACTATC
Organism: Micromys minutus; assembly: GCF_963924665.1. Lineage (NCBI taxonomy): Eukaryota > Metazoa > Chordata > Mammalia > Rodentia > Muridae > Micromys > Micromys minutus. The sequence goes on from NC_137959.1 coordinate 11,090,051, forward strand.
ATCACACCTCTCTACACAAATGCAGGAAAACCTACCACACATTTGCTGGAGTGGCTATTTAAAAAAAACAACAGAAAAATTAAAAATAAAATTGCTGGTGAAGATATGTGGAAACAGGAATCCTGTGGGGTCTGTGTAGATTATAAACTAGTGTAGCCACTACAGAAAACAACAGTGTTTCCTTAAATCAATTAAAGCATAGAATTAACGCATGATCCAGTAGTTTGCTTCTGGGTATATATCCCCAAGAATGGAAAGGAAAGCATTGAGGAGAGGAGATCACATTGACCTGGTGTTTAATGGTTATCCACCGTATATGCAAGACCTGAAGCGGCTGAGTCACGGGAGATGATCCCCATGCAATCACCAAGCCTTTAGTGCTGCTAGCTGGACATGCTGGGCAGCTTGAATGGCAGAAACGTATTTTCTTACATTCTTGTGCCTGAAAATCCAGGCTCAAAGTGAAGCAGGGCTGGTTTCTCCTGATGTACTCTCTCTTTAGTTTGCAGAGGGCTGCTGCTCTAAGACCCCGAGGAGGTCCTAGCTCAGGAGCGCGACCCACAGAGCACAATTCGGCGATACACTACTATAATAACAAGAGGCTTTTATTCCATGTACACTGGGTTGCTCATCCTCGCAGAGAGAGTCAACCCCGAACTCGAAAAGTAGGCATCTTTTATACTTTACAGCGGGCAGACTCGGGCTTACTCTCATTGGTGGATCTTAGGATCTTTTCAGGCATTGGCTAGCCCGCTCAAGGGGCTGTTCTTGGCTCTTTTAGCTATTTCTTCATCTAGCCCTGTGCTTGGCCCTGGGGAGAGGGTGAAGTTGAAAGTCCCTATGATGGGGGGTGGGGGTGCTGGGGGGTCGGGTAGGGTCAAGCTGACTCCTGGTGGGTTTTTGTTTTTGTTTTTGTTTTTGTTTTTGTTTTTTTTTTTTTTTTGGAATTTATCAACGGGAGGGGTAAAGAGTCTTTTTCCGAGCATTGTTTTGTCTTAACTCAGCTTAGTCAGCATAGCCTGACCTGTCCACTAAAATTTTATTTATATATTCTTAATTTTTTTGAGGGGTTTAGGCTGCTGATGGTGTGTATTCGGACTTTTCTATGAGACCTTGTGGCTGTCAGCCAGTAAATTTTGTCCTTGCCTCCTACTTTCTCAAAAAAAAAAAAAAAAAAAAGGTGTTTTGGAAAAGTCTCAGAACCCCTCAAAACTTTATATATCTCACTGCCATTTTCCTGTGTCCCCACCAGGCTGTTTGTGTCTGTGCCTCTGTGTCGTTGCTTCTTCCAGGGAAACCATCCTCCTATTGGATTAGACTCCATCTTGCAAGCTGTATTTCATCTTATCAGTTCCAAGGTCTGATCTACAGAAGTTAAGGCTTCTACACACGAACCTTTGAAGGTTAATGCATAGCTCGACCCGTAACTGCATATGATGAATGTCATTCAGCTTCAAAAGGAAGAGTGTCCTGTGACATGCTACGACGTGGATGAATGGGGAGGACATTCCTGCCGAGTCTACATCAAAGTCCTCTATGGTTTGGTTTTGAAACTGCCCTCCTCTTGTCCACACATTTTCTGCTGTATGTCCTATGTCTGTACACGGCTGTGCATGTTCCTGGAATACCTTGTTTTCACTCTCTGAACTGTGCCCACATCTTAGAAGCCAATTTGCTTAAAAGGCATCTCTCACTTGGTGGACAAAGTATATAGAAGCAGGATGGAATCCAGACACCTCTGCCTTCATTTCATATCTGTTTCCTTTGGTCCGGATTCCTGCTGGATTCTGAGTAGACATGTCAGTCACTGGAGGCCGTCTACCTAACTTACTCATCCACGTCTGATCATAGATTGTCTAGCTCTTACTCTCCCTCCCAGCACTGCCTTGCAGTCTGCCTCCCTGGACAGAGTTGATACGAAAGTGTGCCGTGACTTGTAGCTTTCATAGCAAGTAAAGCTCATCTCCTTTCCCTAGTACCAACACAGCTTAGTGTTATATATACCTATATATTTTATTAAGACATTGTGACTTGTAGCACATAGGCTAGGTCATATTTTATGGAAACACACACACACACACACACAGCTAGAAAAACAACAAAACCCATGCATAAGAGCAAGAGATTCTCTTACAGAGCTGAAGGCTCTCTTGCTCTCTCTTTAAGTTCCTTCACGCAGCCTATGCCAGAATGCTATAAATCTCCAAATGTTATGGGAATTGAAGAGTCTGTCTCTCCCTTAAGGGCTCCATCATGCTGTTTATGATATGATGCTGTAACTATCGTAATATTCCAAAAATGAGGTTTCCTCCCCCTCGGGACCTTTATCATGCTGTCCATGATAGCAGGCTCTCCCTCTGCAGGGTCTCATGATACCTCTAGCTCTCCAAAGCTGTTTCTGCAGGGTTGGGGGTGATTCCACCCCAGCTCTCTTTCTGTGAATCTGCTTTCCTTAAGGTACAATTCCCTTCTAAGGCTAAGGGTTCAGTGGTGAATATTGTCTCAAACTTTAGGTACCCTAAATTTCCGGAAGGGCAAACCTTATGGGACACACCATCCCCAGGATGAGAGCAGTGATCTGTGCTAATGAGGCCACACCCTGGGGTAGCTCATTTTGTAGCGACCAGGAACTAACATTAATAATTTGTTAGACATCTTTTGGTGCTGAAGCTGATCCAGTGATAACCGGTCCATACTTGACTGGCACCACCTAATTATGCATTCTTGTCTCTGTGGAAGGCACGGAGGTTCCAAGCTCACAGATTAGCACCAGAAGAACCAGGAATGTTAAACACATAGGTCTGTTCCTTCAAAGGGATGGGCGCTTAACCTGTTATCACCCAGAAGCTTTCTGTTGTTGATGGTTTCCTTTGCTGCTTAAGCTCCTCTTTAATTCCTCTTCACAACTTGGAAGCTTAGCTGGTTGGAGTCTGTCCCTGAGAGGCACCACTCCCTTTACTGTATTTTGAAGCGGTCTTTCCTTTAAACTTCTAATCTTCTTGAGCACAGGACTTCACCCTAACACTGCATTTCCTGGTGCTCCTTTTCTCCTCTCACGGAAAGGTTTCCATATCCCTTTGCTTGATTTTCTCCTTTACATTGTAGATCTGCACAAGAGAGGTCACTAACAACATATGACATCATCAATATCAATAACAAAGTAACTTAAAATATCCTCTGCCAGTGCCATTAATCCAACCAGCTTTTGTTTAGCCTCAGGCAGTTTCCTCGAACAAGGGCAAAACGCACCCACATTCCTTGTACAAACACCACAAAAATAGTGCATAAAGATACTTGTTAATATTGTTTTCCTCTGAAATGTATTGAGCCAGGCCTTCACAGTCCACATTTCCTTTATTACTATAGTATTCTATGCTCCTACTAGGGTGTCCCATTAAGCTCACTTAAAGTGTTCAACCATTTTTCTAGCCCGAAACCACTGAATATTTCATAGTTCTCCAAAGAACAGCATGGTCAGGCCTGTCACAGCAATCAATATCCCAGTTTCATTTCATTTTATTTTATTTACATGAGTACACCATAGCTGTTTTCAGACACACCAGAAGAGGGCATCAGATCCCATTACAGAAGGTTGTGAGCCACCATGTGGTTGCTGGGATTTGAACTCAGGACCTCTGGAAGAGCAGTCAATGCTCTTAACTGCTGAGCCATCTCTAGCCCCACCCATATCCCAGTTTCTAGTACCAACATCGGTCTTAATTACTGTTGTATTGCTGTAAAGAGATACCATGACCAAGGTAACTCTTATAAAAGAAAGTATATAAATGGGGGCTTGCTTACAATCTAGAAGATTAGTCCATGATCATCATAGCAGGAAACGGAGGGGTATGGCGCTAGAGCAGTAGCTGAGAGCTCACTATAGGCAGCAGAGAGTGAGACACTGGGCTTGGCATGGGCTTTAAAAAACCCACCCACAGCTAACTAATCCTCCAGCAAAGGCAGACCTCCTCCAACAAGGATACACCTCAAATCCTTACTAAATGGCTGTGCTAATTAGGGACCAAGTATTCAAATATACGAGGCTAAAGGGAGCATTCATATTCAAACCACCACAAAGAGCACCAGAGCACCAGTAACGTCTGCTGGGTAAATGAAGGACGGGTATGCTGACTGAGACCATCATGCCTCAATCAGATCTAGGAAGGCTAACCTGTGATATGCTTATCACTAGGTGGCTCACAGGATGACCTTAGGTAGCATCTAGAATTCATCCACTAAAAATATATATAGTTATAAACTTGTTTTACTGCGCTCCCCGAAACAAGCTCTCAGTGTCTGCAAGTGTTTCCAGCCCTCAGTGTCCTCTGGCCTCATTGCTTTCCATGAGGCAAATGAAAACCAGTGAGTTTAATAAAAGTGAATTAAATATCATTACAGGTTGTATATGGGCAGAGCAAAAATCTCAAATGCCCAAAGATGGGGAAATACTGGGCTGGTCTGTGACTTCATCCTTGAGAGCAAAAGTATAATCCTAGGACTGGAGAAGTGGTTCAGTGGTTAGAGTGCTTACGGCTCTTGCAGACAACCTACGTGCTGGCTCACAGCCCCCTGCATCACAGTTCCGGGACAGCTGATGGTTTTCCTCATCTCCATGTGCTCATGCAAGCACATGATTAATATAATATAATATAATATAATATAATATAATATAATATAATATGTTTATGCACATGTATACACATATACATTAAATTAAACTATAAAGATGTCTAAAGCATGCTGTGTTCTATAATTCCTCACCCCTTCAGTCTTCACGACTCAAAAGAGTAGGAAGGAGTTGGGCAGAAGAAATAAAAAGTATCCCAAACCATATCTCCACCTGTCTTCCAAGATGCTGTTTGTGGTTTGTTGTAAGTGACAGATGATGAGCCAGCCCTCCCCCGCCCCCCGCCCCCCCCCCAGCACAACAGTGAGTTTCTTTTGTAGCCAAGCTCACTGGCACTTATGGTGATTGTATATTGTGGGCTCTGTAAGCCAGTGATGTGTCTTCTGTGCACCTCTCTTCTGGGGTGTTTGTAAGACATGCGCTTTAAAAGATGGGCCTTTGGTGAGCACTTTAAAAACTGCTGTGTATGCCTAAAGCTGACCTCACAGGCAGATAGGGGCAGGTGACAGACATGAGGAGGCAATGAGGAGGGAGATACAGAAGGGGACAGGTGGTGGTGGCATTTTGGATCTCATAGGAAGATTCTTCCTCTACAAAAGGATTAATCACAGCGTTCCCACTGAATAGAAAGTTCTGTGCATTTTAAGAGGATTTGATTTATAAGAGTCTATTCAGCAATGCAGCTGCTGGCCGAAGCAAGCTATTCACACTGACTTGAAATCTATTCCGTGAGCCAGGAGTCCGGGGCGTTGTGGAGTGATAAAACCCTTTTAGTTTCTAATTGATGAGTGAAATTGACTAGCACAGTCAGGAGTCCACAAATTGGGCCCAAGCCAGTATGTTCCTCGAGTAAATATGCCTGGATACACAGAATGCCCAAGTACTGATTCATTTACGTACTCATGACTGCTGTTCTGAAAGGCTTAGTGCTTTGCAGCTTTAGAGTCAAGATCCCTCCAGAGATGTCTTGTTGGAATGCACCTGGCTGTACGACACAAAGCCATCCAACTCCACGGTCTCTGGTGAAGATGCTTGGCCCCACACATTGCTGCAAGTCACAGTCTTCATGTATCTGTGGATGGGAAGAGCACAGGGTTGAGGGAACTACACAGATGAGGTCTGAGAAGTGTGCATTTCTTTCTGGTGAGAGTCCTGGCAACACAGTCTTCTGGAGGATCAGTCTGAAGTTCCATCTATGTTTGCCACTACAGGACATGTGTGGCTACTCCGCTCAGAGGAGCTGCTACGGTTGCTCTTATTCTTAAGCTAACTCACATTAACTAGCCTTCATTTCATAGCAAGTGTCTAAGTATCTGAGAATTGCTGAGGGGATCGAGATAAATGCAGAATTTGGGGAAGTGGGAGAATTTTCAAGGTCTGTCCAACCCTGGCATTGACATTCTGCTCTAGTTGCTTTCTCTTCCTCATGCTATCAGCCTTCGGAGCACCCATCGATCAAACCCATTGATCCACCGGGAAGTGGACATTTCAAGAAAGCATCTCCAGGAGCACTCTTAAGTGGTTAGTGTTTCTACCACTCATTTGGTAACAGCTAACAATTGCCTTATTGGGCTTTCGTAGTCGTGAGGCTCAAGTGAGGTAAGGGGGTGAGCTGTTATGAGCAGCACACAAATTGGTCCATCTGGTGAGCACTTACTGGGGATGCTAGTGTCAGAAGCAATTTCGCTTGTTTGTTTGCTGAGCCTTTGAGAACATTAACTCTCAAGTGCATCATAGTGGGGATGAAGTTGATTTCATTGTACTGTGTTGTTCATAATCTTAACACATTCCTTTCAAGATCTCTGTGACCATTATTGGTTACAGACATAGACACAGACATCTGAACTTGTATTTCACTGACTAATGCCCTTCCTTCATACTTCCATGGTCTTTGGTGTTCACAGCATAGAAAGCACTTTCTAAGAACACAGTTACACTCGCCCACACAAGTTCACGCTCACGTGAATGCAGCCAGCGTGATGTACAATAGCGTTTGGGAGGAACCAGTTATTGAAATGATGGTGTGGAAGGGGATGAGTTCTCTCCGGTTCTGAGTCTTCAAAAGCCATTTTTACTTTAAGGGCCCATTTGGAGAAGTGGGAAGAAAAACCTATTCTTTGCCGGCATGACTCAGGGCTGAAGAGCAATGCAGTTTTAGGACCAAGAGGCAGAAGAAATACCATGCTGGGTTAGTGGTAGCCATGGCAACTTCAGAGTCTGGTAAAGTTAATAACCCTGTTTTCAGAGCTCAGCTGCTTTCCTTGGTGAGGATGGGGCCTGGTTTGTCTTCTCTTTATGTTTTTATGACTGTCTCAGTTGATGCCTGTGTTGGAGGTACCAATGTCTTCCTATTGCAATGGCAGCTGAATTGGAATGACTGGCCATGAGGGAGACTGGTGTATGTAGCCTTTGAGGGTCGCTGTGAGACACAGATTTATCAGTCCCATTCTAAGAGAGCAAAATAAAGACTTCATACTTAGTCACAAGGTCAGTTTGCTGGGGCACTGCTTAGACTTGCCTTCTCTTCTTGCCCTTTCAGTCCATGGCTGCTGGATCTGAGTGGCTCAGACACTTCATGTGAGCAATGAAAGTTTAAATCCCAGCTCTGACACTCAACACTTAATTCTTCCTCTTTGTGATGCAGGATGTTTGGTCACATTGTGAATCCCCATGATTGTGAACTGGAAAAACCTTGTGGAGTGGCTCAGCCCTAGTGTGTGGCTTTAACCCAAGAGCTATCTGTAAACAAGAGCTAAATAAGTCAATGATATGTAAAGAGGCAGATTAGGCGACCAGCTCACAGAGTGGGAAGGACAACCCAGGAAAGAGAACGGAGGGTCTTTGAGTTGAAGGGTGTTTAAATTGGTGTGGAGGAGAAAGGAAGGGCTTTTCCTTTTGGGACATCAGTGGAGTAGGAAGTTAGGCTGGGCGCATTCTCTGAGCTAGCAGGCTTTCAACCCAGCATCTGGCTTCTGAGCCTTCATTGGTGAACCAAATGTTTGAGATTTTGTTTTTTAAAACAGCATCTGTGCCTCAGTTTCCCCACCTTTAGGAACATTAACTGAGAAGAGAATTTTGCTTAATATCTACAATGGGGCTTGCTCCTTTTCTTATTTTATGTTCTTAGTATTTTACTCCTTTGCATTTGAGAGAGTTTCGCTAGGCTAACTTAGAATCCCATCAGCAGCTCAGGCTGGCTTAGAATGTCCTCAGTAGCCCAGGCTGGCCTCCAAGTCCTGATATTTTTGCCTTTGCTTCCCAAGTGCTGGGGTTACAGGTGGCAGTGACTGTAGCAGACGCATCGTGTGTTTTCTTTTTAATTGAGGATGTGTGGGGGCTGGAGAGTAGAGGAGGGCTTGAGGTTCCTGCTCACAGTGGCTGAGGATGATTCAGAGAGATGAGAGGCATAAATAGCTCATGTTTGCCAGCTCCTCCCTGCAGCCCCAAAGGCATTCTTTTGGCTCATCTGTTAATCTTCATCAGCCCCTGCAAACAAGTGTATTGATAATAATTCTTTCAGGAAACAGGAACTGAGTGTCCCTTGAGTATCAGAGGAGGAACTCCTATTGTGGATATGAAATGGAAAATGTTTAGGATGTTGTTGAGAGTAACTAGGTTTTTCTCAGCTCTTGGGTGGTCTTTTGAATCGGGAGTTAGGACGCCTGCAGTCACCCAAAACTTCTACAGAGTAAGTGGCCCTCCAGTTCTTGTCTGGCAGAGCTGACAAATGGAACTATTGTACCACAGAGGTGAGCTTTAAAAAGAGTATTTTATTATAGGAAGTGTCAGAGACAGAAAGAGGCGGAACTCCTGCAGCAAGAGCGGGTCCCTGGGAGCGGGTACCACTGCAGGCCTTCCAGGTAGTAACGCTGCACAGGGATGAGCTGGCCAGTCCCACTCTCACTCCGGGTGTCTAAGAGCCTCTTGGTTTTCAGTCAGTCCCCATGTATGATCCCAAGGAAAGGGGATCTCATTTAGGGGAAAGAGATGAGCAAACACCCAAACCCCTTTTTTCTTCCTGTCACCCTTGGATTCTGGCTGGGGCAAGACCAAAGACTAAACACTTCTGGCATTTCAGGCCTCAGGCAGGGATAGAGTTGCCCAGAGAGTCAAGGGTATTTCCAGCTTTTAGGTAAGGAAAGAACCCATTCCTTTGGTAGAGTACCTTACTTTGAAATGCCCAATCACCTTTGGTCTGCTGTCCTCATTAGAAGATAATGCCAGTTAACAAAACTCTGAAAATGACCTTATCTCCCTGAAATGCCAAGGGAGAAATAACAAACAAACAAACAGAAACCAAAACAGACAAATGTGTATGGTACTGTCAGGAACTCTGGTCCCCACCCAGGAGCACGGGATTTTTTTGTATATCGTAATATAGGAGACAGACTAAAGGTTTCCCCCGTTTGGTCCTTTTCATTGCAAAGATTACAGATTGAACATGTTCCTGGCGGTCTTTAGCTGTTGGCACTGACAACGTGACACAAACGAGTACTACACAAAAAGCAACGTAAGATGTAAAAAACGTGGGGATAGAGATGGTGTCCTGGACGATCTTAACTTTGAGAGGGTCCATGTATCAAACAGAACACAGTTTCATCAGCCACAATTTGACGTTGGGTTGCTCTTTTTGATGCTCCCAGAGACTTCTCTCAGAAACCCTATCCAAACTGAGGCTGGTCCTTGGCACTGTGAGGATGGGAGATTGCACATGCACACCTGCTTCCTGCAGTCTGGGAGTGGTAGCTACCCATGGGTTTGGTAGGTGGGATCTCCTCATTAGAAGCTTCCATGGGTGTTACTGGTCAAGTTCCTGTCCAACACTTCTCTGTCCACCTGAAGCTTTTAGGTCATTAACTCTCCAGGAAGGTAGTGTATCTATTCTGTTAGAATGTGATTGTCCTAAACACTACCTGAGCTGTCTCCAATGTTCATTAATGTTTTAATAAGTTAATACACACAAGGCACTAGGCAAACACACAGTTTAAAATGATGTGGTATCCTGGCAGAGTTGGGGAGTACCCTCACAACACAGAGGATGAAATAAAACTGCCAGGCCTGTGTCTGCTCTGAAAATCTGGGTTGCTGGGCAGCTTCCCAAGAGCAGCTGGAGGAAAGCACCCAGGTGTGTTTGAGCATTGTTACTCTGTTCCCCCCCAACCCCCCCTCCCTGTGTACTCAAAAGCAGCAGCAAGAGGCCTTAGTTCCAGCAGAAAAGAAGTCAAGTTGCTCACCAGGCCCACTGATTACTGATTATACAGTTATACCAACAGCAAAGAATAGGGTAAGCTGAGTTTGAAGCACAGTCCCTTAGCCTGTCACTGCATCCAAGGTCCACAGGCTGGGCTCACCACCTGGACACATTGCACTTCTGTGTGTATTAGCGTCTGTGACTGTCCTAAGGTCTCAAGTGTGTTTTACAGGATTCAGTTCAGCTGCATCTGGTTGAATACCAATGACCTCCTAATAAAAGGGCCTCCCCAAAGTTCTTCTTGCAAGTTCTTCCTCCATCTTTCTTAGCCCTCCACTCATCTTCTCCGGGTTGTAAAACTCTCTAACAAAACTCTGCATGAATAAGGATTTTGCAAATCCCACTTTGCCTTTAAGTCTGGCTCAAATTTGGTCTCTTTCTGGAACTTTTCCCCTTCCCCTTCCTCTTCCAGGAGAGTCTCTAATGATGTTTCTTTTACCAGACATTCCTTTTGCCATCTTAGTGGAAGAAGCCAGTAACTATGGCAGATTTTACAGCAAGGAATGTGTGGAAGGCACATGTCCTGTTCATAGGATACCAGCAGATCTCTGTTCAGACTCACTGACCGCATGGAAATGGGAACTCGGGCCCTACCTCCATTATGATTAGGTGGAGCCTGAGAGATGGTTTTGACTGAGAAGTACCTGTTTTCAATATAGTAAAAAACTCACTTTAGAGGAGACAAAAATACCACGCGGAGTGAGCAGACTATGCTGTGACTCTTCTCATTCAGCCTGACCAGGATGGGATGATGGGATGCTTGGAAGGGGGGAGGGGCAAGATAGACACTATGATGGAGACTTACCTCCTCTTTGGGACCTGTGTCCCTCACAAGACCCCAGAGTTTTAGCACAGTCACGTGAAGTTTTGGGTAGGAGTCTGTGAGGAGTATGGAAGCCAAGGCTTGGCACGTCTATGAGATAAATGCATACTTCTGAAGAAAGTTCACTTGTTCTATATAATGGGGGTGGGTCACTTTGGAGCTTTGAAAAGGAGTACTAGAGAACTGGGCTGAAATGTGAAGTTCCCTGTTTTGGGATGTAAACTCTGGGTAGGTTATTTAATCCTAGCTCATTGCCTGGTAGAGTTAATGATTTTGTCACAGTGAGCAATAATGCAGTGTAAACACAGTCGTAGAACATTAAGAACAGTGACCAGAATGGGGGTTGTGTGAGGTTGTCATACATCAATGTCACAGTGGTAAGCAAGGGCAACTGGGAGACCCAGCCACAGCCAATCAGATACACGGATGTTTTCTGCTGGGATCTTGGCTAGGAGAGCAGAGAGGCTAAACTGTGAAGAAGGATTAGGACAGGCTGTTAGGCATTCATCCTCAGGGCACAAAACAACAGCCTCTTGCAGAGGACCAAGCATGAAAGAAGCCAGCATCTGCCTAGAGACACCAAGAATTGACAACGAATTTAGCACAGATGCATTGGGCCTGAAGCTAAGCTGCCACAAACCTCTTGTCTATGGAGACCTGTCCTTCTCCCCTCTCACTTGGGTTATTTTTAGTTGTTTTTTTCTACCTGCACCCTGGCTCTCACTATACAAACCTTCTCTAAAGGAGGAAAGGGATGAAAAGCCGGCAGGGAGCTATTTCTAAATATCTGTCTGGGGAGTTGGACTATCAATCAGAGACCTGCCCTGTGCTGCTGCTTACGGACACAAAGACTTCCGAGGAGCCCGGTACAGGTCATACGAGTGCTCTGGTTTTACAACCAACAAGCTTTCACTGCCAGCGCCAGAGAGCAAAGGCCAGCGAAGTGTGCTGGGGAGAGAGTGGGTGAAACTATTTTCAAACAATTGTGACTCAGAGGCAGCCAGGCTTCTGGTTTACAACATCCGTCTCAAGACCAGAAGCCGCAAAGGATCTGCGATGTGTCCTCAACAGGGCCGAGCAGCCAACTGCTGCTCCTAGCGACTCAACTCACTGATGAAGACCCGATTCAAGGTGAGCAGGTGTCCTCCTCCTTTCTCTACCGTCAACATGCAAGGTTTCAGAAGCTGTGAGTGACTCCGAGACTCTGCAGATATCGTCGCCCTTGCCTGCAGCTCCCTGATACCGTCTCAACCCTTCTTTTAACATCTCTACCCCGGGGCCTTCTCCTGGGCTCTTCGGAGGCAGTTAAAATAAGCCTCGGATTCGAAACCACTCAAGGCCAGCTGGTACAACACCGCAGCGGAGGAATTGGATTAGGTGGGGTGCAGGGAGAGGAAGCAGGCGGCAAAGCCCTCCTTCTCCGAAAGCGCTTGGCAGGAAGTCCTCGGTTCCGGTTTATACTGACAATTCCAGATCAGGGGTAATATAGTTGGATCTGTAGAAAGCCTGAGAAACGCGCTTTTGTTATTTCATCAAAAACATTCCTGGGGAGCAGGAATATTGTTGGGGCAGGCTAGGTACCATTCATTATTGACATCAATGGAAAAAAGGAGAGAGTTGGTCTGGCTCAGAGGCTAGAGCTCCTGTCACAGGTAGAAATGACATTTGCATGGCTCCAGAGACGACAGATGTTCACTGGCCATTTGCTGGGCACAAAACCAGGGAACCTTTGCCTGTCCTCTCCCCTGGCTCTAAGCATTAGGCAAAGGACACTCAGAGGCAGAGGAGACAGGTAACGTGTGCAGTTGCTCAGTGGTGGGTTGTGAGGAGTGTGGGAGAGATGTGGAGGTTGTGGGTTGGAAATGGTTTCCTCGTCTTAGAGCGCACACTCCTGTATCTGAACAGCAGAGTGCTGTGGTTGTAAAGAGTGTGCACACACATGTAGGCTGTGCACTGGGTGAGACGCTCGCCATCTCATTTAATCTTCAAAACTCTGAGGCACAGGGATAGCTAGGGTTAGAAAAAGAAGTGAAACCCAAATCTGTATTTCCCATAAGTCGCAGAAGCATGAGTTCATCTGAGTTTCCTGGGCCGGATTCTATCCCTTCTGTGTCTACTAACATGGAAGACAGGAAGGACCTGTCCCAGGATGGCCTAACTCAACGTTAGATGTGCAGAATTTCCTGTCTTTTCATCAACATACCTTGTTTGAGAGGTATGCGTGGTGAAAATTGAAATAGGGCCTTGGTGTGGGCCAGGCAAGGGCTTTGCCCCTGAACCACATCCCTTGCCAGTTTTTAGACAAGATCACTGTGTACCATGAGCTAGCCTTTAACACCGAGAAGGACATTCCTTCAGCTAAAGGTGATTTTCTTGCAAACAACAGTAGGATATATTGAGTAAAAAGAGATTTGTTAGAAAGACGGGTGCTTTATTGTTCTTACTTGTTGAAGGGCTGTTTATTGAGAATCTTAGAGGTGTCAGGCAGCATTTCGCACGCCATGATACATCCAGGAACAAAATAAAGGTTCTTACATTTAATAGAATTCAGGTTGTCATTAGGAAAGGGAAAGGGTTGGTGAGAAGACAGAAAATAAACATTTTTTTTTAAAGTAAGTGTTGGAATAAAAAATCTGCCCCCTAGGTTTATGTATCAGAGCACTTGGTCTTGAGGATTAGCAGGCTCTGATTTCCAATAGGAAGATGCACTCAGGCTGCTGAGGCACAGGACCACAGGACATAAATGACTATAGAAGTCTGCAGGCCACTCGTGAGGCTTAGCTGCATATCTTGCAAGAGTCGTCAACACTATGGCGGTGCTGTTGAGGGATTTGGACACAAACTGAAGTGAGAGCCTTCAGAGAGTCCTCAGTGGTTGCGTGAACTGTTCAGTGAGAAGGCAGGAGTCTACAGGATGCAAGCTTTTCATCCAAGCAGCTGGAGAATGAAACCGAATGTGACGGGCAGGGAGGCCTCTGATGACAAGTCTGAGGGACAATCAGGACCTAGCTTAGGAGTGTTACTGAGCTGTCAGGTAGGCAGGTGGATGTGAGCTGAAGCTGAAGAAGAAGACTGAGAAGAGATAATATTTTCCCACCGAATCCAAGGTGATTTCTGGGCTCCCCACTTCCAAAAATTATATTGGTTTGTTTTCTGTTACTGCGATAAAACACCATGTTCCCAAGCAACATGAGGGAGAGGTTCTTTATGCTTACACTTGTAGAGGGCTAAATGTCTAGAATGGCTGGACACCACAACTTGTATATAAGAAACAGGCAACCAAAAGTTGGAAAAATCTATAATCTCACAAACCCACCCCAGTGACACACTTCCTTGAACAAGGCTGCATGGCCCAAAGATCAAATACACGCGCGCGCGCGCGAGCGCACACACACACACACCCCCCAAGTAGCATCTTTTGGGGACTAAGTGTTTAGATACATGAACCTATGGAGGGCATTGCTCATTCAAACCACAACAAACCCACTGGGAAAGAAAGGGCAGGAACCACGATGGCCTTTCAGTGGCAAAATCATCAGGGATTTTCCTCAAAGCAAAATCAGAACAGGGTACTGTGTCTCTAGAGCTGTCCCGGGCAGGGTTTGCTGTGGGCATTGGCAGGGGTCCAGAGCAGGGCTAGCTGTGCCCATTGGCAGGGGTCCAGAGCAGGGCTAGCTGTGTATATAGCTGATGCTTCATTCTTAGCCTCCCTGCTGTTGTCAAATCAGGGTAAGTGATGGTTTTGGCAGCCTGCTTTCCATCTGCCGGGGAAAATGTCCATGTCTACGTGGAGAGTGATAGCACGTGCGGGTTATCTCATTAAACACCGTTTATCTCCTAAAAAGTAGTCGGCAGCAGTTTAATCAAAGTCAGGGCAGATGAGATTTGCAACACCCCAGTCACTTTTCATTCTGTTATTTTCTTCTTTAGAAAGAAGCTCCTCCCACTCCCTGCATCAGCAAAGCAAGTGGCCTGTTGATTACAAGACCCACCTCCATCTGGGGAAGGGACTGGCAGGGTCCAGCCCTCATGGGCTCTAACAATTCTACCCCTTGTAAACAGTCTCTGATTATTTTGTAAATGGGAACGAATGGGGGAATTAGAAGGAGATCTATAGTAATCTTAATTCTATACACACAGAGAGGGAAACTAACCCAGGGAACAATAAGATCATTGTCTTTCTCCATTTTAGGTTTTCCCACAGAAGTTCATCCTGTGTGGCATGGCAGATTCCATTTCTGGTGGCTTTTCTAGAGATTGTAGAGTCTATGTTTTCTATTCTAGTCCATTGTGTGTGTGTGTGTGTGTGTGTGTGTGTGTGTGTGTGTGTTTCTGTCTCTTTCTTTCTCTATCCATCACCCTAATCATAGGGACTGAGCCCAGAGCCTGTAGTATGCTAGGTAAGCATCCCACCACTGAACTACTCTCCCAGCTCTAGATTTCATTCTTGAAGAAAAGTATCCAGTGTGTTTGTGATCCTGCGCCTTCCGTTCCATTCATAATAAACACCCACAGAAAAGAAACTGTAGCGCAATATTATGGATTGTCTTCTCCCTGGTTCATGTGTTAAAGTCTCAAGTCCTATAGTTCAGAATGTGACTGTATTTTTCTTAAAGAGGTAAGTAAGTTACAGTGGGGTCATTACAGTGGGTACTATCTAACAGAACTTGGGATGCAGGCTTAGCTGATGAAGGGACTGAGAGGTGATGCCGGGACCTTGATTGTCAGCTTAAGGGAGTTGTACCCTCTGGGTGTATCTGCCGGGGTGTTTCCAGAGATGGTTACACTGTTGATGGTTCTCTCTCCTTCCTTCTCTCTCTCTGTCTGTCCCTCTGTCTGTCTCTCTGTCTCTGTCTCTCTCTCTCTCTCTGGTATACTTTACCCAGTTACTCCGATCTCCCACACTCCCCCTCCCATGATGGACTGAAATCTGTGAAGGAATGCTTGTCAGCCCCTTAGGTTACTTCTGTCGGGCACCTGGAAAGAGCATTTCCACAGCCATCCACAGGCAAGGAGAGGGGTGTCAGAGACAAAAGCAGACCCAACCGTCCACGCTCCACCTCATAAATTCCTGAATCCAGACCCGTGAGACAATGAATTTAACCCTTCCGCAGCCACAGCCACTCAGCTGTGGCCTTCAGTGCAAAATCTAGAAAACGAGTACATCTGATTTGAGGATAAGAGATCCTCTTAATCAACCCCTAAACAAGGTGCAGCCATTACAACTTCTTGGTGGAGGTGGTGAGCCAAAACACCAAATGTGCTCTTAGCGGGGTGGGGGTGGGACTATGTCCTTCCGTCTAGCTGCATTGCAAAGGGAGAAAGGCAAAGCCTAGGATTACTAGCAAGCATACTTGCTTTCATGTTTAGAAAGTGTTTTCAGGATAAATTTATCTTAATAGCCTAGCTGAGGAAAATATTTATAGATACAGCCTAAGTGGGCAAAGCTACGGGCCAGCTTTGGTAGCATTTGCACAGCCCTGCAGTTACATGGAATGCTTCACTTTCTTCCAACTATCACCTCATCCACTTTTCTCTAGGAAGTATTTGCTGAGGGGAAAATTTTTCTCTCTCCTGAAACTAAGTGATTGAGTGTTTGGGAAACCAGCCAATTAAATGCAGTGCCAAGAATGTATTTAACCTTGAAAACACCTTCATTTAACCAGAGAAGAGCCCTGGGCAAGGAAGCAGCCCTTTGCCTCCAGGAAGGTTGTGCTGGTCTAGCCTCTGTTCATTCAGTCAGAAAATATTTATTGAGCTCAGACAATATATCAGACACATGTCAGGAGAGCAGTATCCAATGCCAGGTGACATGAAGTCCAGGGGAAAAGATGGACAACAAATCCGACAGCTGCAACATCCTGAGACAGGATCTACCCTATAGTCATGGGGTCTAGAAGATCAGAGGAGGAGGGGCCAGCAGAACGGACTTTACAGATGGTTAAGGGTTAAGAGGATAAAATGTTATGGTGGATAAGAACAGGGAAATGGTCATGCTTGTTCAGGGGCCTTGGGACAGAGCCTGTAACTGAGCCTGGCCCCATCAGTAAGTCCTACCTCATTCTGGATGGTGGGACTCCATTGTTGTTCAAGGTCAAGTCTGAATTCCCAGCAAGAAGCTTCTTGCATCTGGGGAACAGCTGACACACACCCTGTAGGCTGTTCCAACAGCAGGTTAGGTATGCATGATCGTAAGAAATGTCAGCAATCCAGTCTGTTTCAGAAAGCTCTTCCCAGATGAACCTAGCTTTCTTTCCTCGTGCCCTGTTCATTCTTCTCCTGGGTAAGATTCTTGAAGAAAGATTCTCCTTGCCAAGGAACAGCATCTGGTTCCGAATTCTTGCTGCTTCCTTCCTTTCTGCAGCTGAGGCAGCTTCCTATGAACATGTGCACACAAAGGACAATGAATATTTCTGGCTGATTTAGGATATCTGAGTCTCATTCTCCACTTCAAAAGATCCATTCACAGTGGGGGTCCCGAGACCTAGCCAGGAGGTACCAGAGCATCCAAGGGTAAGGGTGCCAGGAGGCTTTAGCAGGTTGTGCTTACTTTCCAGCAGAATTATGAAGGCCTCACTTACCTGCTCCCTTTTCCTCCCTCCTTCCTACCATTTTTTTAAATTAAAGTTTAGATTGGTTAAGTCAAATACAGGAAAGGTGAATCTGTTTCAGGAGGGCAGTTTGCACTCTTCAAATCTTTAAACTCCTCCTGGATAGGGGTCTCCAAGGCAAGCTGTGGCTTACTTTTCTGTTTGGTGGGAAGAGTCTGCTTAGGGATCCAGAAATCCGGTCTGTGCTTTCAGAGAGCAAGATGGGACTCGTTGCCATACTGTCCTTTTGCAAGGCCAAAGGACAGGGCTTCCTGTGCTGAAGATCATTGCTGGGGATGTTGTTTCAGAGTGTTCCTGGATAGATGGTGGGGATCTGCACACTCTCAGTTACTGTGACGTGTTAGCAACAGCCCAGCTATGGAGCCAGCCTAGATGTCAAGACGAATGGGTTAACAACAACAACAATAACAACAACAACAACACTGTAACAAGATCAAGCTAGTCAGCACCCCAGCACTGATGGGGGGGGGGAGCTTATTAAGTCCCACCACCTGAGAAGCTATTGGGAGCTGATGGCTGAGTGTGGAAGTTGTTTTTCTCAGGGATATGGCTACTAGTAGATTCCCCCTTGCCTTGGTTATTTTTATATTACTGGGCTAAAACACCCTGACTAAGGCAATTTATAGAAGAAAGGGTTGTTGGGGTCTCCAGTTTTAGAGGAATAGAATCCATGGCCATCATGGGAGTGGGGCATGGCAGCAGGTATAATACTGAAACATTATCTGAGAGCTCACATTTTGATCCAAAGCACAAAGCAGAGCTAAGAGGGGATGGCATGAACATCTGAAACTACAAAGCCCACTGCAGTGACACACCTCCTCCAATGAAGCCACACCCTCTAATCCTTCACAAACAGTTCCACCAACTGGATATCAAGTACCCAATATATACGCTGATGGGGAAGGGAATTTTAATTCAAACCACCACATCTTTGTTCATTCAGACAGCACTTACTGGATTTAGTGAGGGAAGCATGTGGTAGAGGTCTAGGTGACTTTGACTGGGGTGGGGGTGGAGGTAGACATATAAAATACAAAAAATACATGAATGAAATTTTCAAAGAATACAAGAAACACTCAAAAGTTTAAAAGAGGCAAATAGGAAAATGTGTTATTTGCATGTAAAATAATTTTATTGATGTATTTGCAAATACAATACTCTTATTCACCCGTAAAGCAGAGAAAAATTACGTTACCTGAATAAACTAGATAGAAATGGAGATTATATGAAAATAGGTGTGTCAGAAGAGGCACATGCTATGTCTCTTCTCTAAGGCAGAACTTAGAGTTTTGTTTTTAAAGTCATGAGATGGAAATAAAGGGGAGTTGTTTGAGAGAGAAAGGGGACCAGGGATGGGGAAGAAAGACAAGGGAGTAATGGGGGTGCATATTATCAAGATATATATGTATAAAAAAGAAATATGTGAGTATCTGCCATGGAGGCCCTGATATTTGAGGTTGCTATACTTGGATTCTTTTTTCTATGTTAAACAGATAAAATTTAACAAGTCAGGAGAATATATTAAAATATAAAAGAGTTTTCCTGAATGTTAGAGGCAGAATAGAAATATTTAAGTGGGAAAGCTATATTCTTGAATTCTTTACATTTCAATCTGTCTAAATTACTTAAGAACAGAGTAAAACATATACAATATGAAGAAATAAATTACAGAACTACAAAGAATTTCTACAGAAAAGTTAGAGTCTAACCAGAGAAATTGAGAGAATTCTGTAGGACATAATTCTCGAGGGACACTTAACTGTTACAGGATATTTTATTTATTTATTTATTTATTTATTTATTTATTTATTTATTTATTTATTTATTTACTTTGCATCACAAGTCTGCCTCTCCTCCCAGCCCCACTCCCCCATCCTTCTCTTCCCTTCTCCTCTGAGAGTTTGGAGCCCACTCCCCTCCCCCAGAACATCAAGTCTTTGCAGGGCTAGGCACATCCTCTCCTATTATAGCCAGACAAGGCAGCCCAACTAGAACTATTCCACAAACAGGCAACAGCTTTAGGGACAAACCCTGCTCCAGTTGTTTCAGACCCATTTAAAGACCAAGCTGTACATCTGCTAAATACATGTGCGGTGCATGGCAGGGGGCAGTGCTAAGTCCAGCCAGTGTATGTTTTTTTGCTGGTGGTTCGGTCTCCAAGAGCTGCCAAGGATCTAGGTTAGTTGACTCTGTTGGTCTTCCCATGGAACTTGTATCCCCTTCAGTGCCTTCAATTCTTCCCCGGACTCTGCCCTAAGAGTCCCCAAGCTCCTTTCAATGTCTGAGTCAGCTGCTGGGTGAAGCCTCTCAGAGGACAGCCATGGTAGGCTCCTGTCTGCAAGTATAACAGGATTATATTATAAGTATTAACAGTGTCAGGGTTTTGTATTTGCCCATGGGATGGGTCTCAAGTTGAGCTGATTATTGGTTGGCCATTCCCCCAGTCTCTTCTCCATCCCTCATCCCTGCATTTTGTTCTAAACAGAATGAATTTGGGTCAAAAGTTTTATTGGTGGGTTGGTGTCCCTATAGCACCACTGGGGTTCCTTTCTGGCTACAGGAGGTAGTATCTTCAGGTTCCATATCCCCAGTATTGTGAGTCATAGCTAAGATCACCTTCATTGATTCTTGGGTGTCTCCCCTATCCCAGGTCTCTGGCATGTCCTCAAGATACCTTCCACCTCCCCACACCTACCAGCTGCAGCTTTTCACTGATTCTCGTGGCCATCCGGTCATCTCTCCTGAATTTCCCCACACCTGACCCTGAACCCCTTACTCCCCTCTCTCATCCAGTTCCTTCCATCTGCCTCCTATGACTATTGTATTCCCCTTCCAAGTGAGATTCAAGCATCCTCGCTTATGCGTTGCTTCTTGTTTGGCTTTTTTTTTGGGTCTGTGGAGTGTATCATGGGTATCCTGCATTTTATGGCTCATTCCCACTTATCAGTGACCACATACTATACATATCCTTTTTGGTCTAGGTTACATCACTCAAGATAATACTCTCAAGTTCCATTCATTTGCCTGCAAAATTAATGATGTCTTTGTTTTTAATAACTGAATAGCATTCCACCGTGTAGATAGATGTGCCACATTTCCTTTATCCAATCTTTAGTTGAGGGACATCTAGGTTGTTTCTAATTTCTGGCTATTATGGATAAGGTTGCTATGAACATAGTTGAGCAATTGGCCCTGTGGTATAGTGGAGCATCTTTTGTGTGCATGCCTAAGAGTGATATAAATGTATCTTCATGTAAAACTAGTCCCAATTTTCTGTGAAACTGCTAGATTGATTTCCAAAGTGGTTGTACAAACTTGTACCCCACCCACTTTGTTCGACATTCTCACAAGCAGATGCTATCACTTGGGATTTTGATTTTAACCATTCTGACAGGTGTAAGATGGAATTGCGGAGTCATTTTGATTTGAATTTCCCTGAGGACTAAGGACTCTGAACATTTCTTTAAGTGCTTTCTGGTCATTTGAGATTTCTCTGCTGAGAATTCTGTTTAGCTCTGTACCTCATTTTTGATTGGGTTATTTGGGTTGTTGGTGTCTAGCTTCTTGAGTTTTTTATAAATTTTGGATATTAGCCCTCTGTCAGATGTAGAAGATTTGGGAAGATCGTTTCAATCTATTCGTTGACGATTTGGCCAATTGACCTTTGCCTTATAGCAGCTCTTCAATTTCATGAGGTTTCATTTATCAATTGCTGATCTTAGAGCCAGAGTGATTGGTGTTCTGGTCAGGAAGTTGTCTCCTGTACCAATGACTTCAGAGCTATTCCCAATTTTCTGTTCTATTAGATTTAGTGTATCTGGTTTTACATTGATGTTTTTGATCCATTTGGACTTGACTTTTATCCAGGGTAAGAGATATATAAAATCCATCAATGTAATCCACCATATAAACAAACTGAAAGAAAAATCACATAATCATCAAGTTAGATGCTAAAATGCCTTTGACAAAATCCAACGCCCCTTCATGTTAAAAGTCTTAGAGAGATCAGGGATACAATATACATACCTAAACATAATAAAAACAATATACAGTAAGTCAATAGCCAATATCAAACTAAATGGAGAGAAACTTAAAGCAATTCTACTAAAATCAGGGACAAGACAATATTACACACTCTTTCCCTATCTATTCAATATAGTACTTGAAGTTCTAGCTAAAGACAACAAAAGGAGATCAAGGGGATATTGTAAAGGAAGAAGGTATTTGTGGGTGATGTGTTAGTATACATAAGTGACTCTAAAATTTCCACCAGAGAACTTCTACAGTTGATAAACACCTTCAGCAAAGTGGCTGGATATAAAATTAACTAAAACAAACAAACAACAAACAAACAAACCCATCAGTAGCCCTCCTTTATACAAATGATAAACGGGCTCAGAAAGAAATTAGGGAAATGACACCCTTTACCATAGTACTTTAACTAGTTCACAGGCTAAATAATACTAGCAATTTCCATTCTGAAGGCAGTCCAGAGTCTGGATGGAGGCCTCTGTGTTTAACATGTGGTTTTCTGTCTGCTGTGAGGACTCATTGCTCAGAAAAACAAACCAATAACCCCCCACTCCGATCCACTCCCTTTCTCCCCCTTTCCCCTTCTCCCACTTCCTCCTCCCCAGTTTCTTGAAAACTCTTACTGTTCACCAACAGAACATCTGGTCGGTCATTCAACCTAATACAACAGCCACTCTACAGCACACAGAAGTCATCGTGACTTTCAAGTTTTATTATTTCAGAAAGACATTTTTACATCCTTTACAAATTGCCTAATCTGTACAGTTCAGTTACAGTGACAGAAAATGAATCAAGAAACTCACCTTTAACACAGGAAACTAGAAAGACAACAAACCAATAAAAAAACAAGTTAAAAGTCAATATAAAGAATGAAAATTGAATTCTATTAATAACAAAAAATTAATTAAACTTTGTTAAAGATAAGCTTTTGAGTTTCATAAAACTGTGGCAGGTCATGCTTCCTCTGGTGAATTAAGAAACAATGAACTAAGAAGATTCTGAAAAGATTTGTATTCTAGAGGCTATTAGGAGCTTTTTTGATTCATGGAAGGAGGTCAAAATGTCAGCATAAGCAGGTGTTAAATTGATTCCAACTTTTCTGGGTGACTTTGAGGAGGTCAAGGTTTCAGTGGAGGAAGTCACAACAAAATGGTGGAAATAGGATGCATTGGACATGGGTTGGGCTGAGATTAGAGGTGAAGCTTTGCACTTAGGGATCTGGCTCAATCAACAGAACCTAGCATGAACAAAGCTGGGCATGCTGGGACACACTTCTATTCTAGCACTCAGGAGTTAGAGGCAGATGGCTCTTGTACTGGCTATTTTTTTAAGTTAATTGTTTTTTTTTGCACAATATATTTTGATCATGTTTCCCCTCCCTCAACTTGTTCTGCCCCACCTTCCATATCTACCCAACTTCATGTTCTTTCCCTGTCCTCCCTTAAAAAAAACATTTAAAATATAAAAATTAAAATGAAAATCAAAACAAACAAAAAACCAGTAAGACAAAAAAAAAATGGGAAGAGAAAATTCAAAATGAAACAAAGCACACAAAAACACCTCAACACCATGTAACTTTTTCCTGGCATTGGAGGTTTTACTTGGTGGCATAGAATATTTTGTTGGGGTATTTTCCCCCATTATACGATGGCTTCATTTAAATTCTTTTTGTATATGTATATATTTTTGGAAGCTTCCATATGTATATATACTAGTAAGTTTCCATATGGCTTTTCACAAGGCTTTTAGTGTTAGCTGTCTTTACCCTATATTCCCTCCTCTACCCTTCTCGTTCATCCCCTCCCTAGTTAATCCTCCTGATCTCAGGTTCCCTTTGTTGTTGTGTAATACTACATTCTATTTCTCCTTCTTTGGGAAATCGCTTCTATAAAATCAGGCTATAGGCAAACCTATAGGGCATTTTCTTAATCAGTGATGGTGAGTGAGGTCTCAGCCCATTATGAGTGGTGACATCCCTGCTCTGGGCTGGTGGTCTTAGGTTTTATAAGAAAATAAGCTGCGCAAGCTGTGAGGAGCAAGTCAGTAAGCAGCACTCTTCCATGGCCTCTGCATCAGCTCCTGCTTCCAGGTTCCATCAATGTTTGGGTTCCTGTCCTGACTTCCTTTGATAATGGACTTTAATGTGGAAGTGTAGACGGAAGAGGAGGAGGGAGAGGAGGAAAAGAAAAAGGAACAAGAGGAGGAGGAGGAGAAGGAGAAAAAGGAAGAAAAGGAGAAGGAGGAGGAGAAAAGCCCTGTTTGCCCTAAGTTACTTTTTGATCATGGTGTTTTATCTCAGCAGTAAAAACCCAAACTAAGATAGATCTAGAGTTCACCACCATCCATGGCTAAACAGCATGTTTGAGGTTAGCCCCCTGAAGATGTGACTGAAATCCTGAAATTACAAGTTAAAACTAATGGATAAAAATTTGCTTCTTACAGATGAACAAAGAAAGTGGTTTCTTAGGTGGAATCTACCAGTGGTAAAAAAATTGGGAACAGGTGACAACAGGAGATTCAGAATGAATCATTGATAAGGCATCAAGCTTTAAGAGGATAGACTCTGATTTTTTAAAGTCTACAGTAGATAAAGTGTTACCAAACAGTATCAGATGTTATAGACAAATGTCTCCTGAAAGAAAAAGTAAATTAATATGACAAATCTTACCCATACTTTAAGAAATTGCCACAGTTAGCTGTATGTAGCACATGCCTTTAATTTCAGCACTCAGGAGGCAGAGTCAGTCAGATTTCTGTGAGTTAGAGTTTAGCCTGGTCTACATACTAGGTTCTAGAATAGCCAAAGCTACATAGTAAGACTTTATATCAAATAATAACAACAATAATAATTGTAGGCTTATATTTTTCAAAACCTACTTTAATAAGAGTTTTTAAATGCTTCAACCTCCTGACCAAAGGTAGAGAAAGAAGGTGACTAATAGGACAAGAGGGAAATGGATCTGTTTAGAAGTAGTTCTTTGAGGCAATTCCAATCTTCATTGTCTACAGTCCAGTCCACTAGCAAAACACCAAGCACAAATTAGCAGTAATGGATCAATCTACAAGAAACCTCAAGGCTCTGCTGATTGACACAAATTCAACAAAGCAACAAGAAGCAACTGGAATACCACCAGAAGTTCTTTGGTGTGTTTCTGTCTATGAAATTATGACAAGTGAAGATCAGAGACAAAATCAAGGTAAACCAATGCCAGAGCATCATCCACTGTCTGTTGGGTTATACTTACTCTCTTTCCAAGCATCACATGTTTTCTCGAGTGTGCATTCCAGCAAAACATAACATGCCCTTTCACCTGAAAGCTTCCAGAAAAACTCCACATGTCTGTTCTCAGTAAAGCATTCTCCCATGTGTCTGCTTTTGTAAAACATCTTCTCATAAGACAGTATCTAGAAAAACATCACATGACATAATTTAGTGTGTGTGTGTGTGTGTTTGTTGGGTGTGTGAGAGACATGGAGGCAAGAGATCAACATTAAGTATCTTCCTCAGTTGCTTTCTACCTGGGATTTTGAGATAAGATCCCTCAATGAATCTAGAATTCACAGATTCAACTAAGGTGGTTGACCAGTACTCCCCAGAGTTCCATTTGTCTCTACTCCTCCAGCTCTGGGATTGCAAATGTACACCACTGTGCTGGGCTTTTACATTAGAGGTCCAAACTCAGCTACTCAGACTTGCATGGCAAGCACTTCACTAAATAAATCATCTCTTCAGCCACTGGAATATCTATATGTATTATTAACATATTAAAATAAACACCAGGTAATATTCTAATAAATTCAGAGAAAATATAATTTATAAAAATCGGCACTCATTTATAGACAAAAAAGACAAGAGTCGCGAATACTCAACAAAGTATTTACTTGTTTTAAAAAAAAGAAGAAAAAAACAGAATCCTGTCATTGAGACAATGTGGAGAGAATTGGAGATGATCATGTTAAGTGAAATGAGCTAAATACAGAAAGACAGGCACTATGAGACCTCATTTACACATGGAATCTAAGAAGTTAAATTCACAGTAATTGAGACTTTAGCTGTGGTTATCAGCGCTTGGACACAAAGGACTCAGGGAGGGAGGGGAAAGGTTTATTGATCAGTTACTAACAAATTATGGTCAGCAGGAAGCAAGAAGTTCTGGTAGGTGTGTGCAGCAGGCTCTTTACAGGTGACAGTAGTGCTACACTACTGTGGAAGAGAGTTTAAAAATTACTATAAAGAAATGATACATGTTTGAGGAGAGAGCAAGTTTAACTTGATGTAAACATTACACAAAGGATACATGTATCAAAGGGATATGTTTCTTTATCAGCATGTATAATGTTTATGGATTTTACACATCAGCTAGAAATTAACTCAAATATAAGATCAATATACTACAAACAAAATAATGTTAGTTTCTAGACGGTTACCACTGTGCCATGAAGGCTCTTACCTAGAACTGATTCTTTGTTAAACAGTGACATCAGCAAGCATCACAAGTGTTGATGACACCTTTCCTACTTTATTTAATCAAATATGTTGAAGAGCAAGCTAGAACAAAGTGACTTTATCCTTTGTGATTTAGCTTTGTATGTGGAGAGTGCATGGGGCACAGAGGTAATTTTGGGTCAGAAGACATGGACGTTAACAGCGATGCTATGGGGCAATGATGGAGTAACTGGCTGGAAGACAGAGTTTGTCTTGATCAGTACTCATAAAGACTGTTTATATCTTTCTTTAACCAAGACACTCCATCGGCAACCTCTGCCCTTTGTTGTTTGTGACTTTGGCTTTTTCATCTATGGCTTTAACTGGTGCATGGTCCTGTCATGGAAAGCATTTGGCCAGCTAAATTCTCATGCAATTTGTTCCAAGATTTAGTGAGTCTGGCTTTGAGGATTACTTGGCTCCAATAATTTCCTTGGCTAAAACCACTGGTTGGGTCCTCACAGAAACTCCCAAACTACTATAATTTTTGCCATGTCCAACATAGGCCATTATTTAGTTGCTAGATAATGAAATCAAGTCACATTGAAGAAAGAATTAGAGTGATTTAAAAGCTATTGCATTTAAATGTCACAGATGCAACCCCAGCATCATCCATTGCAAATCTGGTACACTTTGCAGTTGATCCGCACCTGTCAAATGATGCACCTTGTGAAGCCTTGTTGATAATTTATGTTACTTTAGAAAAACACTGGGCTAGAGGAATGAAGCAGACCTAGTTTTATTTAAGTGGGGAGACTCAGAGCCATAACCTTTCCTTGGAGTCCTGATAGTAGTTTGCAAGCTTTTCCTCACACCACTGATAACCTATGCCATCTTCTCTTAAGTTTTCTTCAGCAGAAAAGATTCCTAAGGTAGCATACAAAGGGTCACACTGGCTACATCGTTATATAGATTGTCCTTTGTTTCTTTGTGGAAATACAATATCTCTCACAAATCAGCCTGGGCACCCCCTTCCTGACTCTTGAGCCCTGTGTGTCCCCTTCTACAGAGATGCTGAAGTGACCTTTGCTTCCCCATCAGCAGCCATGGACAGGCAGAAACATGTCCAAGTGGAGAGTAAGCTATGGAGTACTTGCTCTGCTTCAGGGTCTCAACATGGGTGAGGACCCAAGACTTGGATTCTCTGTGATAAAGGCTGCAGTTACACCACATAAGCCGCAGCTTTAGGTCTGTCTGCATCTCTGCTACCTTTCATTCCAAGCACTGGGCAGGTGCTAAAGAGCAGGTTATAGCTCCTCTCTGCACAAACACTCATGCCTCAACTCTTCCGTACCTATCTACAATCTCCCTGATAATCCTTTCCTAACTAGTTTTTCTTTTCCTTCCTCCTGCACAGAAAAGCTTACCATGGAGTTCGTGACGTGAACTCAGCCTTTCTTGTCTAGCTCAAACATAGCTTTCCAAAAAATATAAATCTCAGGCAGGCTGGTGCAATTCTGAATCACTGTCCAGCTTTGGTTAAGCAGGAGTTTTGTAGAGTCCTTGAAACTAACTGGATTGATACACATAGCCCAGGCTGGCCTAGACTCAGCATGAAGCCAATGATGACTTTGAACTTCTGATCTTCCTGCCTCCTTCCTGAGAGCTGGGTTACAGGAGTGCTATATGTCAGTGCTGGGGCTAAAATTCAGGGCCTTGGGCACACTAGACAAATGCTCTATTAACTAAGCAACATCCTTACTTCCAGCTCATAGGATGTAGTGAGAACCACATATGGAATGGGCCTGAGGTCACTGCAAGCCCGAAGGGTTGTAGCAATCAGGCAGAATGCTTGCTAGGAGTCTATAAATCCTCTCTAAGACACCAAACTATTTTCTTAGTGAAAATATTCTGGAAATTAGTTGAATTCCCCTAACTCCCTAAACCCCCAAGGGCCAGCAAGTGATTGTGTGTAGGTGATGGATAAAGAAATGTTTATGCAAATTGAATTCTGATTAGCTACAAAAAAGTGGTCTGTTTTGAGTGTATTCATTTTTATTTGAGGGCTTTGTTTGCACATTAGCTGCACACAATGTGATTTACATCACTGGCCTCACCCTGTCTTATTTGCCTTAATGTAATTGTCTGTTCAGATCCACTGATGGTGAAAATTGCATTTGTCCTTATCAGCAAAGATGCTAAAAATGAGAAGTTCAAAGGAGGCAAAGCTTTAAATGCAGGAAAAGTATGTTTATTTGTTTTTTTTTAGGTCCTTTGAAATAGTCTTATCCCCTAGAATAGGATAATCTCTTTGCAGAACACCAAAATGAATGGCTCACTGTGACCCCCAATCAGGGAAGTTGCTAAAAATGAAAAAAAAAAAAAAAAAAAAAAAAAAAAAAAAAAAAGCAAAAGGAAAAAAAAAAAAGTGAGTCGACCCAGAAAATCTCTGTCTGTTTTAGTTCTATCCAACAGTGTTCTTGGATAACCTTGGAAGATTTGGGGATTTTCCGAGAAATCAACACTGTGTGCTTTGGCTTGAATAAAAATGTACCTGGAAATCTTCCACTGCCAGAATGCTGGTGACAAGAAATGCCTCTTCTTTGAGGGTTAGATAGTATACAGAGACCACGTGTGGGATGTATGGGAAGACAGACAGCAGATTGGGAGACAGGAAAGGAAGTTTTTTCAATGTGGAAATAACTTTCCTCACTAAAGCTCAACATTGAAAATCCATATTTGTAAAGCTCTCGGGTTTATTTTTATTTTTTCTACAGGACAAAGTTTCAGTCTCGTGCTATCTTCTAACAGATTCAACATTGCTTCATCTGTGGCTTTGGCCTGTCGGGTAAGTGTAGCTTTGGCAGGCCATAGATAGTTGTTGGGATACAGTGTGTGGAGATGATTGTCTCTCTGTATATTCGGTTGTTAATTTTGTACCAGCAGAGAGCCAAAAGCTGGCACTATCTTGGTATTGTTATTCCTATGGCCCATCACCTGCCTTATTTTTGTAAATATTTGTTCTTTCTTACCTGCCCAAGGCAACCTAGAATTGTATCTGACTGACTCTAATAAAGATCTGACCACCAATAGCTGGGCAGGAAGCAGAAGGCAGATCTTACGAGCAGAGAGGGGGCACTTTGGGAGCAGAATTGAGAGGCTGGAGTTCAGCCAGTGGACACAGAGGTAGATGGATGGATGGACCAGAGCAGACCGGGAAGATAGAGCTGACCATATGGAGGGATGTGATGCCAGAATTAGTCTCCATTGAGTAGTCAGGAGACTGCTCAGTTAAGGCCCAAGTTTTAAAACATTAATGCGCCTCTATGTTATTATTTGTATCTCTAGCAAGTCAGAGATAGTCTCGCTATATATAATCTATCAGCTTGACATCCATATAAACTTTGTACCAAACACCACACTGCAGGGTCCACTCAGTCTGTCTGGACAGTGTCGCGTTGATGGTTCTCCAAAGGTTCTCTGAAGCAGGGTCTGTTGAAATTATTTTTTGGGACTTGAATCATGTGGCTAATGACTAAAATCTTAATATCACCAACCATGCCACCATCCAACAGACAACTTCCAATGTCAGCCATGCTGGTATTTTACAGGCTGACCTAACTCCCAGGATAATTAAGAGCCACTTGTCATAATACTCGGGTTCTCTGGTTCCACTTTAAAACTTTTAAGTCAGAATAATTTAAGGAAAAGAGAAAGAGGGCTGGGGATGTAGCCCAGATGCTAGCGTGCTTGCCTAGCACACACAGTGTTCTGGTTTGGCTCACCAGCCAAAAACTTGGACACAATGACTCACACCTGTAATCTTAGCCTTTGGGAGGTGGAATTAGGAAGATTAGATGTTCAAGATCATCTTTGGGTATTTCATGAGTCTGAGGTTAGCCTGGGGTAAACTGGACTTAGGCAAAAAAGCAAAGATATGATACAAAAAAAAACCCCAGAAATACAAAAAAATAAATAAATAAAAGTAAACAACAGAAATCCCAGACATATAGAGTAAAAGTCAAGTAGAAAACATAACAGTAGTTTTAGGGAAGTAGGGTGGTGGAGGAAGGGCAGATGGAAGCCAGACATGGCAGCCATGCATGCCTGTAATCCAGAGTGCTTAGGACGTGGAAGTAGGAGGCCCAACAAGAGAACTGACTATGCTGCAGGTTCCAGGTAGGAAGTCGGGTCTGAGCTATATAAGACCGTATGGAAATATTGGTAACTCTCATTAGTATATACAATTAAAATGCAAATAATAAAAATAAAAGTATTTAGAAATCTTGCTTGAAGAAGGTGCTTGCCCTGAGCCTTTACTCATGCCCCATGGATCCAAAGGTACTCATGGAAATTTACTGAATGAACTGACAATTTAAGGGAAAGTCTTGATTCATTGTGGAGAGGGCTTCAGGCTACGCCCGAGCCTCTCTACTTTCCTTCTTCATCTGGGCAATCCCCACCAAGTCATTTTCTTTCTTGGGACCTTGGCTTACCCAGTAGAAGTGAAAACTGGCTAAAATAACCCTTTCTAGACATCACAACTTTGATTATCATGAATATACAATGGATGCATCTTTTATTTTGTGTGTATGTGTTTTGCCTGCATATATGTTTGTACCACATGCTTGCCTGGGGCCTGAGGAGACCAGAAGAAGGCACAGTATCCCCTAGAACAGTTGTGAGTTGTGCCAGGGATTAAACCCAGGTCCTCTAGAATAGCAGTCAGTGCTCTTAACCACAGAACCATCTCCTTAATCTGGGTGCATATTTCTAAGATTCATCTAAACACAGGGCTGCAGGCTATGATTTAGATCACCCAAATACTAATTTTTAAGACAAAACACCTTGCTTTTTTTTTTGGTGAAACAGTGAATCTTTGTCACTGGGAGTCTTTTTTTTTTTGTCTAGCTTTTCTGAGAAAACAATCTCTTGCCCAGGTTTAGCTTCCCATTTAATGTGCATCTGGAAGGCACAATTGTTTCTCCTCACTTGGCAAAAAGACAGACCAGGCAAGTGAGACCCATAGCTTAGCTTGATGGCTGTCTCAAGCTTCTCATTCATTCTGTCACCTTGGATTCATCTGATCTTGACACAGATCAGTAAAAGTGGGCAGGTCGGGGACATGATCCTTAAGTGATGGTGGTACTGCAGCTACTTTTCTGGTTTACAGCATGGATGCTGGTGTCCTTGAATGAAGTGTAAGAAGGAAGCCTGCCAGTCTTGTTAAGTCCCATCAGCTAACATTGTGCCTGGCATACAGCAGGCACCAATAATTATTCATTGAGTGAATAAATAAATGTCTGAGTCTGGTCTTCACTGCCTGATCATTCTCTGGAAGTTAAAAGGGGAGAATTACTCTCATAGCCAAAGTCATTTTTAGAACTCACGTGACTCCATTAACTCCGTCTTTTTAGGATGCATTGATGGATCTGAGAATGGGATTTTCTACTGTGAGGGAGCTTTTAGAGAAATATCGACTAACAATTGCCATCTACCTGTGAGAAATCCCCATCTCTGTTTGGCAGGTAGAAAGAGGAGAAATTTTTGTCTCCAGAAGCCACAGACACGAGTCCACTCCTGCATGGCTTCTGTGGGGAGGTGGTAGGTCACTGCACTGGTTTTGTGTCAACTTGACACAAGGTGGAGTCATCACAGAGAAAGGAGCCTCAGGTGAGAAAATGCCCCCATGAAATCCAGCTGTAAGGCATTTTCTCAACTAGTGATCAAGGTGGGAAGGCCCAGCCTATTGTGTGGGTGGTGCCATCCCTGGGCTGGTAGACCTGGGTTCTATAAGAAAGCAGGCTGAGCAAGCCAGGGGAAGCAAGCCAGTAAGTGACATCCCTCCATGGCCTCTGCATCAGCTTCTGCCTCCTGACCTGCTTGGGTTCCAGTCCTGACTTCCTCTGGTGATGAACAGCGATATGGAAATTGTAAGCTGAATAAGCCCTTTCCTCCCCAACTTGTTTCTTGGTCATGATGTTTGTGTAGGAATAGAAATCATGACTAAGAAAGTCTTAAAAGCTAGTATAGCATCACCAGCAAAGTCCTTCAGATGGAATATGTCTTTCAGCAAGAAAATTTGGATTCTGAATCTATGCCCAGAATCTGGGTGTTATCCAGAGGATAGCATGGTCAATCATATCCAGTCTCTATGTTATATAAAAAAATGTTTTCATCACTTCTGATTGGTTAATAAAAGAGCTGATCAGCCAATTAGCTGGGTGGAAGAGAATAAGGTGGGACTTCCTATTTGAGTCAGGAAGTCCCAGAAGAGAGCAGGGAAAGATGGACCATGAGGGAAGAAATTGTAGACAAACCATGAGGAGTCACCATGAGCAGGCCACCAAGGGAGTCTGTGTGAGGACACACATGCATCAGAGTGAGCCAGGGCAAGACTCAGACTGAAGGTAAAGGAGCATGTGGGTGGAAATAGGCAGCCTCAGAGGGTTAGCATAGCTCAGAACCTGCTCAGCCTAGGCTTGCTGCTTGTTAGTAAACTTAATAGGTCTTTTGTGTCAATTATTTGGGAGCTAGAACAGGAACAGTTAAGGTTCTTGTCCTTAAATTGCTGCCTACAGGGCTGATTTCCAGATATATTCTATAATATCCCTCTTTCAGAAAGTATGATTTTCATGAAATGTGATGAGGAACTTGTGAGGTGACAGGAGAGAAAAAAAATAACTTAAAGAAAGAAATAAGTGTGTAGTAGGAATGGGGCACCTGTGCAATCACAGTCTTCAGAAGGCAGAGGTGGGCAGGTAGACAGTCTCAACTGACCCACAGAGTAAGACCCTGTATCAAATAAAAATAAACAAATACGTGAATTAACTAAATTAGATGAAAAAGAAACAAATGAAAGTGTAGTTCTGCTGTAGCAGAAAATATAAACCAAAACAGGCATGTAGGCTTTGTATTTTTTAAGTTTTCAGTTGGTTACTATGATGTCTGGTTTTAATTGTCATCATGATTTAGAAACCCCCGAGAAAAGATCTTCAATAAGAGAGCGTCTATATTGCTCTTAGTGGCATTATCTTAATTAAATAATTGATGTGGGAGGACTTAGCCCACCATGAGTGGCATCATCCCCTATGCTGGAGTCCTGAATGGCATAAGTGTGAAGAAATAGAGTGAGCCCAAACAAGCAAGTAATGTGTACTTCTCTCTGTTCTTGACTGGGTGTGATGTGACTAACTGAAGTTCCTGCCTTGACTTCCCAACAATGATCAATGGCAATCTGAAAACATAAACTGAAATAAATCCATGTCTCCCCTAAGTTGCTTTTTGTTTATGTATTTTATTGTAGCAAAGGAAATGACACTAGGACAGTAACATATTTGAAAATCTGGAGTTCAGTAGATAAGTAGAACTTGCTGCTTATTTCTGCTTAAACTCTGGGCCTGTTTCCTTATGTGACTAATGGTTGGCTGGAGACAAACAGATGCTGCAGTTTCTTATTCTCAGAAAGGCCATTTTTGAAGAAGAAGAAGAAGAAGAAGAAGAAGAAGAAGAAGAAGAAGAAGAAGAAGAAGAAGAAGAAGAAGAAGAAGAAGAAGAAGAAGAAGAAGAAGAAGAAGAAAATACTTCCTGTATCTATGGTGCACACACACACACCACACACACACACCACATCACTCACACACACATACACACATCACTCACACACACACACCACATCACTCACACATACACCACATCACTCACACACACACATACACATATCACTCACACATACACACACATACACACACATACACACCCCACATACACACCACACACACACACCACACACACACACCACATCACACACACACACACGACACTCACCCTCTGGATATATCCATTCCCTAAGCATGCCAACTGTAGGACCCATGCCTGCAACCACCTATGTCTTTTCCTATGACTCTTTCTCTGGCTGCCTGGGAACCCTCAGCTTCTTCACTGGCTAGAAAAGACATTCAGAGAGGTGCCCATGGAAGCATCCCCCTACCCTGACTCCAAAGTGAAGGATAGAATCTGTGGACAAATATTTCAACCATGATACCATCCAAGCAGAGTTCAGAAAGTCCTCAACAGGAATAAACCCCATGTCTCGGTCAGTGTTCTATCATTGTGACAAGAACCAGACCACAGTAACTCTTACAGAGGAAAGCATTTGGTTGGGGCCGGCTCACAGCTCCAGAGGTTTAGCCCATGCTCATCCCACCAGTTATGACAGCATGCAGAGAAGCATGGTGCTAGAGAACTAGCTCAGAATGCTATATCTTAATCAACAGGCAAAAAGAGAGTGTCTCTGGGTCTGGATTAGGGCCTTGGAGACCTTCAGCCCACCCCCAGTGGCATATTTTCTCCAACAAGGTGTCTCCCAATACTTTTAGGTAATGCCACCCCCTTGTGACCAAGCATTCAAATCTGTGAGCTTATGGGGCCATTCTTATTCAAACCACCACACCCCAGTTGCCCACAGTGACAACTTACCCCTGAGATCTCTTTGGACTAGGACCCTTTCCTTCCCTTCCCTTCTACATGATACCGTCTTCCAAATACACAATCTGAAGTCAAAGCATTGTCACATGGGCTGGGAAGATATACAGTTGGTAAATGGCTTAGCGCACAGGGATGAGGACCTAAGTTCAGACCCCCAGCACTCATGTAAAAAGCCATGTGTGGCATCTGTAATCCTAGTACAAGAGGAGCAGAGACAGGCAGATACTGGGAGCTCACTGGTCAACCATTCTAGTCAGTTAATGTGTGTTGTGTTCAGGGGAAAATGTATAGTGAACAAGGATGAGACCAGATGTCAACCTCTGGCCTCCACATGTATACACACACACACACACACACACACACACACACACACACACACACACACACACCGTTGTCTCAGGATTTGCTTCCAGAAAATTATAAGACAATTCCCTTGACTACATCCTAAAGGGAGCGTAAAAATAGCCTGTGGCTGACTTGACCTGCCTAACATTTCCTAGTCCCGTATCTGGAAACAAATCACGGTTCTCAGTGTACCAGAGGCCCTAGACGTCTCTGAGAGGAGTGTGGCTTTCCGTTAAGTTCTTTTCCTGCAGATGGTCCATTCTCATTCCTGGTATTCTTAGATATTATCACCTCTGGATGGTGTCTTTAGACCATGTGCTAGTCTCTTATGTCTCAGTGTGGGCTGTGATGAAGAAAGCATGCCATGTTTAACTGACACTTTCTGGGGTGAGTCTATCCTTTCTCCCATCACCCCCTTTTCCATGTCCTCCACCACCCAGCTGTGACATGGGATTTCATTGCGTACAACAGGCTGGCCCCAAACTCACAGTGAAGTCCACTCACAGTGACCTTAAAATTTGGTCTTCCTGTCTCTGCCTCCCATGCACTGGAGTTATAGCCCCAAAATTTTCTCTTTGGGTCAAAGGGCCTACCACTCTTTCTGAAGGATCGCCTCTGACCTGGCTTCATCCTGTAGGGCTCAGGAGTGGATTCTAACTCTGATTCCTATTGCTAACACTGCCCACAGGACCCTTGGTATGTGGCTGTGGAATAGATAACCTGGGGTGTGACATGTTTCAAACTTTAGGAACGTGACTTACCAGCTGAGGTGGGATAAGCTCTAGTCATCTTTCAATATCCATGGCTTTTTTCTTGTGGTTTTGTCATCAAAACTTAGGTAATAGAATAGCCAGAAGGCCCTATTAATATAGTTCTGGGCTCACTGAAAGTGTTCAGTGAATAGTAATTTCTAATACATAAATTATTAAGATTTTAGTTGATTGAGGAAAAGCGACAGGAGCATCTACATAAATCTGGATGACTTTGGACCCCCATAGCTGTGGGTCTGAGCTCAGTGGCCCTCTGCCAGCTCCCGACTCATTCTCCGACTGCTTGGCACACCACCTTGAGCTACAGCATCAGGATGGAAAAGGTCATCTACTTTATCAAGGACATCTTGGTCAGGGGTATGACCATTGCCAAGATGTCTCTGGCCTGGGTCCAATGAAACAGGTGGCTGCTGCAGGTACAGCCTGCCAGAGTACAGACCACACAGACAGTTAAAAGGCATGGTGGGCCCCATTTTCTTATTTGCAAGGAACACTGTGGGCTGTCCTTCTGGAGAGGCAACTAGTCAGTGATATGACTGACTTCCTTGCCAAACCCTTAGCCTGCACTATTCAGTCAGTTTCAGATCAGCCTGGGACCTGAACACATTTAAGACCTGTCTCAAAAAGCTATACAGAAGGAAGATGAGAAGGAAGGCAAGTGGGAGAAAGGACAGACTCGGCCTAGGGTAAGCAGAAGCAGATGTTCCTTCCTAAAGCTCTGAGGGCATTTAGACTGTAGCTGGGCTTCTCCTGGGACAGCAGGGTCACCTCCCTTTGTGTAGTACCTGCCAAACTTCACTTAAGCAGTGAGTTGAGGAAATTCAGCTTGAGCACAGGTTTAGAAGCCTGGACTGATCAAGCTGGATCAAGATCTGGATCAAGATCTCTGCATAGGGCATTGCCAGCTACTGGGGACTTAATTGGTATGCTAAACCCAGCCAAGGTCCTGCTTCCTAACCCTTCTACACAGCATGACAGCAGATCCTGTAAAGTCCTGACATAGGAGGCTGAAATCAAGTATGCCTCGGTGTGGACTGTTCAAAGAGACTTGTGAAGATGACAGACAGACAGTGCTTGTCAAGGGTGTGTGGCCTGCTGTCCCCAGAGACTTGGAGGAGCCTTGTGCTGGTCTTGTACATTGAGCTGATGAAGGAGGGTGAGTCTGTTTCCTTCTTAGACAGTGGGACCAAGAGAATCATGTAGGATGTGCAATTCTTCCTGACCTTCTAGGATCCAGTCATTCCTGCTCTGTCCAGATCACCTCTGTAGGAACCTGGGGAAGGCTCCTGAAAAGGGCCCTATGTCAACCAGGTTTGATGGTAGGCACTCCAATTCCATGTGTTGACTGGGATTGAGGATAAAGCCCTGTCATTCTAAAGGTGAGACAGCTCTACTTTCTACTGTGTACACTCAATGTATGTTTTAATATGTATGTCTCTCATTTGTACCTAAGCATCAATTCTTTTTTTGTGCAAATAATGTATCTGTGATCCATATTCATTATGCTAATGCAAAACAATAAAGTAGGATGCTGCCAATATGGAAGGAACCAACAACAGAACAAGATCAGAACAGAGGAAAGTAGGATCAGCATGGAGGGAAGCAGGATCAGGAAAGAGGGAAGCAGCACCAGGACAGAGGGAAGCAGGATCTGGACAGAGGGAAGTAGGATCAGAACAGAGGGAAGTAGGATCAGCACAGAGGGAAGCAGGACCAGCACAAAGGGAAGCAGGATCAGCACAGAGGGAAGCAGGATCTGGACAGAGGGAAGTAGGATCAGCACAGAGGGAAGCAGGACCAGCACAGAGGGAAGCAGGATCTGGACATAGGGAAGTAGGATCAGCACAGAGGGAAGCAGGACCAGCACAGAGGGAAGCAGGATCAGCACAGAGAGAAGCAGGATCAGGACAGAGGGAAGCAGGATCTGGACAGAGGGAAGCAGGATTAGAATAGAGGGAAGCAGGATCTGGACAGGGGGAAGCAGGATCAGGAGAAAGGGAAGCATGTTTCTCTGGGGGAGGAATACTTCCCTTCTATTCTGCCTCTGTATTCACATTGTGAGTATACATAAGGGTATGTACAATTCACAACTCAGTGAGCATGCTTTCTGAAGCATAGCTAAGTGCTCTTTCTGCCAGAGAGTTATGCACAGCCAACCAGGAATTGAGGCATCAAATAATACTTAATTTCATTTCTCTCTAAATATTATTGAATTCCATTCTCAGCAACAATTCTTTCTGACTCACTCTTTTTGAAGCAGTTCAAGTGGAAAAAACTGCTTAGTTGTGAGTGTAAAACCCTCATTCAACAACAACAATAAAACCCTTTCATTTAATGCAAAGGCCTAGGTGAGCTTTATTTTTCATGGACATTATTTAGCATAATTATTATCTACTATGTTTCCTCCCTCCCTCCTTCCCTCTTTCCCTCCCTCCCTCCCTCCTCTCTCTCTCTCTCTCTCTCTCTCTCTCTCTCTCTCTCTCTCTCTCTCTCTCTCTCTCCTCTCTCTGTTTTTATTTTGTTTTAAAGATTCTTCCAACTCCTCAGGAAATGTTTTAGCTCTGAGGAGCATTCATGTTTTTTCTTACTCATCTCATGATTATTAGCTATAAAAAAATTCCCTTGGGAGAGAGGTTCTGCCTTTATGGGTTCCTTCAATGAACAGTGTGCTGTAAGTACTGCACAAGCGTATTCGGGATAAAGTGATGCTCTTGTCTCTGAGTTCTTTGTAGCCTGCTCTAAGAACAGCCCATGCTGGGTCCCCCACCAAACTGATGCACCATCTTGTTCCAGCTTCTTTCCTTTCTTTTATCCTTAGTGGGATTTCTACATGACCTTGGAGCCGGACTCTGACACTTGGGATCTATTTGACCTCAAATAAGATACTTAACTCTGGCTTTTTTTTTTTTAAATCTATAAACTGAAGCTAAGAACAGTACCTACCTTATAAGGCTGTGGTGAAGTTAGATGAGTAAACACAGGTAATGCACTAGTAGGATTCCAAGAGAACCCTAGCTGAGTACTAAGCATTCAGTCTGTCAGCTTCTCCTCTTCATCTTTCTTGAAGTAAGGCGGTTCCACCATATGCTTCCAAGGGATGATCTACAACCTGCCCCTTTGTAGGCAGTGCTTCTAAAGAGTGCCTTCTAAATTAGCTTGCTTGCTCATGAAAAGTGTGGTCCAGTACTTACATCAGGGAAAAGAGGCAGCCTACTACTTATGCTATGGAAAAGATGCGGCCCAGCACTTACATTACAGAAAAGGTGTAGCCTAATGTCACAGTAGTGGGAGAGTTGGCTGAGTAGGTAAACACAGTAGGTAGTGATCATGTTATGCCTTGCTAGATCTCTTGCTTTCAATTTAAATCTTTAAGGAGGCTTAAATACACAAAGAAAAGCAACAACACAACAGAAAGTTCATTCCGTTATTCATTAATATACATTCGTTGGCGTCTCAGCATTGGAGAGAAAGAACAGGGCAAAAGAGATCCAAGTTGTCCATGACAAAAGTGATGTTAAAATGACTAGACTGATCTAGGACCTCTTTGTTGGAGTGATACCAGGTAGATGTCTGGTGGATGTAGGGGACTGAAGGAAGGCTAGGCCACAAGGGCTACTAATCAAAGACAACAAGGTGGGCCACCTGCCTGAGATAGCAACATTCTTTTCTTTTTACCATTGTCTCCTCAGTGTGTTCTCTGCAGCCTTGGGACAGACATCCACCAAGGCACAGAATACAGGGCAGGCAGGCTTTAGCAAATCCAGGCTTAAAGCAGCCCAGAAAACTTGAAGTCATGACCTGTGCTGCTTAGGTGTTTTTCTCAACTTTACACAAACTAGAATCATCTGGGAAGAGGAAATCTATATAACTGAGAAAAATGTCTCCTTCAAATGAACCTATAAGCAAGTCTGTGAGGACATTGTTTGAGAACAATTGACCTTAACAGTTTATTAACAATAGATAGTCTGGGAAGGCCATTGTGGGTGGTGCCATCCAGGCAAGCAGGCTTAGACTATATAAGAAAGCAGGTGTGAAGAGCGTGGCCAGTAAACCACACTCCTCCACAATTTCTGCTCTGGTTCCTTCCTCCAGGTTCCTGCCTTGATGTCCCTTCCAGATAGATTGTAAACTGTGGGGGGAAATAAATACTTTTTCCCCCAATTGCTTTTGGTCTTGGTGTTTATCACAACAGAAAGCAAACTGAGACACTCCTAAACTTCTCCACATGACCCATTGCCAAGACCTGTGGGGACAGCCAAGGTTCTCATTGATCTTCTTTTTAGTTTAGAACTTCTGGTGTGTGTGTGTGTGTGTGTGTGTGTGTGTGTGTGTGTATTTAAAGAAAACTATCAAACCTTATCTTATAAACTTCCAATATAGCAACCAGCTAATTAAATTACCACATGCTGCTGTTTGCAAGGCTAAAGTCTAGGGAGAGCTTTGTTATTATTCTCCTGAAGAATAATTTGTGAGCAAATATTATTAGGTTTGATTTTTTTTTCTAAAAAGTTAGAGGTGAAGCTATTTAGATCAGAGTAGAGATGGCTCCATTTCCCCTTTGGTCCTCTGCATTTCAAATGAAATCGTTCATGCTATGAATGTGGAAAAACTGGCTTGTCTTCACACGACTGCCAAAGTAGGAGTTTCATGCTGTCACCACATTGCCATTCCATGCCATGCTTGCTGCCAGGGCTCTTTAGGCAGGGGAAACCCAACCCAACACAATCCACATGATGCTGTAGTTAAACATCAGTCTACGCTACAAACCCCAAGGACAGCCCAGGGTCCGTGACTCAGGGAAAATCTCCATTTATTTTTTGCAGCTTACTTATTCTATGTCATGTATGCATCAGGCACTAGTGTGACTGCCAATGAGAAAAGCTACTGGTATCATTCCTTAAATGATGTGTTCTGAGCTGGGCGTGGAGGCACATACCGGTAATCCCAGCACTTAGAAGGCAGAGGCAGGCTGGTCTCTGTAA
This sequence comes from Micromys minutus, assembly GCF_963924665.1. NCBI lineage: Eukaryota > Metazoa > Chordata > Mammalia > Rodentia > Muridae > Micromys > Micromys minutus. The sequence continues at coordinate 11,130,405 of NC_137959.1, forward strand.
TCTGTAAGTTAGGGGTCAATCTAGCCTAAAAAGCAAAACCCTATCTCAGGAAAAAAAAAAAAAAAAAACAAGTGTCCTGACTTTAATGTTCACCCTGAAAATCCATCACGCTACCAAGCACCCATTTTAACTCTTCAGCAACATTTGTGCCTTCATCCTTCACCCAGCCACCCACCTATCACAACCCTTGCTCCTCTAAGAATATGTGTCTCACTATATCGTCCAGGGTATATATAGTAAACTCCTAGTAATCCCCTTCAAGTAATCCTCCTGTCTCAGCCTTCAGAGTAGCTGAAACTGTAGGCATATGCTTCCATGCCTGGCAAACTTGACAGTTTTAAAAATACTTTTACTTCACAAGCAATTGCTATGATTTTGATGAATCTTCCCCCAAATACCTATGGCATGAAAGCTTAATCACCAACATGTGGCACTACTGGGTAGTAGTGGAATGTTCCAGAAGCAGGACCAAGTGGAAGGGTGCTAGATCACCGGAGCATGTCTTCGAAGAGGACCCTGAGATCCCAGAGAGTCAGTCAGTCCCACCCTGGCTGCCCTCCCGCCACTTCCTTTTTCCAATTGCTATGGGATGAGCAATTTTCTTTCTTGTGCCCTCCCAAACCATGTCACCTCAGACCCCAAAGGAATGAGACCAAGCAATCATGAACCTCGAAAATCATGAACCTGAATAAACCTTTCTTCTTGATTATCTCATGTTCTGCTCACCGACATATTAATATTAACATGCTAAGAGGCTATCAACAAAAGAAATGGGGCTGCCGTGGTTGGCCGGCTTGGCATTTGCTCTCTACCCTACCGGGATGCCTCTGGTGCTCAGAAGGCAGGGGAGTCACCAGAGCAACTCCTGGCAGCAGACATCATGCAGCAATTGGATGGAGAATGAAATCTTCATCCACCTTCTAATGTTTAGCAGTCAATGTATATCTAGAAGCCACTTAATTAGCTTTAACAGGTTACATTTTAGTAACAGTTTATGCAAATAAATTGTTATATTACAAGACTACAGATGCATAGCTCATAACTGTTCTATCATCGTTAGTCACACACAAGAGAACATGACACAAAGTAGGTATTTTGTCTCTTGGAAACAAAAAGAGCTTTGAAAGAACAAAAGAGTGCACATCAGTTCTTTGGGGAAGAAAATGCCTGCCAAATGGAGGGGATCCTACGGAAAGGAGTGGGAGACAAGGCCAGCCAGCCTCACTCCAGATTCCTGCTCACACAGTGAAAGCACACATTTGTTATTTGGAAAGAGAATCTTATTAGCATGTTACTTGAGAGGAAAAGAACCCGTTGCTGACACATGAGAACACAAGCCAAGAAGAAAATAAAAGCAGGTCTTGTTTTAGTCCTTGGATCTGATGATTAGTTATAATAATGTTTGAGGGGAAGGCTCAGAGGTAGTTTGCTGCACTGGCTGGGATGTTTATATTGATCTTCCTTTAAAAATCAAAAAACTGTTACAGTGTGAATGCACACGTACACACACATGCCACAGTGCACATGTGGAGGCCAAAAGACAACTTTTGGGAGCTGGTTCTTGCCTTTACTTTGTCAAGGCAGGGTCTCCCTTGTCTTTGCTAATCTGCATACTGCAGGATAGGTAACTCGAGAACATTCCCATGATTCTCCTGTCTCCACACTGCATCTCACCACAGGAGCGTTGGAATTGCAGTTGTGAGCCAGTGCATTTACAAGTCCATGTGTGTATGTGTGTGTGTGTGTGTGTGTGTGTGTGTGTGTGCGCACGTGCACGAGAGCTCACGAGCAAGTGCACAAACGTGTTTATACATATGTGCAGGTACCCTGGAGACCAGAACTGAGCATCAAATAGCCAAAAATATCGGTGGTTGTGAGTCTTTTTATAAGTTCTAGGGATCAAACTCAGGTTGTCAGGCTTGAATAGAAAATGGTTTTACCTGGTGGTCATTTTGTTAGCCTTGGCCCTTTAAATTTTTTTTTTCCAGTGCTTTGAACTCAGGCCTCACACGCATGAGAGGCGAGTGTTCTACCACTTGGGCCATAGCACAGACTTAACCCAGTTTTTCTAAGAGGTGGGACAGGATGGTTGGCTATTCCAAGATGGGGACATTGAAAAGGAGTCAGAATAAGTTAAGAAGGGAAAAGCCTGCAGGTGATTGTCACTGTGTGACTCAAACACTTCAAAATGGCTCCTTTGCTAAAGTCCCCTTTTCTGTAAGTGCTTGTAAATAGAAGGAAAAAAAACCCAAAAAGCAAAGCAGGAAATTAATTGCTCTCTCTTATATGGTCATTTGCTCTTTTAGCTAAATATAGAGGTGTTTAGAGAAAAGCTGAACTCTCTAGTCCCTAACGAGAGGTCTGAAGCCACTAAATATGGCTGCTGAGAAGAAATGGAGACGCTGGGCAGCTGCTGCCACAAGTCTGCTCTAGTCCTGGGGCTTCTTAGGTAAAGTTACTTATTCCTTGTTCCAGGGGGAATGCCATCTTGTTCCTCTCAAGACTCCCTCTCCTGACAGAGCAGACTGAGATCTACAGGAAAGGAGAGTCCAGAAGCAGTAGCTCTGAGACGGAGACAAAAGCCCCGGTTCTGCTGTGAGACATTGGGTAAGATATTGAACTTCTCTGTTCACAGTTTCCTCGTCTATAAATAAGGCTGAAAATATTCGTCCTTCATAAGGTTCCTTGCGCATCTACCAAATCTACTTGTTCACGAAACAAAGCAAAGCAAAGCACCTTTTCACAGTGTGGTCCCAGGCATGGAATAATTACCTGACCAGGGCTAGCAGTTGTTGCTCTTGGCAGCAGCCTACCTTCCTGTGCAGCTTCTCCTGGGAGACAGATTTTTTTTTTAATTATTTTTTAAATTCTCTATTAATTTCCAGATCCAACATTATTCATGGTTTTTTCTTATTTAGTTTTTATTTATAATCATAAACTTAACTTTGCAATCTAGACTTGAAGGGAAATGAGGAAAATATGGAACCGGAAGAACTTCAGTGAGAGCAGAGATTACAGGATGTTGCGAGCAGATGGGGTGGGGGCGCTCTCCTGAGCCACAGAAGGAATGGTTCGACGGGTAAAATGCCCGCAAGTCAAAAGAAATTACATTTGTCCACATCGGAAATGGTGATCTTCTTGCTGGTCTTGCCGTTCCTGGACCCAAAACGCTCCCTGGTCTCCACCGTGTTCTTGGCTTCTTTCGCCTTCCCAAAGACCACGTGCAGCCCTCGAGCCACTCAGTTTCGGCAGTGCAGATAAAAACTGGGAACCATTTGTGTTTGGTCCAGCATTGCTGTGGACAAGATGCCGGGTCCTGTACACTTCAGGATGCGGTTCTCATCCTCAGATTTCTCTCCATAGCTGGACCTGCCGCCAGGGCCATTATGGCGTGTGACGTCACCACCCTGGCACATGAATCCTGGAATGATTCCGTGAAAGGAGGAACCCTTATACCCAGATCCTTTCTCTCCAGTGCTCAGAGCACGAACGTTTTCTGCTGTCTTTGGAACTTTGTCTGCAAACAGCTAGAAGGAGACATGACCCAAGGGCTCGCCATCGGCCATGATGTCGAACGGCGGGGTTGACCGAGGCTGCAGCAAGCGGCGGAAAGCGACAGCGGCGTCTGCCTATTTACCTTTTTTATTCAGGTCCCAAATATTGGCTTTCTTTTTCACATCTTTTTTTTTTCCTTGTCAGCCACTGTTTAAGAGCAAGCCGGTTTTTATAGTCTACTGTGGTATTGCTCATCAGAGTTTCCCTGACAAGCATGCTCATTTGTCTTTTGAGACAAGGTCTCACTATGCAGATAAGCCAGTGCTGAACTTTCTACTCCTTCAGCCTCAGCCTCTCAGGCCTGGGCCATATACACAACTCTGTTTTTCTTCTCCTCAGCTGACTTCCATGGCTCTCAGCTGTTTGTGTAGGTTTTGTGTCTGTTTGTGTTTCAGAGAGTCTTCCAGCTCGGCGCCTACCACCTTCTGCTGAACTGTTACTCATCCAGGGACACCGACATTTTCGCATCCATCTATGGATGTGTAATTCTTGCTTTGCACTGGGGCTGCCCGCCCCTGAGCTAGTGCTGAGGTATTGATTTCTTCTCCTAGTCATTTAACATTCTCACAGATGCCCTGAAAGAGCAATTTACAAATGATTGCGAAGGTGCTTTGGAGAATCTGAGAATGTGTTTGACTGACAATTCTGCATCTTCCTCCAGGGCTCGAGTCACGTGCACATTCTCTCCTGAGGAGGTCTTGAATTCCCACTGAAAATCCTGTTTGCCAGGCAGCCACGTCACTGCCTGTGTCACAGTGTGGCTCCTTTTTTGATCTCTCTCAGGGGGTGGTTGGAAATGGTTTTAGCCAGAGCCTTGCTCCAGGCTAGCCCTGCTCCTGGAGAAGAGACTGGCTAAGCCACCACCCTGAAGCCAACACCCAGTGTTTATTTGTAGGTCATCAACTCAGTGGGCAGACTTGGCTCTCCTGACTCCACCTGCCAGGCCCAGCGATTCAAGAGCCTTCTAGGGCAGAAGCCAGGAGGCTCAGAGCAAAGCTGCCATCAGACTGTATTTCTAGGTTATTTATTAGTTCTTTGCTTACAAGCCTAGCCAGCTCTGCACCAACCAATTTGCCTTATGCAGCCTGCCACTGAGGTGCAATTTGGAGACGCAGAGACGTCTGAGTGATTTTCCATTCTCTGGCGACTGTGTTATCATGGAGAAGAGAGAGGAGGGCGGCTCGTGGCATTAATGACTGTTTCCCATTTTCAGAGGTTCTGGGAGCCCCAGCGTTCGCAGCACTGACTGTTGCCAGATTCCAGGGAACTTGCCTAGGGTCCCCCTTTGGAGAAAGCAACCCTCACAGTTTTTTTTTTTTTTTTTTTTTTGCAAATTCTTCTTCCCACTCCTCACCTGTCTGTGCTGCAGAGCCCTGTTGTGCTGGGTCCTGATACTCTAGGCACTGGATACAACGGTACCTGTTCAGATGATCCCCATCATACTAGCCCCTCCCAAGTCTTCTAAACTCTACATTCTATCATTTGGGAACCCTAAGAAACCTCCTAACCCAGGATACCCTTCCTTTGCCTTTTCCTGTGGAAGTAGTGCTGAGGCTCAAACCTAACTCACTGCCCATTTTAGGAAATGTTTAAACACAGAGCCACACTCATAGCCCTTGGAAATTGTTTTGCTTGTTTCTGTATTTGTTTGTTTTCAAGGCGGGGCTCTGGGATCCCAGGATGGCTGTATAGTCAATGAACCCAAATTCCTGGTCCTACTCTCTCTACTTCTCAAGTACTCAGATGACAGACATACATCATGGTGCCCAGACACCCCTTGGCTTTATGGAGCAGGGCCCACAGGCGAGGATGAGGCACATATGTGTTCACTTGAAGATGATCATTCTTCTTCCAGGTCCCCTCAGAAAGCATGGGAAGGGAGCTGCTTCATGTGGGTCTGGAGACGTGGGAAGGAAAAACAACACGATCCCTTCATAGGTTTGCTTCTTGGCATGGTGTGTGTGTGTGTGTGTGTGTGTGTGTGTGTGTGTGTAGCCATTAGGAATCAGCACAGAACTCAGCTGAATTTTAGTGGTTGCCATTTCCGTAGTTCCTCAGACTGAACAGCAAGCTGATTGTCTCAGAGACAGACTGTGTAAATAGCAGAGCTGCAGATAACTTAACATAGCCAATGAGGTAAAATCTAAAGTTCTGAAAAACAGCCATTTACCCCCATGAGAAAGATGTTACTAAAAACACAGACCTACACATCTTAATTTTTTTAAGTTTGCTTTTTAATGTTAAGAATCCACTGACTATCAATTTCTTCTCCTATCTGATCCAAGCCCCAGGCATCCCGAGAGCCTGGAAGGGTGTGAGCTGAATCTAATGTATTCATTTAGAAGGGCGGCACTAGGCAGCAACCACAAGCTTAGGAGTATGAGGGTGTTTCAGAGTCGCATAAGACCTAGTCTGTGTCCTCAGACAGTGTGGGATTGTGACAAAGGCTACTTGGAATCCTGTCCAAGTTGTATTTGCGATCTGTTCATGGAGGTTGCTTCATAAATGTGGGCAAGGAGTTTAATGTCTCCAAGCCCCGGTTCCTACACGAGCCGCTGAGGTGAGTAGTGCTCACTTTAGGTTTTCGAGGATGAAATGGGATGCTGCCATCCACTGAGTGAATTGGATCATGACAGGCCTTCACTAAAACACAACAAAGGGCTGCTAGGAGTCTAAGTTATTTTCAATTGCTGTATCAAAACACCATGACCAAGACAACTTATATATATTTTTAAAAAACACATTTATTTGGGGCTTATTATTTCAGAGAGTTTGAGTCCAAGGCTGTCACTGTGGGGAGATGGCAGCAGGCTGGCAGACATGGCACTGGACCAATAGATAGGCGCTCACATCTTGATCCTTATCATGAGGCAGAAAGAGAGACACAGATCGGAATGGCCAGAGGTTTTTGAGACCTCAAAGCCTGGCCTCCTCCAACAGACTGTGCCTCTACATTCTTCCCAAGCAGTCCTATAAACTGGGGACCAAGCATTGAATTGATGAGCCCTTGGTGGGGATAGGGTAAGGGGTAAGGGTGGGTAGACTCATTCAAGCCACTAAGAAATTTGGAAGAGGTTAAAGTCTTTAGCAGAGACTCGGGGCCTGGCCTCTGTCAACCTCTCTGCCTACTCCTGTGTCCCACACAACTACTGTACTCCTGTCCTACAGTCCTTGCCCCCATGCCTTGCCACCAAAGGCCTGTCCACTCCTATTGAAACACGTCCTCCAATGTGTCTCTAGCCTCAAGGTCACATCATTCTGTTTCAGGTTCACTTCGCCAGGAACCTTTAGCCCCCAAGCCTGAACTATCTCCCGTCATTCCAACTTTTTTAACCCGTACGGTTTCTCTTTCTGACTTTAATTGCCACCCTGTGTTTTGTGACACGTTTACTTGCTTCCAGCCTGTCTCTTCTTTTGAAATGGGAAATCCATGATGGCAAATACGTTTTCTTCACTGCCGTCTTTCCAACTGGCCCTTAAATAATTGTTGAATAAATCACTAGAGTTTCCCTACCCAGTGCTTGGCACTTAGTAGGGTCTCAATAAGCAGCAATTCTTCCTCCAGCCTTCTTGGCAAGGAGGCTGGACTACAGAGCTGAAGATGAGACAGTCTGAGGGTGTTGGCTCCTGTTATGGAAGCTGCTTCCTGTTCTCTCCCTCCCCCCTTCTCCTCTCTCTTCCTCCCTCCCCCTCATTCCTTCTTTTCCCCCCTCCTCTTCTTCTAGCTCCTTGAATCTTTATACACCCCAATAACTATATTCTGCAGAGCCTAACAAAGTAAATTCTCATTTTATATTTTAATCAATTTGTCCCACATAAAGTATGTCTAGGGCGATAAGAGCAAGTGTTAGGAAAAAAGGAAAACACTAGACAATTCACAGAATTTGCCCACCAGCCCTGTCTTCTAGCACCGTCTGACTTGAGAAAAGAAGCCAAGGAGAAAGAAAAGGCCACACTGACTCTGCAGGGGTGAGCATCAGGATTAATTAGAGAAGTTTCCCATAGTGAACCTTGCTATTGAAAAATGCATGAATGAAAACCATTTCTGCCCTCTGCTTTGTGAATGAGCCAAAGACTAGAGGAGTTTGTGGGAGTGAAATCATCCCCCACAGTGCAGTGCTCCATCCACCCTTCCTGGGTGACTCGTGCTTATGGAGCTTGTGAAGCCCAGACTGTGTGGCCTATGCAGTGGGAGGAGGAGGAGGCAGTGAGGAAGACACATTGGCAGGTGCTCTGCAAGTGTGTTAGCAGCTCCCGATCCACTGGGAACCAGGTGGCTCAGGGAGGCTTGGGAAGGAGGGGGATGCTTGAGCCTAGCTAGAGCTAAACTGACTGGATTAGTTAGATAAGTGGGCTGTGGGGGGGGGATGGTGCAGAAGGAGAGGTTTCCTAAGTAGAGGGGTGGGCATTTGGAATGCGGAATCTCAGGTTTGTGATCTATTTCTATCACTGTAGATAGCTATTCTTTTCCATGCCTCAGTTTCTCCAAATTTAATAAGCTCTGGATTAAATGTTTGTTCCAAAATTTCATCAAGATAAGATTTTTTTTGGCTCATATGAAGTAAACTTTGCCTCTCACCCCCCCCCCCCAGGTCCTTCTGGTCCTACATTCACTCATGTTTACCATTTCCTTTCTACCTCGCCACCTTCCCCTAACATGAACCCTCCCCCCAACACCAAGGCTAACAACTCAAGTGCCTCTGTGGGACAGAAGAAATGACAAGTTGCTACACTGGCGTTTGTTCCTAACTTAAAATAAATACAATAAAAATGTTAGAGATGGAATAATTCAGACACTAAATACCAAGATTGCCCAAGAAATTTTGAATTCTATAAAAGCAACATTTTGGTAAAGAGATTTTTTTTTGAAATGTATTGAATAGTCACTTTAATTAATTGCCATGGTCTCACAATCACTAACAGCCATAGGAAGTCAGGGTGCCCAGACCACGCCGCCTCGGTGTATGTTTTCTGAACTGAAGACACTGAGAAGAGTGTGTGGAAGACAGGTCCCTGCTTCCCCCTTTCTGCACCTACTCTGGGTATGAATTTCCCTTGGTGAAGACACCCATGCTGCCTCAGCCCACACCACGAAGGGAGATAACTTTCTCAGTGGTGAGTCTGCACAGATAACCCTTACTTACAGAGATAACCCTTATCTTTCATTAATTTCCTGTGTAGACTCATCTCTTTACAATTTACCAAACCTAAAATCCTAAACACTGTTCTTTTGTCTTGTCGTTTCTTCAAAAACTGTTGCTGGTTTGTGGGTTCTCTGGCTTAACTCTCTTTGGGGTCTACCTCCTTTTCTGGGGAACTCCTAGGTATATACAGAAACTGAAATACTACATCATTTTGTGTGTCCCTTTCCACCACCAATCCATCTTTCATCAGTTTATTGCCTGGCCTGATACCCTGCAAGATAGATGAGAAAGCCTTTTTAGATCCCATAAGTGGTGTGATTCTTTGCATTCTTTTATTATTATTATTATTTATTTTATGTATGAGTACGCTGTAGCCGTATTCAGACATACCAGAAAAGGGCATCAGATTCCATTACAGATGGTTGTGAGCCACCATGTGGTTGCTGGGAATTGAACTCCGGACCTCTGGAAGAACAGCCAGTGCCCTTAATGGCTGAGCCATCTCTCTAGCCCCAGTTCTTTGCATTCTTGTATGTTACCCCACAGGACTTACAGCACATGTTAATAACTTCAACACTTTGTATGACAAGAGGGTAACTCTGAGGCTCCAAGGAGATACAGAGCAAGAAACTTACTTGGGTCCCTGGTAGCTCCAGAGTTTGTGCACAGCCCCCTCCCCATGTGCACAAACACAGACAGACAGACAGACACACACACACACAAACACACACAGAGAGAAACAGATATACACAGACACAGCCACACACACAGCCACACACACACAGCCATACACACACACACACACACACACACACACACACACACACACACACACACACACGCTGCCCCAGAACTGCTACACCCTTTGTCCTTGGTCCGGTAGTTTTTCCTCTTGGCCTTGATTTCTCCTACTGATCTCTCCATCCCCTTCACCAGCTCTTTTCTGACATGGCCACCAGCTTCAGTTCTTCCCCCGTAGCTGACGTTACCACTAAACAAGGGAAGGGAATGCAGAATAGTTGGCTTCATGGGAGATACTCTGAATTGATTCGGGGACTAAAACATCTTCAACTCGAGGGCAGCTGGGTGTCAGCACATAGTAATGCATAGACAAGAGAGTCCATTTAGAGTGTTTGACAACAGGACTGCAGAGAGAATACAAATAAAATTCAGAGTTACAGAGGAAGGGGAAAAATTCTAATTCACCTGGGCCATTTATATGCCCCAGGAGTTTTGACATGGAGAACATTGGTTTATTAAATATTAGCCCAAACCAACTGACAAACAAAATGTTGCATTCATTCACCAAGTCTGTCTTTGGTGATACAAAATCCACCTTTCTTCCCCATTCTCTGAGTTATGCTGATATTTGGCTCTAGGAGCATTTGTTTTCTAGGCAAGGTGAAGCCTCTGAAAGGATTGATGAAAATAGGCTGCTGAGCACTGGGAGGAGGGAGGAGTAAGAACAAGGAATGCCTGGGTGTTTTGTTTTCTTGGAGAATAGAATCACAAGTCTCTCTCTCTCCATGAACTTGGCCCTTAGAAGATGTGAGGGCCTGCCTCAACAACATCGTTGTTGCCTTTGAGTTTTCAGGCTGGCTCTCCTGAAGAAGGAAACAATGGGTGGTGTTACATACCCTAAAGTCCTGCAAGACAAAGGATGTAATAGGACTCACTGGAAGGACATTTGCCCAAGACAGTGAAATCTGGTTGAATGGTGGCAAGAGGGTGGATGGAAGTTTCTCCAACTGTGAGGCCAGGGCACTGGAAATAGATTTCGGAGATTTGGGAGCCTTTCCTGGTCCACAGTGCAAACACACCAGTAATCTCCATCACATACACTCAGCATTATCTAAAACCAGATGCAGCACACCCCGAATTCAGTGTCCCCTCAAGATGCAACTTTACTATAAGCCGATCTTTGTTCTCCATGTCTCTCAAGAATGCTTACAAACATCCCCGAACAAAGATCTCTTGCTGACACTTTAAAAGATACGCCAAATAAAGTAGCAGGACATCGAGAGCTCTCTAAACAATGCCTGCACTTCAAGAGCCCAAGTGTACACACTCCTTTCAAGTACGTTGGAGAAAATAATTTACTCCCAGTCTGTTTTGAATAATCGTACAAAAATGGTTCATAAGCATAATAAATCTTCAGCCAGACCCGTTCTTGCACAACACTCACGAAAGCCTCAATCTGAAGATTACACTTAATAGAATTGCCTGTCAATCCCCATCATAATCGATGGGGGCAGATGGCTCTTTGATTGTGCTTTTTATATGCAGAAAAACTACATACCTCTCTCGATCTCAAGTCAGCCTCCTGGCAGCTCACATTGTGATCAGGGGCTTTCGTTATGGAGAACTGTTTCCTTTAAACACCAGACTTTATGTATCATTATAAATAGATGTGTTCAGAGAGCAGTTTTTCATCTATAATTTGTTCATCTGCCATGTTAGCATTTGAAATGAAGCTCATTGGGAGAGTGTAGTGCAGATGCTGACAGAGAGGAGCATGGGCATGGGCTAGAGGAAGCTAGAACCAGCAAAGACTCAGAGGAGCAAGAGTTTATCATGGCAGTGCACAGGGCCCTTGCCTTTCTCTTGAGACTAGAGTCTTCCCATATACTTCTTCCTAGTGGGGACCAGGTCCCTCCGCCCCCAGTGATCGGCTACCCTTTTATTTTATCTGAATCTGTCATGTCTCATGTACATGGTATACAAGAGCTCAGTTACAGTCCTCACTTGTGAGGGGCAATAGGCCAACAGAGGCCTTCATCAGGGAGAAATACAGATGCAGGTCATGTCCCGAGCACATGCACAGCTATATAACTCCTTGCATAAGAAGATCCAGTCCACAATACCTGCACATCTTGTGTAATGCTGCTGCAAAACCAGGTTTTGGAACCAAAAGCCTCAGGTTTGAATTGAACTCTTTCCTCTAAGGTGATGACAAAGAGGTGAATTCTGGGGTCTGCCTAGAATGGGTATGAGTCCCACTCCTCGTCTATGTGCTGTGTCATTTCATCTATAAATTTAACCTCTCCATGTTTCTGCCTCTTTGTCCATAAAGTAGAAGTGAGAATAGGATTATTTATTATAAGGCTCCACTGAGATAAGGGAGTTAACAGAAGGAGCTGTCCAAAGAATATCGAGTAAACTAATGAATACAACATATAAGGTAAATGGTATCCACTCCTCTCCTTCAGTTGAGGAGGAGGAGTCTGCACCATGTGCGTGCTCTTCCCGGTGCTAACTTGGACATTCTGCAAGCACTCCTCACAGACTACTAAGAGAGCGAGGACTTATTCACGGAGACTGCCTAAGGGAGGGGAGGTTTTCAGAGATCTCAGTCCATGGTGGGAAAGGCACGGCAGGGCTCAGGCCATGATGTTAAGACTGTACGGTGGAGGTCGTTCACATCACAGCCAACCAGAAAGCAAGGAAAGTGTCAAGAACTCCAGGCAGATATAACCTTCAAAGGCCACCCCTGATGGCCTACTTCTGACAGCGAGGCTCCACAGACTCTCAAAATAGAACCACTGCCTAGGGCACAGCCATTCGAAACATGAGCCCGAGGGGGACATTTTGGTTTTAAACTGTGGTGCAGTACCTATGATAAATTTAGGTGGCCTTGATGCATGATCCTCACAATTTACTTTGTCTCTTAGCCTAGGCTTCACAGCTAGAAAAGAGACAATCATGGTACAGCTCACTTCGACCGGCTGTTAATTCTGGTGTCGCATGTGTAATGCTTCTGACTATTGCTAAATTGAGCAATTGACTAGATACTACTAAAAAAAGTCTTGCTTGCCCAAAGCTCAGTCTATGTGGCTCACTCGCAAAACAGTTCTCTCCTGTGGGTATTTACCTGTGGGAATGAACCATCTGTCAGTGAGGGAAGGTAGCCACAGGAGAAACCCACAAAGGGTTTTCCAAATGAAGCTGTTATTTTTAAACATCAAGTGAATCCAGAAGAGAGAACTGTTTGAGTCACAGAACTTTCATTTGCATGTAACTGTTTTCTTACCTCATGGAGCCATCCGTAAGCTGTTTAGCAGTGACGCCCATAGAAACCACACACTGGGTTGCAGAGGCATCTTCATTAGTGACCAGCATGGTACTAGAAATGGGTAAATTGGATCACTTAATATCATTACACTTACCTCCAGAACAAAATAAATTGAAGCATTTTCCCCATTAGAGTTAATAAGACTTGAAAGGCTAAATTTTTATTAGAAGGCAGAAGTCTTTTTAAAAATCTGTCTCTCTGAGGATAGCTGAGGACGGAGAGGTGAGAAGTCATTGCCACCATTTTGGGGGGTAAGTGCTCATCCACACTATGTAATAATGATCTTTGGGAGTTGAAACATTATATCCCAGAAGGGGTGTCTTTGAGCTCATAATCCATATTCCTTTCTTCTGAAAATAAAAAACAAATGAACAAAACCAATCCTTAACACCTCCCCCACAGTGTGTCCTTCCCCACAGGAAGCTTTGGCTTATCTGCCACAATCTGGTCCTGCTTACACACAGCTGCTCAATGTTTCTTCAAGGGCAGAGGCTGGGGCAAGGGCTTCGGACATGACTGCATTGGAGAGGTAAGCCCAGAAAGCAGGCCATGTGGCTGAGAACATGGGGAAGTGCAGAGGAAAAGTCTCTCTAGAGATGTGATACTGAGGTTGGTCTCATGTGCACTGAGTCTGCAGCATACAGAACATCTTCCATAGCTGCTTGTCTGGGACAGATGAAGCAATGGCAGCTCCTGCCTGCACAGGTTGTAGGATTCCCTAGTGACCTGAACAGCACATTGAAAGACAACAGTTTGGTTTAGATCTTGTGGAATTCTAGGACATCGGGGAAAATCCTGGGGAGGAAGCAAATCTTCTTGAGATGAGAGCCAGCCAACCAGAAAGAAATCACAGCTGCTCTGGGCCATCCCTCCAGCAGTCTCTGAAATCAGAAGCAAGCTAGGCTAGGAGAAGGATACCTCTAATCAGAAAGGCGATGATCGTTTGTTGAGTACTTGTCCGTCATTCATTCACTAATCAACGTTTCTTAAGAGTCCACCATCTGTCATCTGTTTTCTTAAGCTCTGGAAACATCATGGCATATGATATTATTTAAGGTGGGGTGTACTGAGAAAAAGGTAAAGCAAGGCTAGGGAACAGCAAGAATGGTATATCTTTTTTCCAGATTCAGTTGTGAGAAGACGGAGTGAAGGCACCACTGGAAGAGCCATGTGGGAGCAGCAGGGCAGTGTGAATGGAACAGTAGCATGAGTCCTAGGGTGAGAGAAATGTCTGCACATCTGAGCAAAGAGGCTGGTGTGGCTGGAGCTGAGCAATGGGGGTGGGAGGGTGGGGGTAGAACAGAGACTTCGGACATAGGCAGGGGTAGTGCTATGGGCCTCTAGGGGAGAGTAGACTTTGCCCTTTCTGTGATAGAGTTACTGGGGACAGCCACGTGGTCTCCCTTTTTCTCCCCTTTCAATTATCAGTTTATATTATTGTTATTATGAATTGAACCTTATGTATTCAAGGCTGGTCTCAAACTTGCTTTGTAACCAAGGATGATGTTGGGCTTCTTCCTCTTCCAAGGGCAGAGATCCAAGCAAGAACTACCACAGTTTATGCAGTGCTGAGAATGGGATCCAGGGTTTTCCTCATGTTAGCCAACAACTCTACCAGCCAAATTACATTTTCCCATGAACCTATCTGGTGGGAGGAGAGAACTGACTTCTACAAGTTGTCTTCTGACTGCCACACATGAGCTATAACATGTGTGCACACAGACACACACAAATAAATAATGAAACAAAAATTTGAAAATAAGTTTAAAATCCATGAGTTTTCAAAATAAGAAGTTTTCACTGGGCAGTTATGGTGCTGGGCTTTAACCCCAGTGCTTGCAGAGGCAGGCAGATCTCTAAGTTGGAGGCCAGCCTGATCTACATAGTGAGTTCCAGGACAGCCAGGACTACACAAAGACACTCTGTCAGGGCTATGCAAAGGTCTCCTCCCATTTTACACAGTCATCAACGAAGGCCCTGGGCCTGCTACACTTTAGCACTGAATCACAGTGTCAGCCATCTTTGGTGGGATGGCTGGCACACACCTTTAATCCCAGCACTTCAGAGCACGGACAGGTGGGTCTCTGAGTTTGAGGCCATCCTGGTCTACAGAGTGAGTTCCAGTGCAGCCAAGCTACACAGAAAGCCTGTCTCAAGAGAAGGAAGAAAGAAAAAAAGAAGTTAATTTTTTGTTTACACGTTGTGGGTTTCACGTGGGGAAGGTAGGCATCCCCCCACGGTCTCACCATCATCACACAGAGTCAGGATTAAATCTCAGGAACTTGAGCTCTAGGGCTCTAAATCTCAAGTTATTTTTGCCTTTACTATCTGTAAGTTATTTCTCTAGAGCCACGTCCTGTAGTCCCCATCCCCAGCCCCTAGGCCACTGTCCCAGGTCAGCAGCATCACTGAGTCCTTTGCTACCTCCCACAGAAGCCAGGGTGCTTTCCTCTGTCACTGCTGAGCATCGGCTGGCCTGTAGAGCACACAGCCTGGGGTCAGAGAGGCTCGGGTGCGGATGAAAGCAACGGGTACTCAGCATCCTGCCTTCATAGTGGCTCCCTGACTTCTCTGAATGGACATGGCTTTGCTAAGTCAGTGGGGGCCAGCCATGTCTGCTGGGGTGGACAAGCACGTAGTGATGGGACACACTGAAGCTCCAAGGACATGCCCTTGGTCAAGGGAGAGAGGTGGCAGAGGAAGGAAGGATTGGTGGTGTGCCGTCTTCCCATCTATAAAAATAAACTTGAAAGACTCCAGCAATTTGATTTGAGCCAATCTTCTGACCCATCGGTGGCCTCTCCCATCCAGTGTCTGAAAGGGAAGTGTTAATTTTTCTACTGCATTTAGAAGCTTCTCTGACCACAAGGACGTCGGGTCAGCTTACCCTTTAAAGGTGGCAATTCCAATTTAGAAGATTTAAGTCTGAGAAAATGTGCTCTCTCCTCAGAGCCCAGGAGCAGAGTCATTAAACCTTGCTCGCTGGTTCTTCAGACGATGGTGTGAGTTAAGTCTGGAGATTTCAAATGGCATAACAAAGTGGGTAGCCCTTCTGCTGCCCACTGGTAGTGTGACACCTCCTGCTGGCCATGAAGATGAGTGGGCACTTTCCCTGCCCCTGTTTTGAGGAGGAGTAGCCCTAGGTTAGAAGGTGGCCTGCTCTGGGTATTTCTACAGTTGAGATGTTTTGGCTTGTCCTCAGAAATCAGTAGTTGGGAGAACAAAAGGTTAGAAGCTGGGATGGTTCCCCATAAACCAGGGTTCAGGAGTGTGGAGGGAGGCAGCTGAGTCCTGTTTGCTAAATTTCACAGTAGCAATCGATAGTACAATCGATAGTAGACTCCCTTGGCCCACACTTAGAGCCAGCATAGCTTCACCCGGTGTTTTCATTCTAAAGGACACGGTGCTCCAAGATGGAAGTTCTGACTAAAGCAAATACCACCTGAGTGTTGAAATAAGGAAGTGGGGAGCATCCTCCTCTCTGGCCTGGGACTTCCAGATAGAACAGCATGACCCATATTCTTTTTAGTTGCCCCATCAGGACCAGAGAAGGGGGGAATCTCTTTAATATTTGGTGTTAATTTAGATTACTTTTCTAGACCTTTGCAGCAGACTGTGGCCATCCAACAAGATTCCTAACGGGGGAAAGGGGCACCCAGAGCACAGTGGTGGTCAATGTGTTTAAGCATTGCTGACGAGGTCTGGTATCTCTCACCTAGACTCCTTATAGTAGCTCTTGGAAGCAGATTTGACTTCTAAGCCACTTTATAGCTGCAGATGTAAGTATGTGGGTAACGAGGTTTGCCCTAGACAGACGGGGCTAGGATTTGAGGCAGGAGTCTGACATCATAGTATGTCTCCCTCTCTATAACCTAAAGGGATGTCACCCAAGGTGAGATCAGTGTCACAGGGAGTAAAGGCAACAACAGGCTGTCCAGCCAGAGCAGGTAGTGGCCATATTGCCCTGGAGTGGCAGTGCTGGGATTAGCATCAGACTGTCTGAACATGGACCTGAGGAGGGGCAGGGTCTTGTCTGAGTCATTGCATTCTTCGAGGCATACCTTTGACTCTTTTCTGTCTGTGAGGATTAGGTTGGTCTGGAAACTCTAGTTTATTCCATCCAGAAGCAAGGGGGGGGGGTGCTGAATGAGCAGACGGCTCAGTGGGCGGCTCTTGCCAAGGTTAGAGTTGAGCTCTCAGGGCAGGTGGCTCAGCTGTCTGTGACTCCAGACCCATTGGATCCGAGGCTTCTGGTCTTCACAGGATTTGCACTCATTTGTGCACACACCCTCCCCCCACACACAACCTTTCCCCACACACACGTATTTAACATAAAGTCTTTTGCTTTCTTAAGGAAAAGAAGTAACACTGGTAGATATAGGATGGGCAGTGCAAAATGAAAACCGGGGAATAAAAGGGGGGAAAGGAAACTAATGATCTGGTTAATAGCCAGCTGCCGGAGGTCTAGACATTAGCAGTCAGAGAGGCACAAATTCTTCTGTATTTCTTCCAAATTCCAAGTCAAGAGTCAGTTCCAGTTCTCTGTCGAATCTGCCCTTCAGGTTAGAGCTGTCTGGGGAACAGAAGGGCCTAGATAATTTCTTCACATTTGAGAAAAATGATAATTTGATTAAGACATTTCATATATCTTGAAGCAGCAGTTCATCTGTGTAAATGATTCGGGGTCTGCAGAAAATAGCTGCATCAAAGAGAGAGACTCCGCGCTGTTGAAAAGGACAACGCACACAAAACTTAATTAGGAGTACAGGCTAATGGAACTGAGAGGGAGGAAAGATGAATTCATTATATTAATAAAAAAAAAACAAAAAACCCTGAGCTTAGGCAAGAGAAAGCAGATGGAAAGAAAACGCATAATGCGATGTTTCATTTCTTCTCGATAAAGTGGAGTGTGCTGAAATGTAACGAAATTACCCACCCTCTCCATCTGCCTTTGTCTAAATAAATTCAAGTTTTGCACAAATGTAATGAATTTTCAGCTTGTAATTTTCTGTCTTTGGTGAGTGCCGCAGTCAGAAGACCAAAGACACTCCCTTCAAAGCTCTTTTGCATCAGGTCCCGGGCCTGGGACAGCCATTAAACTCCAGGATCTTGCAGAGATCAGTGGGAGGGTTCCAAGTCATGCCCCTGTCAAAGTGGATGGGAAGGCCCCCCCCCCCCGACAGTCTGCCCAGGGTTGCAGACAGGCCCATTGACGTGGGTTTGGGGGCCAGGGCACTGGAGGAAGACCAACAGCTGGAGTTCTACAGCTCGCCCTCCACTTTCCTCTGTCTTCACCCCTCCCTGTCACCAGCCCTTTGTCCCACTTCTCCAAATGCTGCCGCGTCGTACAGCACACACACTTATTTCTCAGCGTTTGCTTTGAGGATTTTAGGAGACACGGGGACCTCCCTCCTCCTGTTGTCCCGGGCTTGGTGAGTTCACCCAGCAGTAGTGGTAGGACTCAGGAATGATGCCGTCTGGCTTGGTGCACCAAGCACTGTCCCTCTACAGTTACAATAAGGTCCTTCCTAGACGATGTGGCGGCCGCTGAGAAAAACGCTGTTTCGGAGAAAATCGCTGCTGAGCCCAAAGAGGTTCTGGCAGAGACAGCGACTGTTCTAGAACCTGAAGGCTCGCAGGAAGAAGCAGGGCTGCCTGCCAAGATCATGGAGGAGTTTATGAGGAAATCTCGGAAGAAAGACAAGCTGCTTTGTACCCAGCTTCAAGTGGTGAACTTCTTACAGACTTTTCTGGCTCACGAGGATAATACTGACCAGAACCCAGATGCTTTGGCTTCTGAAGATACAAGCCGACAAAAGGCAACTAAAACTAAGGAGCAGTGGAAGAAACTGAAGGCCACATACACGGACCATGTGGATGTCATCAAATGTGCCCTGTCTGAGGCCTTACCCCGGGTTAAAGAGGCTCACAGCAAGTACACTGAGCTTCAGAAGGCTTTTGAGCAACTCGAGGCTAAGAAGCGAGTCCTTGAGGGTGAAACTTCAGTTAGCTCAGAAGCAGTGGGTGCTGCAACAGAAGCGTCTGCAGAATCTGACCAAGATTTCTGCAGAGGTCAAGCGACACTGGAAGAGAGCTCTGGAGAAGCTGGATGGATCACACCAGGAACTCAAAACCTTGAAGCAGCAGGCAGGACAGGAACAGCAGAAGCTGCAGAGGAACCAGAGCTGCCTCCAGCTGCTGTGCTCACTGCAGAATAAGCTGGTCATCTCTGAAGACAAAGCTGAGAAGAAAGATGTCAAAGGGCACGCCCTTCCACCCAAATCTTAAAGACGAAAGATTGAGAAGAGAGCCGTACTCCAGCTGTGCCAATACCCTGCTTGGGCTGAGACCAGAGCGGTTCCTTCACTGTTGTATCTCCAGGCCTAGGCCTAGAAGCTTGTAGCCTCTGTACAATCTTTCCAAGCTGATTCAGTCTGGCATCTCTTGGCTTCTCACTGAACTGTTGTGTTTCATCTCATACTCATGTTGACAGTATATTCTGGCTGGTTGTGTCTTTACCTGTGTCTAACTTGCTGTCTCTGTAAGAGTGTACCAGTGAAATTGTTACACACATGCACGCACGCACACAGGCACGCATGCCACAACCACCCCTTTTTCTCGCTGATCTTCAATAGTCTCTCCTCTTGCCCTCTCCTTTTCTTTGTCTTCTCCCCACCAGATGTGGAAGTAACTATAGGCACCGGATGTAATCGTTGTCTCGGGGTTTACTGCTGAATAGGCTCACTCTGTAGTTCTTTCTGAACTCTGGCTGCCTGGTTCAACTCAGCTGTTCTGGTTCCAAACCCGTCTCCAAGCTGACTGATTCAAACGGGTCTATCTTGGCTTCTGACTGAATGGCTCTGCTTGGAAAGTCTGCTCTGAACTCCAGGAACCGAACTGTACTGACTGCACCGACCCAACTGAACTCTACTCCACCCAATTGATCGACTCTCTCCCTGTACTGCTCTTAAGGAGCCTCTCCTTCCAGCGCTGTCCTCTTGAGTCATGCTGCCAAATCTTTCTCTGATTCATCTCTTTGCCCCTTAATTAGACTGGCAGTTCCAAACGTGGCATTTAACATTTCAGTTGTACTCACTTAACACTACATTCAGAACTTGAGTCTATTGAATCCAGAATGTGAATCTATATCTTTGTGACTATGACCTCACTCCATTCAGTATTGTGTAAATTTACTTGGAACTCTCCAAGTAAACACTTGGTAATTACTCATTGATAGAACAGAAAAATGTTGTGTAGATACTAAATAAACTTGGCTATAAGATTTTAAAAAAAGGGGGGTCCTTCCTTCCCTTAACAGCTGTAGACCAGGTTTCTTCTGCTCACAGACACCAAGGACTCAATGATAAGCAAGTACATTCTGTCCTCTGTGGACCAGGAAGGCCCATCAAATAGTAAACACCAAATAAATGATTGTTTCTATTCAAATGTTTATTTGTGTGGTGGGTGTATGTATGTAATACACGTGTGCTCACATGTTCATCTGGTCCTTGCCTTCCATCTTATTTGAGGCAGGATGCAGCTGGTCTTTGCTACTTTGTGGGTTCTTTTCCCATCCTTTATCCCCTTAGCTTCACCCCATATCACTAGATAGGAAAAATGTGTGTTTGTGTGTGTGTGTGTGTGTGTGTGTGTGTGTGTGTGTGTGCGCGTGTGTGAAAGAGAGGGGGGCTAGGGAGAGGGAGAGGGAGAGGGGGAGAGAGAGAGAGAGAGAGAGATCCCTGAATCTAATTTCCTTTCTTTTGTTTCTTATTTGAGCATGATCACTAATCAGCCCTACCCACCCACCTACCCACGCCCTGACAACCTACAACCACCATACTGCCTATCAGGGTTCTAGCATTTATATAACCTCCGAAAAGTTCTCGGAATTTCAAACATCATACAACAATCACAGAAACAAAACCATGCCTCTTCTAGAACACGAAGCAAATCAGTCAGCTGCTACAGTCTGAAGCATGGGGTTAAAATGAAAGCACATTTTTAGCCAAAATTCAGGAATTCTCATTACAGCAGTATCTTTCTAGTTGTTCATTGTGATATCTATCCAGATAGATAGATAGATAAATAGATAGATAGATAGATAGATAGATAGATAGATAGATAGATAGACAGACAGACAGACAGACAGACAGACAGATAGATAGATAGATAGATAGATAGATAGATAGACAGACAGATAGACAGATAGATAGATAAAATTCCCCCTATCAGACTGACCTATGGGGCATTTTCTTCATTAATGATTGATGTGGGAAATCTTGGTGCTTTGTGGATGCCACCACAGAGCAGAAGGCCCTGGCTTGTATTAAAAACAAAACAAAACAAAACTAAAAAAGGTAGATGAGGAAGTGAAGGAGTGTGGAGGCAAGCCACTAATCAACATTATTCCATGGTCTCTACTTCAGTTCCGCCCTCCAGTTTCCTGCCCAGAATTCCTGTCCTGGCTTTCCTTAGTAATGGAGGGTGATTGGGATCTGTAAGCCAAATAAACCATTTGCATCTCATGTTGCTGTTGGTCATATTGTTTTTCACAGGAATAGAAAGCAGCTAGAACATGAATTTGTGTTCATGTGTTTCACTAACATATAGCTTTATTTTATATATATATATCTCTGAATAGAATGCCTAGCTCATGTAGAAACTGTGTGTCTAGCTCTGTAAGGAGTTATCAAAGTGTTTGCCAACCGGGGAGGAGGTCCAGTTTCTTTAGGTCTTGAGCAAAGCGTTTATTCTTTGAACACTATCATTCAACAGGCTATGAAGTGATAGCTCCATACAGTTTCTTTCTTTCTTTGTCAGTGAGGCCTGGTCTTGCTATGTAGCTCCGATGGGTCTCACACTCTCCATCCCCCTGCCTCAGCCTCTTGTTCAGAGATACAGATGCACAATATTATGCCTGGCCTTCATTGTGAGTTTTGGTGTGCATTTTTTCCATACACTTATTGATTCTTTACTACCATCCTTTACAAAGTGTCTGTTTGATCCCATAACAGTTTTTAATGAATTCATCATGATCAACTGAGCTTCATCCCAGGAGTGCAAAAACAGATTCATACTTCTCAATCAATTACACAATCAATTTGCACTTCTCTGTGCTAGCAAAAGGAAGAGGGAGAAATAACTGGATTATTTCAATAAATGAAATAAAAGTATTTGATAAAATTCAACATCTGGTGTGCGTGTGTGTGTGTGTGTGTGTGTGTGTGTGTGTGTGTGTGTGTGTTTAAAGACCCTATTATACTCAGATAAAAATTTATGTCTCATGAATATTGTACACCTTTCCAACACAGCTATTGAATTTCTTTGGAAATGTATTTTCATTAGACAGGCCTTGTGAGTATTTTGTCAAACTCACTCCTAAGTTTTTCATATTTCGATGTTAGTATAAATTGCTTTATCAATTTCACTGCCTGTCTGTTTTTTAAGTGAACACAGTTGGAAGACGGAGGCTTGCAACTTAAAGACTTTACTGTAAAGTTGGTGAAGACAGTGTGTTACTGCTCTGACAGTGGACACGTGTCAGTGAGACAAAACAGACTGCAGGAGAGACGACACACGCTCCACTGATTTTACACAAAGATGCCAAGGAAATTCAAAGGAAAGAAAACCTGTGCTGAAAATCTTGGGGAAATAGCTCATTATCCTCATTTTACCTCATAACTCTAAGGTAATTACAGTGAGTTATGAACTTAGACTTAAGACTAGAACTATGAAATCTTTACTCCAAAATAGAAAAAGGTTTTCAGAACAGAAAGACCTGTTTTTCATGGGTTTGCTTTTACACAAAAGAATTGTGTAGAAATCCTGAGAACTGGATTTTATCACAATTTGGCAGGCCTGTTCTTCAAAAAACAACATCATAAAGACAATTATTTTGAGAAAAAAATATATTTATGCTATTTAAAATATATCAATTGGAAGCTGGGTTTGGTGGCCCAGCTCTACTACTACCCAACAACCTGAAACATATTTACAAAGGAGCTTTATCTAAATATAAGATTTTACACACACACTCACACATACACATACACACTCACACACACACACACGTGCTCATGCTTATTAAGAAAGAGACATAGTAAAAGGTGTAGAAATGGCTAAACTTTGAATAAACTCTGGGAAGCGCAGATGAATCTGCAGAGCATCACCTCCTTCCCATTACTTGGCTGGTCCAGTACTGAACGTCATGGAACCCCAGGGTTGGAGAGGATTTGGAATGTGACCTGACCATGTTGAAAACAGTTCTTTCCTGTAAAAACTAAACACTCACTCACAATATGACCCTGGAAGCTACTCTCAGATAATCATCATCCATGAGAACCAAAACCACACCCTTTAGCGCACCATCTGTAAACATTTGTAACAGCTCACTTTACTATATGCTCTAATGGGATCCTGTCTGCACTCAGGGGGTGAACAAAAACATCATGGGTGCTGGGATGAACTTAGCAACAAAGGGACAGACCTTGACAATCTGAGTGAATGTCGCAGTACACAAGACTGTACAGGGCAGTCCCTTAAATCAGGGGTACCCAGGGTACTAGGAATTGCGGAACAGCTAAAATACTGGGTCGTTTCTACTCCACAAAATATCTTTTCAGATGTTAGTTTGGATATTGAAGAAAGGGGGAAGGTCGTCTAGAGCTGTGGGTAGGAAGAGGCTAGTTGCAGAAAGGGACAAGGAAATTGCAGTCCTCGTGTTTTCTATTTTGATTGCTTTGGTTGTATGTCAGGTGATGATATCTTTTCAAAAGCTATGGGGTATGAACATTTAACATATGTGTGCTTTCGCTTTTGAAACAGGATCTGGTAGAGCCTATACCAGCACCAGCCTTGAATTCTTGACACCTCAGTCTCCCGAGTGCTGAGAGCCACCATGCCTGCTGCTGTACTGAATCTATAGAATTCATTGCATCTGAATACATCAGAAGAACCAGACACAGAGACATGGGTCAAGATAACTTTTTATGAGTAATTTGTCTCTTTCTGATATGAAAATGAGTTCGACGTGAGTATTTACCCTCTGGGAAGTTCTTCTCTCCCTTGACAGCATGTTAGAAACTGCGGGATGCTGTGGTCTAGTTCTTCATTGTGCTGCAGAAAATTAAACAGGACGCAACGAAGATTCAACACAATATTTGTGTTTATTAGTAGAGTCAGAATGGATCTGCTAAGAGTAGTGGCACCTCACTGTGTGGATGTCACTTCCCTTTGTCAATTTGCAGAAAACATTCAGCTAAGTCCTCAGCTTGTTAAACCTGAAATGCAGTTTGTGGCTTTTGTGTTTTCCCCCTGTGAACTACTGTTAAATTAAACAGAATGTTAAGCATTCTGTTTAATTTGCAATGGCAGAGCAGGTTTTCTTGATGGCTTGGCTCCTTTGGGATGATTGCTGAGAGCCACGCTCAATATGAGAACCCGTGGGTCTGAGTCTCTCGATTAAGACAATTTGAGCCTCAAATCAGGGACAGCACATCTGAATTAGTGATGTTTCCACTCACCAAAATGTTCAGTAACATCTTCTCTAGGAGAGGTTAGTAGACAGCTCACATGCCTCCTTCTAACAGATACTTCACTGTGAGTAGAATGGTTTCCATGACCACAGACACTGCTTTGTAAGAACAGCTCAGCTGAACCCACAGGAGGGCAAAGAGAAACATCCTGAAGGGCTGCACCACCACCAGTGACTGAGAACTGTAGAGGTTTTCATTTTGGTATGTTTTTTTGGTTTTGTACATAGAGAAATGGACAGCTGAATACTCTACCAAATGTCCTAGTCCCTTGTAATGCAGAAATCTTTATCCCATAGCTAATTTTCATGAGCAGAGCACGAGATGTTGTACACAAAAGGGTTA
The DNA here is from genome assembly GCF_963924665.1 of Micromys minutus. Lineage (NCBI taxonomy): Eukaryota > Metazoa > Chordata > Mammalia > Rodentia > Muridae > Micromys > Micromys minutus. Next base: position 11,155,052 of record NC_137959.1, read on the forward strand.
ACCCTTAGCTCTCTGCATAACTCTGATCAAAATATCAGACATAAACAATTTAGAAGACGAAATTTATTTTGATGCACAGTTACAGAGATATAAGTTCATTATAGGTGGGAAGGTATTTCCAAACACTGCAGCTCACAACCTGGTAGGCTGGAAACAAAAAAAGAGATAGGAACAGAGTCAAAGACAAGACAATTTCAAGGACCCTGGTAACCTACCTCCTCTCCTTCAGTGTCTAAAGACTCTGGCACTTAAGCGCTGCAGCTAAGCTTTAACCCAGGAGCTTACTGGGGGTCATTTCATGTTCAAACATAACAGAGTCAAGACCAGGAACAGAGGGACTCAGTGGGTTGTACAATGTGGCTGAGCTTTAAGTAGGATGTTTAGCCCTGCTGATGCCATTTCCTCCCTAGTTTCTGCTATTTTCCCCTCTTTTGGTTCTCCAGCTTGAGGAGAGTCCAAAGGAACCCTCTCACATAAAGAAACAGTAATATCATCTTTACCAAAAATCTGGTATAAAGAAGAGAGAAAGTTTTGTTGGACATCCTGCTTGTAAAAAATTATCAGACACAGGAGTTATGTCTGAGTAAATAACTAGATTATTTGTGTGTTTGCACAAGTGTGAGTAAGTGCATGAGTGTGTATGTGCATACCTATGTGTGAATACCTATGAGTGTGTGCATACAGAAGTATGTGAATTTCTCTGTGTATGTTTGTGTGCTTATGTGTATGAGTATATTCCTCTGTGTGTGTGTGTGTGTGTGTGTGTGTGTGTGTATGTTTAAAGGTTCTGGCTCTTCCTTTGTGTACAACCCAGAATTTACACTTCTATTCCTCCTCTGGATAATCCTCCCAGAATTTCTACACATCTCTATTATCCATTAATAATACACAGTGGTTCTGCCTTCTCCCCTACCCCTAAGCTTGTATAATGATGCTCATCTAGGTGTTCAGCAAGCCAAATGATATCTGTCTTGTGATCGTCCTTTGTAGTCAGACCCGATTCAATAACCCTCCCTTGCACGTAAAACTTCTCTCAGAAACACTTCAGTGATAGAGAAATTCTAAGAGTTTCTCAGGCCCTAACATCTCTGAAATTAGAATGCAACTTACAAAAGAGGGCCTTTCACAATTTTAAGTTTTGATTAAATATGACACTTCTAGTTGAATACAAGGCTGAAAAAGTTATTACTAATATAAACAGGTACAGCCTTCTCTGTTTCAAGACGAAACAAATAATTAAGAAGCTATGACCACAAATATATTCGTCTTGACTCATTGTGATTCCATGTTAGCGAGGACAGACTCAGGCAGCTAGAAATAAGCACAAGACGCTGTCTCCTTGTCTGTGGTACAAAGGGTTTGTCAGCTTGGAGACAGAAGTCGGTGGGATTAAGACTCGTCTGGTGAAGAGATGGTTCTTGCAGTTTGATCCAGAGACCACACTAGTCTCTCCCCAGGGCCTGACTTTCCATGCTGAATTGTAATCTTTATCTGTTTTGATGGCATTCACAGCATTTCCCTTCCTGTGGAAATATAAACAAGTCCAAGTCTTCAATGTATAACGTTCACTGGCTTCCATTCTAATGCTAATACATCCTTATGGTTTATAGGCTGACTTAATCCCACAGTTTTGTTTTTTTTCCTTATATAACCCGGTGTCTCTCAGCTCCTCTTGTTCCTTTCTCATTAACATTCAGAAAACTTAAAGTTGGGAGAGGGCTACTGATTCTGTCTCTGGGTTTTTGGTTTTTGTTTTCCTCTTTGTTTTATAAGCATTTTCTTTAAAGTGTGATTAGGTCTTTCTACAGCTACTTGTCCTGTGTTAGGACATTTGGCACAGACTGAGCTTGTTTTTTATGACATATATCAATACTTTCCCAGGAGCATCTACCACTTCCCACCTTATTTTAGGGATTGTCTCTGGTATTAAGGGAATATTAACCTGAGTTCTCCACTGTTGTTAAAAAAAAAATCCCTTTCCTATAAATTTATGTGTATGTCATCCACATAAGGCTTTAAATATTCTATTACACCTGTGCTCTCACACACATTTAACCCATCATACACTTTGTATTTGAGATTATCTGAGATAACTTCCAATTTCTAGAAACTGGTTATAAAGTCTTTTAAGTGGCCATCCTGATTTTCAAGATTTTTGTGAAATAATAGTTACCATTTACTCGCAATTTTAATTTTGGCCTCTAATCATCAACTGCTTACAAAAATACACAATTTCCTGTATTTCCAAACCCTCCTGTTCTCTTTGCTGGAACAGTTTTGCCTTTGATGTAGGAAAACATCAGCAGCTGAGCAATTTTATTGCCTGTGTTAAATTGTATCTTTCTTTTTGCACAAACTATTTGAATTTATCCTTTGAAATATTCATCTATAATATCCTTGGATACACAATGAATCCTTAGGATATTATCCATTATCAATTCCTGCCTTTAATGCTCTAGTAACATTTTTATACTTGGCATTTTCAAACACTGTGTCAGGGTCTGGTACAGCTTTGTTCATAGCTGACATTAATATTTGATTTAGTAGAAAAAAATTAGTGAAGCTTTTTTCAGTGCCTTGTTTAATCTTTGAAAATGATATGGACTTTTCCCCTCAACTCTTCAACTTTGTCCCAAGCTCCTAAAGTCACTAAACGACAATGTTCTTAATAATGTCATCAATTGAATCTGTTTTTGTATATCAGAGCACCAGCCTTCACCCAGCAACTCACCTTTTACTGTATTCATTCTCTTGTTCTGTTTTGTGGTCCAATATTCACAGCTTCTTCCATTTACCATGTTACCCATACCAACTACTGACAAATTCCTTCTAGTCTTAGGGAGTAAAGCTATTCGAAACAATTACTTAAAATTTGTTTTACATAAGGCAAGTGCATCCCATATGAAATCATAGACTCTTTAAAAGGTCTTAGATCTATCATTTCTATAGGACAGCATCCCATCTCCCCATAACTTTGTTCCACTCTGTTTGCAGGCATGTGCTGTACCACTATTGGGAAAGCTGATGGTGATCTCTCAACCCAAGGCTACACCTCCTGTAACTCTGTCAGTGAGGTTGGTTTGAAATTAACCCTTTCTTTTAAAACAGGCTGTTTCTTCACATTTTCCTCCTGCTTTTTCAGCTTTCAACTGACCCAACTTCCCTCTGGCAGAGTGCCTTCCCTCTTTTCTCCTACAGGAAACTTCTGCTCACTGTGACTGAGTTTTTTTGCTCTCTCTTTTCTGGTGCTCCTGGTCTCCCAAACCTTTTCTTCCAACTGTTTCTAAAAATAAAATTTATGAAGAAGAAAAAGAAAAAGAGAAAATCCTTTCTGAGAGCAAGGTGGGAAAATTCTATCCCAGCAGTAGCAGCCATAATAAATTTTTGCTGGTGTCCTGAAAAAAAAAATCCACTTCTTCGTCCCTTCTATTTTCTTTATGGCATTTGAAATCAGATTTTCCATTCTGCTTTGCCTCACGTTGGGCACCACCTATAACTGGTCTTTGCTACTTTGTAGGTTCTTCTTTTTCTCATATTTATCTTCTCAGTTTCACTCCCTAACACTAGACAGGAGAGAAGGGCTAGAAAAGAGAAAGAACTCCCTGAATTTAACTTTATTTCTATTGTTTCATCTTTGCTAACAAACTGCAAACATCACCACAAAATAACCAAAAAAAAAAAAAAAAAACCCACTTATCAGGGACTCAGCATTTATATACTCTCTGAAAAGTTCCCAGAAAACCGTAAAGTTGCTGAAACTATCTGCAGCTTGCAAAACTACACCTCTACTACAGCATGGGGCAAATCATACTCACCTGCTAAGAACAGTCCAAAGCAGCTCCACACTCCCACATAAAGTGAAAGCATATTCTTACAGTATTTCTGTGTTCTTTTAAAGAAACCAAAATTCCAAAGTTTTCACTACACAAACACATATGTACATAGATGCATATGCACATATGCACTTACACACACAGGCACACACCATAAACATTCACAGACTAAAATACACATACACTCTTACAAACTCTGCCGTGTTTTTAAAAATAAAAAAATAACAAAAAATAGTTGGTACATCTGTCAACAAGGGAGGTCAAGATAGATTCCATTCCATAAAATACTTCATAACACTGAAATACAGGTGTGTTCAATTACATATATGTGACCACAAGGCAAAATTACTAAGATAGATAACTGAATGTCTAAACTGAATATAGATACAAAAACAGAGAAATGCCATTTTGTACAACAAAAGGCTTTGTATATCTGACTATAAATGCAAAATGCAGCCTAGCAAGTTTGGTATGCACTACACTTCAGAGACCAGTTCTTGGAAGTCAAACAACACTGGAGAATAGAGGTAGAAACGTGTGGATAAATGTTACATAATAGCTACTGTTATTTCTTTATGCTATTAACTTTTAACCCCGAGAATCCAGATGAAAATTACCTTTTATAATTTGTTGATTTATTTATTTGTTTTGTTTTTGTTTTTAAGGCAAACTCTGGTCATAATTTGCTCACATACCTTTTTAACCCTGAGCTTAGATGATGACAGCATCTGTTGACTGCAGGCTTTTGTCTCTTGTTAGACATTCTATACTCTGCCTAATAAGTCAGAACTCTCCCAGTCAGAACTATGAAGAATGAAAGTATAAGCTAGCAAAGCCATCAGAGGGGGCTGGAAATGGGGTGGGATGGGAGAGGTGATACCATGCCTCTTGGTGGTAGTGCTGGGCTTTGAAACAAGTCAAATTCCAATTCATGCTTAGTTGCTCCCGTGACTTAATAAATGGCCCATGTTGTCTTCTTTTCACCAAGTGGATTAGAGACAACTCATCAGTACTTAAACAGAGGAACAGTACAGAGTTGCATGTGATGAATAATCACATTCTTCTCAGTACATTAACTGAAAATTTCTGACTTTGGTGTTCTTTTCCTGGAAAAAAAAAAAAGTCCCAGAGCAGTGTTTTAATACCTGTAACATTTGTATTGAAGTTATATTTAAAGGATGCTATAATGAGAGCTTTGCACTGTGAGTCATTAGGTTCTCCATAAAGAATGGGTTCACTGAGAGAATATTACATGCCATCACTTTCAGCGTAGGATGGGCAGCTCCTCATGAGTCACCCTGGACAGTAGATGACAGACATCTTCATTATTCTCTGCGCCGATGACTCACTCTGAGCTTCTTGATGAAAAGCATCACTGGTTTTTATTTCTTTACTATGTGGTCTGGTTGAGTAAGCCAATCACGAGGAATATAGCACACTGTTTCGCAAGTTATGGGTGCTTGGATGAGTTACTCACTCACTCACTTTGAACTTCATTATAATTTTTTAAATTATACAAGATAGTCATGTCTGGATGCTAAAATTAAGAGTTTGTACAGGCTGGGGAGATGGCTTTTCAGTAAAATGTTTGCCCTGCAAAAACATAAGGACCTGAGTTTAATAACCAGAACCCACATAAGAAGCCCAAGTTCGGTGATGTGTTTGCAGTCTCAGAACTAGGGAGGCATCCAGACTAGTTGAGATGGGTAACAATGGGTCCCAAAGAAAGACTCCATCTCAAGAAAACAAAACAAGACAACTACCCAAATCCAAACGAAGTAGATGGCCTCTAAAGAATGACCCTTAAAGTTGACCTCCTATGTACTAGCACACACATACATGTATGCACACACACATACAAACACTGACACACCGTGTGGAGCTCAAGTAAGCCAACCAAATATAATCTGCACAAGTGACTTCAACCAAACCTAAGAACTACTTAGCAGGACCCATTCTGAATGGTCAGCCTGCAAAACTGTAAGCTTCATAAATGGTGGTTGTTTCAAGACACTATGATGCTTTGTTTTTTATTTCAGCTGGGTTAAGAGATTTCCAGATAAGATGTTTCTCTGTATGTCTGTGAAGGTGCTTCTGAGAGAAGCCTTCACTAGGTGGATAAACATTACTCAATCTGTTAATGAAATCGAGACTCTCCAATCATACCCAATCCTATTGTAGTGGCTTGAAAATGCTTGGCTCTGGGACTGGCAGTATTAGGAGGTGTGGTCTTGTTGAAATAGGTGTGTTACTGTGGGTGTGGTCTTTAAGACCTTTGTCCTATCTGTCTAGAAGCCAGTCTTCTTCTGTTTGCCTTCAGAAAATGATGTAGAACTCTTAGCACCATGTCTGCCTGCCTAGATGCTGCTATCTTTCTCACCATGATGGTAATGAACTAAACCTCAGAACCTATAAGCCAGTCCCTATTAAATGTCTTTTATAAGAGTAGCTTTGGTTATGGTATCTCTTCACAGCAATGGAAACCCTAAGACATCTATGTTTTAAAAGGGGAAAAGGAACTACAACTAACTGATCATATCCACGTGACCAACCCCCCAATAAAGATCCCTGCACTTGCAGTTTCTGCAGACACATCTTGCTCTCAGTATCCCTTCCCCTGGCTGTTCAACTGTTTTTTGAAGAATCTCTTACAATATGTGGGTGAAGGGTTTGCTGGACTTCAGTGAGTCATGCCAGCAAATGACTACTGGCCATATACAAGAGTCACCAGAACCTCTAACTACATGGCCTGTAACTGGCTTCTGAAGTAGGCGTGATTTGGAATGTAGTGGTACCTGGCTCTATCTCCAGGAAATACCAGAATTGAGTTTATTGTAGGATACCCAACAGGTGCTGAAAAATTGACGTGTAGCCACAGATCTGTTCTGCATTGAATATATAAGAGAAAATATTTTGTTTTTATTGTTACCCAGAGTTTGATTTTCCTGTGTGGGGTTTTAGAGGGGACTGTAAGATCGGCTTGCTTTGAAATAAAACACTGTGTGTGGTGTTATCGGCCTTTACTATAGTAGAACTTACATGGGGGCTGTGTGGACATGACTCGGAGGTACAAACTTTATGATACCTGCCCAAGCCCAGTCCATTCTCTTTGCAGTCTGTTATGTCATTTTGGAGGACTGGTCATCATCAGTGTGAGAATATCAGGGTTTTCTACATTCCTAGCTTATGGCCCATTCTTAAGGGTCCTTGCTCATCACCAGATAAGAAGCCTAGGATGAAACAGCTTGTCATTTTCTCCCATGCTGGGAGTTAGTAACTTTTAAGATAGGACTGTGGGGAAAATTATAGATTCGGGGGATCTTTACCAGAAGTAAAGGACTGCATGTGTATATATGCATACATATTAGTTACAGGAGGCTAATGCCAGCCTTCCGGTTCCTCAAACTGTCTGGTGAGATTGAATCCAGTTGACCATAGCAACAATTAGTCCAGTGGCTTGGCATGTCTTCCTTTCTTTCATGTTCTCATTCTTGTTTATGGTATCACCTCAAATAAACTACCAATACCTAAGCCTTTGTCTCAAGACATACAAATACACTTACCCAAAGTTTGGAGCTTCAATTTTCTTCTCACTTGTATTGGCCAGGGACCCTTAGAGGAATGGAAGCAATAGAATGACTATGTTTTAAGGGGATTTATTAGATTGGCTTAAACTATTTGTGCTGTGTCCTCCAACAGTAGCTGTCTATGTGACATAGCTGCTCAATCTATGTGGCCGCAGGAGTCCCTGTCCAATGACGAAAGTCAGAAGGAGACATGGAGAATCTTGGGTCTTCAGCCTGTGTCGAAAGGTCAAAGAAGCTGGGTTCTAATATCAGGGAAGGACAGAAGCAAAGACATTAATAGAGTGGACACACTCACCAGTAGGAAGCAAAGGTGAGGAGGAAGAAAAGTAACATATTTTTTTTCAGACCTCTTTGTATCCAGAAATACCCCCATGGACCTGACCCAAGCATGTTGACATCCAAGATTAACCAATACCTCAGTGAAGAAACAATGCATGTGAGCATGTAATCTTTTTTTTTTTAACATGGCATGTCTCAATTTACTTTCTTTTCACTATGATAAAGTACTCTGACAAAAGAAACTTAAGGGAGAGGGTGTTTATTATGTTTGTTTAGGTTATAGTTGAAGCTACAATCCATAGTGGTGAGGAAAATCAAGGTATCAAGGGTTTGAAGTGGCTGCTCACATTGACTTCACAGTTAAAAAGCAGTGAATAGTGAATTCTTGTGATCCATTGCCCTTTCCACTTAATACAATCCAGTATTCCTTTGTGCAGAGAATGCTCCACCCACAAATAATATGGGTCTTCCTACAAAGAATAACACTCTCATGACAATCCCCAAGAGGTATGTTCAGGGGCCCAAGCACCCCAGTGTGCTTCTAGATTCTATCCAATTAGCAACATTGATCATCACAATAAAATATAGGCACAAACACCTGTATAAAACATATATTACTGCATAAAACTAAATTATGTGTGTATGTATGTATTTATGTATGTGTGTATAATCTATCTATACTCTATCTTATCTGTCTGTCTATCTATCTATCTATCTATCTATCTATATCTATCTATCTATCTATCTATCTATTCATTTAGCTATTCATCTATACATCCTGACACATTGTAGATGTTTAAGAAATAGTGATTTCTTCCCAGGAAAAGAATATTTTTCTTCTCAATCCTGGCCCAGATTTTCTAGCTCTTCTGAGATTGTCTTTCTCTGCTTTTTGCCCCTGGAGCTGTGTTATGTAAGCAGAGGCACAGAGGTACAAGGGAGCTTTACTTAACAAAGCATGCCTTAGCACTTAGAATTCATCATTTGACCTTCAGCCTCCTGTCTGCTGCATCTTGCAACTCTGGATTGTGTGAAGAAGAGTAAGCTTTCCAGAAAGAGCAGAGGCAGCATGCCCGGTCTCCCCATGTCAGCCCGACTTGTAGGGAAACACCTGTTCAGATCTTCAATTAGCAAACCTGCTTGGGGATCAGACACTGGTTTTCAGAAGCCATTAGCAGGAATTCCAATGAGAAACACTGTTGTGTGTCAGCATGAGGGACTGTGGTTGTGTGCTTGGAGTCACCTTGGCAGATAAAACTAAGCTTTTGCATGGTGACTACATTGTAGCTAGTCTAATTTCTCTTCCTTCTGAATGGCTCATGTATCTCCAGGTGTTTCTTTGACAAGAATGTTTAGATGTTGTCTTAGTCTGTGTTTTATTGCCTTGGAAAGACGCCACAACCAAGGCAACTCTTATAAAGAACAACATTTAATTGGGGCTGGCTGACAGTTTCAAAGGTTCAGTCCGCTATCATCATGGCAGAAAGCATGGCCGTATTCAGGCAGACAAACATAGTGCTGGAGAAGGAGCTGAGAGTTCTACATCTTGTCCCGAAGGCAACCAGGAGAAGACTATTTCTTCCATACTGTGAAGGGAAGCATAGGAAGGGACCTCCAAAGCCTACCCCACAGTGACACACTTCCTCCAACAAAACCACACATTCTAACAGTGCCACTCTCCATGGACCAAGCATATTCAAACCACCACAGACATCTTGAATAGAACAACTACTTTCTGGGATTTCGGTGCAAACATAATGGAGTATAAGGAAGAGATAACAGATCCAGAGACAGAGAGACAGAGTGAGGGAAAGGGAAAGAGGTGATCACTTCCATCTATGTTGAGAACTCTATTCTCAGTCTTTAGTGACAATGCTAACCACATATATTTCAAGTACAAGTCTCATTTTCTTCCTTTTAAATAGAAGAGGACTTTTGGTTTTTATTTTGGGTTCGTGTTTGACTGTTTTGTTTGGATTGTTTGGTTGGTTGTTTTGGCTTTTATTTCCAGACTGCTAGAGTTCATAATGGTAGTGTGGCAGGGCATGGTAGGCAGTGTCTACCGAAGAGAGCTGACCACATCTTTCACTCACACGCTGGAAACACAGCGTGCATTGGCTTTTTTTTTTTTTTTTTTTTTTTTTTTTTTTTTTTTTTTTTGTGGCTGTCTCCCTTTCCTTCCCAATGCTTTTAGGACACTTTAAAGTTAAGCTTTAATGGAGCCTAATGCCAGAAACACGAGGGAAAAAGTTGATGGCCCGAGAATTACATTTTCTGTGCAATTAACCTCTGTGGTAGACAACTTAGTCCCAAATTTGCCAGTGGGAGGAAGCAGCCTTTGATACAGAGATGGCACCAATAAAGACTGGGACAGCAACATGGCTCCCAAAAGATCTCCTTGTGTAGCCCCAGACACCAGGCAGAGGAGACTGGTTTCCATTTCACAGATGAGAACCTGCTATGAAATCAAGTGAAGAGAGGAAGTGTCGCCTGTTGAATTGCCTTAACAAAAAGCATTGTCTGGAACACAAGGTCCTGTGGCTGAGAAGTTGTCTAGTAGAAGACAGGTGCGAAAATGTGCTTTTTCTGATTTCTGGTTACCCCACGACGTCCAACCCACTCCTAAAGACATTTGTAAATTCCCATGCTGTGCTAAAACCACAGCAAATAATCTTTGAGTGAATTTTATGTGTCAGAAACTGTTACATGATATACAGGCATAAGAAAAAAATTAGGGTCTCCTTGCAGTTAGTGGGATAGATACTGAGCAAACACATAAACATATCACTGTTGTGATGAATGAACGACCTGAAAAAACAAAATGGCATCCAAAGAGCATCATACACAACATGGTACTTAAGACAGGTATCTCTGAGGGCTATCCTCAGACATTTGAGGTGAAATCTGCAGGAGAAAAGGACTTAGGGTCTAGAGGTTAGGGGATATCTCCTGGCAAATGGAATGGCATAAATGACACCTTGAGATAAGCAAGGTTTCTATTTGTTCAGGAGAAATTGCGGTTGGTATGATGCAGCGGTGGCACGTGGAGACTGAAAGGGTGTGTGTTCCGATCCTTAGAGGCCCCACTGACCTCAACAAGAAGTCTTACTTTCTCCACAGGCCATGTGCAGGCTTTGGAACGGTGTGGTTTGATTGGAAGTGTCTGTGCCTTATGAGCCACTCACTGCTTGACTATGGGGCATTTGAAATAGTCACTGCATTAGGCGGCAGAGTTATGAAGGGTTTTATGAAACAGCTGAAAGAACATGTTTATCTCTTAAGAACCCACTATGGCTAAAGTTTGGAGACTTGTCAGGGCCAGTAATATATACTGGGCACCACTGGAGACTCAGGCTCAAAATATAATCCGCAGTCTCTGGGCCTCAAAGACTTACTGTCCGGTGGAGGCTACAACATTTAGTCAAGATCAGATTGAAAGATAAGTTGGGCTTTCACTTAAACACATTCTCTCTACTGTATTTTTCTTTTCAGACCCGTTAGCAGAGTGGTACAGAAGCAGACAATCCTACACACCTTCCCAGGCATGCACTTTCATTAGGTGTATGCTGAGATGTTGTTTTTCAGAGCTTTCCAAAACATAGACCAGACACTTTAAGTGGTACAGGGGATGGTTTAGGGCAATATAAGCCTAGCATTACAAAATGTAAAAATTTATCAAAGGAATGTCATTTCCTTTTGTAACTTCTCTCGGATGGCAGAAGAAAGTTCCAAGTTGTTATAAACTGGCTCTGAACACTAGCTACTGCTAATCTCCATTTCAAACAGAGAATAGGTCTTAATCTTCCAGCCCTTGGCAGGCAACAGAATTGAACTAAATAACATTATTTTGTGTTTCTGTTACAGTTACTTTCTCTTTTTAAGATAATTTAGATATTTTCAAAACCACGTGAAGCTTGAAGAATTCAAATTCACAAATTTTTCTCTAACCAATGGAGAATAAGTTTTAACAAGACCCATCCCCCAAATTATTCAACAGTGTGATTCTTGCCAACAAGAACATTCTTTTCATTACCACAGCATAGCTATTAAAATGAGGAAATTTTCATTCAAGCTGCAGACCCCCCTGGAGTTTAGCCAATGGCATCGCTTGCCCTTCAGAGCAGAATGATAATGTGCTCTTGTCCCGTGCCTTCAGTCTGCTCCAGCGAGGAGCTTTTTAGTTGTCCCTTGACCTTTACAACTTTGACACTTAAGAAATCACGGACTAGTTATTTTGTAGAAAGCCCCTCAATTTACATTTGTCTGGTATTTCTTCATGATTAGAGTCATATTACAGGAGTGAGAGAGATGGCTCAGTGGGAAAAAAAAGCACTTGTTGTTCTTGCAGAGGACACAGGTTCATTTCTGAGCACTCGTATGGTGGCTCACAGCTGTCCATAACTCTCGTTTTGGGGAATCTGACCCTCTCTTGACTTCCACAAGCACTAGGCACATACTCTGTATAGAAATGCAGGCAAAATACTCACACATATAAATAAAATAAAATTACACATCTTAGGCATAGTACCACAGAAGAGATGCTGTGCCATTAGCATTGTCTCCTGGCAAACGTTATATGATGCTCCTACCATTGACTGGGAATGCTTGGCAGAGGGAGTGTCTGCTGGATTTCTCCATGATAGAGAAAACTGCTCTGGAATCTTCTGTTATAGAAAGGAATCTTAAATCTATAACGTTCTGTTTTCATGAAAGCTTGAGGGCTCATTTTAACATCCGTTTGTATTTCTCAGATACATTGATTACTCCTCCACTGGTTGCCAAACAGGGAAATTATACTTCCATCATTCTTTTGGCTGAGAGACAAGTCTTCATCTTTCCCCCCATTTACTTGTTTTGACCTGAGTGGACTCATAAATTACTGATATTTAATGGTTCATAATCTTATACTCTTAGTAGCTATTTTGATATTCATTTTTCTTCAGATCTGACTAACAATAGCTTCTCTGGTGTTGGGTTTCCGTAAACCCCACCCCTCAGTTACCTGGCAACAGCCAGGTATATACCCTACCCTTCAGTTACCTGGCAACAGCCATGTATGCTCTGCCCCAGTGACCTGACACTATAAAAGGGGCTGCTTGTCCCCTCCTCTCTTTCATGCTCTTTCTCTTATTCTCCTGCTCCCCCTTGCCCCTCTCTCCCTTCCCTTCCCCCCTCTCTCCACATGCTTATGGTTGACCTCTATTCCTCTCTTCTCTCTCTCTTTCTGTCTCTACTACCCTCTTAACTCCCCCATGACCTGAATAAACTCTATTCTGTACTATACCATCATGTGGCTGGTCCCTCAGGGAAGGGATTCCCAACATGCCCGCCCAGAGGCATCTCCCTTGCCCCCAGGTCTTGCTGCACCTCCATGGGCCATATGCCCCCCACTCTCTTCATCCTTTTTCCAACATTGGTGCCGAAACCCAGGATGTCATCTTTTAACAACATTGGTGTCCTGTGATTTCCGCATGACTGAAAATTAGATTTCTTTTTTTTTCATTGGTGCCGTGACTCTGAGAAACTGTAGCTTCACATCCCGACGCTCACTAGCCTAAATTTCAGAGAACTGGTAAACTCACCCCCCACGTTGGTCAGAGTAGTCTACTTGTTGACAGAGAAAAGTTCCTGAGCTTAAAACTACCCCTCAGGACAGATGTTTTTACTGACTCTCATTTTAGGACTTTTGCCCTTGGGTAAAATTTCCCTCCCTCCTTTTACTGATGCCAGGCTGGACCTGGATAAGCCGCTCTCATTTTGGAGCACCAGCTCCATGGAGCACGGCTCCTGAGTGTAGCCCTATTGCTCATAGGGGCAGTTATCCCTACTCTCACCCGCGGGTCCTTCTTCACCACTGTTTGTCCCTATTTCCTGGGACCCTTTGGTTTAATTTACAGAAAACAATAAGCTGCACTCCATTGCTAGAGATCCAGAGTATAGGTTCCCTGTTCCGCTGCCTGTTGCCTGATTTGCTGTGTGAAGAGCGGGTCTGTCCCTGCCCCTAGCCTCCCTCTTGGGACTCTGTTTGCTAGACCTGACTGTTCCCATCCCACATGTGCTTTCTCCATCCCAGACTCTGTCCCAGACTCTTTCTGTCTGCTTCTAGCTTCAGCTACTGCCTTTGATTATGGTTTTGTTTATACCCCCTGGTTCTTGAGACATGGCATCTGCTCCCGAGGGAGGTGCGGCTTTGGTTGTTTGGGACCCAGCTATTTTCCCTACCCACCGAGGGGCAAGGAAACGCCTGGCCCACATGGCGGGGATCCAGAGCTAACCGCCCGGAGCCAACAGAGCCAGAGCGTACAGAGCCAGCCAGCAAGCGGGCATCTGGGAGGCAGAGGCTTAGCCCAAACATGCACGTGGTCCCCTGCCATCTTGGACAGCTGCGCCCGTAGCACCGTAGCACCGGTACTTCCCTGTCCACCGAGGGGTGGGGCGGCGCCAGCCCATTGCCAGAACCATTAGTCCAAGGCTTCTGCCTGCCAGGAACCTGCCCTAGCCTTGCTCTGCTGCCACAGAGCCACGCCCCCTTCCCATATGTGAGCACATCCCGTGCATCAACTCCACTCTCTCCTGTGTGCACTAGGACCTGTCACAAATACAACGCGATGTTTTACTCCTCTTTACTATTTTCAATCTTATTCTGTCTTTATGATTTTCTAGTACTGCCATTAAGTTATAATGTGCTCTAACCGATAAAGCCCTCAATCTTGTCAGAAATCGGTTAATCATTAATATTTAAGTTATGACTGGCAGAATCTCTCAAAGCCTTTGACAATTGACCCCCACAAGGTCTCAGAAGATATAAATGCTGCTTCAAGAGGCTACCTAGACTGTGGTGTGATAACCACTGAGAAACAAAGTGGACAAGGCTGGATACTGGAGTCAAATGATTTGTCTAAAGCAAGGTGAGTCATTTCTTGTGTTATGTATCCATCCACTCCACAGAAAAAGGGCCCTGCTTCTTCTGGGCTCGAAAGCCAGACCGATGCATCTAAGCTGCTGCAAAGACAATGGAGACCTATAAGAACTGTTGGCTGACAGACTCTATCATTTTTTAATTGATATGCCTGCTAGATTGAAGTTTTATTTATTCTGAGCCAGATTTCTGACTACATTGACAGCTAAGGTAGTTGCAGCCTGACAACTAAAGAAACAGACTTCTATTTTCTAACAACTAGTTCAGATATAAGCTCTTTCAGATATGACTGGTTTCTTTCTTATGTAAACTCAGGTTCCATTAATGCTTCATGTTTCCTCTTGCTAAACTTCCTTTTCTACTACATGATCCAAATATAAAATTCTTACTCCTTCTGCTCCACAAAAGCTCATAGTAAAAAATGTGTATGTTGTTAAGTCACGTTGTTATCTCTTTTATAAACGTATAAGCTACAGGAAGCCCACTCAGATCTACCTCTCATGGACCAAATAAGGCCCCACCCAAATCAGTACATCTGCCTTATCAATCTTGTTTCTACATTCCTTAAATGACAGATGCAAAAAAAAGAAAAATCTAACCAAGCAATTAATCAGTTCCGGTTACAGGACTACCAGCTACTGTCCATGTAGGACATTTGCCAGATGGACCCCGATGGTGAAAGCCAGCTACACCCCTATGATGCCCCAAAACAGCAGGAAGTAGCCAATGAGACTTGGCGCCCCTGTTCCCCTTTCACCATCAGCTTCCTCCTCCCCCTTTTCTCCTTTTTATTATATAAAAAAAGGAGAAATGGCAGCATTAGGACCACTCCTGTAAAACTTTTCTTTCTTCTAAATGTACTTAGTCTCTACCTATAACGTGTACATACGTGTGTCAATCTCCTCAAGTCCAGGTGCTCATCACATCTAGAACAGCTCCAGAGAAAACAAATGCTCATCACATCTAGAACAGCTCCAGAGAAACAACCTACAGATGCTTCTTCTGTGTCTTCTCTCGCAGACACAGATGCTTTTATTGGGCCTGTTCCTTCATTCTTATCCTCAGATGGTTCCACAGACCCTGGAAAACAAGGAAACAGCCAACTCTAAGACTGGACAAACATCCCCACTCCCACTTTTCTAGACTCTCTAGAAATGCTACCCCAAAACAAGCATGCAGCAGTCAGATTACAAGGACCCTGATCCACCATAACCTCTAATTTTTTTAAAAATTAAACCAAAATGGGGAATATTGGGTTTCTGTAAACCCCACCCCTCAGTTACCTGGCAATAGCCAGGTATGCTCCACCCCAGTGACCTGACACTCTCCCCCTTACCCCTCCTCTTCCCTTTCCCTCCCCCCTCTCTTCACATGCTCATGGCCAGCCTCTACTCCTCTATTCCTCTCTCTCTCTCTCTCTCTCTCTGCTTCTACTACCCTCTTAACTCCCCCATGACCTGAACAAAGTTTATTCTGTACTATACCATCATGTGGCTGGTCCCTTAGGGGAAAGGAATGCTCAACGTGGGTCCCCCAGAGGCATCTCCCTTGCCCCCAGGCCTTGCTGCACATCCCCCCCACCACCACTCTCTTCATCCTTTTCCTAACATTGGTGCTGAAACCCGGGACATCATCTTTTAACAACATTGGTGCTCTGTGTGAGGAGATTAGATTTTCTCATGACCGGATATCTCTTTTTCCTTTCATCTGGTCTCTCATCTTTAACCTGCCCCTTCGTTCTTCAAGGACTTTCTTGCTTTGGAGACAGTTCTCCAGATCCTTTACTGTAACTTCTGACAGAGTCACCCTCCATGGTATCTTGGCAAATGAGAACCGGTATTGCTAGCTGGCCCTTTGCTATTCAGATGCGACTGTCTTCAAGTCTTCTCAATTGTCTTTATACACACATATATCTACAATTTATGCAGGTGCACATATATAAGAACACATCTATAAAGGCACACATGGTTTCTGTTTTTAATGGCCTCTTCACCTTTTATAAACTCATGCTAGCTCCAGATCAACACCTCAGTCTCAGTTTCTCTCTTTCTATATTCTTAACTCCCTTTCCAACAGTGAAGAGTCTGGTTTCCATGAGCAATAATATAATTCCTTCTTGGCTCTATCCCTGTACCTTCCCCAGCCACAGTTAAGCTTCCATGGCTCTGACACCAGCCTATGGGTCATCTCCCCTCCATCCCACTATGTTTGGCTATCGCTGTCTTAAATTCTCAGTGTTGGTTCCAACATCTTTGCAGCGTCTGTCAAGTTCTGCCACTTGCTCTGTCTCTCAGACTATGTACTTGGCATCTCTGTATGCCTTGTTATTTGCTTCCTGGCATGGCAAGTCATGTAAAAGAACCTTGGTAAATAGTGTGGTGGCCAGGTGTCAGGAACAGACAGCATCAGAGCACTGATGGGTCTCAGTCTTCCAATGGGTCTAGGACCCAGACTGTGGACCACAAGAGCTTCTGAGTATTCTTCTCATCCTCAGTGAGACAAGGGGGACAGACAGTGTAAGCAAGAGAGTGAGGCTTTGGCTGTACCAAAACACTTGTCTGTTGTTCCCTGATGGAAGGACAAGGAGATTGTTCTCCAATGTTTACTGTGAGAACTTAACAGACCCTCTAGAGGTAAAATTCACAAAAATGTGGGGACCACTATGCCTAGGTTTCCAAAGAGTTTAATTCTCTTGTGCACACTGAGGCTCTCACAATTGCCATTCAGATTTTCCTATTCAAGTACGGAAGCCACAGAGGTTCAGCTCACAGGTTTCTGCAGAGGTGGATTTGAGCCTCTGTATTCACCTGTATCTCACCTCTAGGTTAATGAGCCAAGGCCTATTACGTGGTCTGACTTGTAAATCTAAGGAAGGTTATGACGTTTAAGCTTGTTCAGCCTCCTGTCTCAACAAAGTCACAACTTTTAATCTCATATGTCAGACTGGTAACAGGAAGTATAAAATTCATCTTATAAATATGTCTATATGTTATTGATATAATTAGTATTCTAAGCTTAAGTTTAGGAAACACTTCTGTGGCCCAAGGAGACTGGGGTAGAATCCGTGTCTGTTTTAACCACTTGCAAATGTATATGTAGGTCTTTAATCACACAGAGTCCACATGTATATTTCTTGGGCCATCTGTCCCCGAAACAAAGGGCCAGCTCGGTACAAGGCTGTCAGAGATGATTTATGAGCTTCTGCGTTTGAGGACACAGCTGCTCCAGGTTGCACTGGCTCAACTCCCGGGGGCAACATGCTGACACTTGCCTCTTCTGGGCAGTGCATACCTGTGTGGCCCTTCTCCGGATCTTAGGGACCTGCTTTCTCTTCCAAGCCCACTCTGCCCACGTGACCCCCTTTCTCCTGAGCTGCTTAGAGAAGGCCCTCTTCTTGTAGGCCAGCTCAGTCTAGAGAGCCATCTCTCAGCAGGGATGGTCTATATCCCCTCAGACAATTGTGAGGCTTATCTGGGTACTTACTCAATATCTACTTTCCTGTTGGTGCCTCTGTTCTTCTCACTTTACAGGCATTTGTTTGTCTTGGAAGTGTGGGAGGACAGAGGTTGAATTTCATGCCATAATGGCGTGCTACAAATGTGCATGTATGTGTGTGCATGTGTGAGTGATTGCATGCATGTGCTTGAGTGTGGGGAGAGTGTTTCATGAACAGGAAGTAAAACATGAGTTTTCTTCTCACCATCCTTTGGATGCATGAATCAAGCACTGCCCTATCAGCGCCCCCTCTCTATTAGGGGTGTGCCACATTGTAAAACTTGAAGACTTCCTGTAGCCTTGTCTTACCTTGACTGACCAGGGGCTAAAATGCCTCCTTTTCAAGTCCAGTTTAGTCAGGGCACATGGAGGAGATGAGTTCATTTTCTCTCTTCTTTGACCTTGACCGTCAGTAAAAGCTGGAGGGACCATCGCAGTTGGATCCTTGACACTGGATTAGGGAGTGGAGTGAAGCCCCGTGCCACGCCTGTTCCTCTCATCTCCTAGTAGGTCTCTGAGTCCCTGGTGCTTTCGTTGCACTGTTTTTCTTTCCTGGGGGGGGGGGACATGAACATGTGTCTATTTGTCCCAGATAAGGCACCGACAATAGAACAAGACAAATGATTCTGAGTCTAGTGTGGTTGTAAATGTGTGAACTGGAGTTATTTATAGGAGCACGGGAAACTTATAGCTGTTTACACCATCAAAGAGGGCACCCTCTCAGTAGCCTTGAGACAGTCATGCTCTGCCTGATGGTGTCTGGTAGAAGGAAGGTAAGCTGTGGTAAGTCCACAGCTGCTTTGATGTCAAGACAGCAACAGCCTCACCACGCCCAGAGAGCAGCATACACAGCAGTCCCTCATGATTTTTCTCTTTCCGCTGAAGACAGCAAATCTCTTCCCACTTTTTTTTTTTCTTTAAAAAACCAAGATGCTGAGTGATACAGCCCTTGCCTTTGAGGCAAGAAAAATAACCCATCCAGAACAGAGATTATTATGATTAGAAAGCACGCCAGTGCTAACTCAGTGCCTAGATATGAAAATTAAATTTACAGAAAACTTTGAGTGTGCCAGTCCCTGGGATAAGCAGTTGTGGCCCTTAGCTCATGAGTTTTCAGGGTAATTCTGTGAAGGCCAGATATCTGTGCTAGGGCATAGGGAAGGTAGGAAACCCATCAAGTCCACAGAACTAGGCTCTGCTTCTAGGTCAGGCCACTAACATCTTTATAAATTCTCTTTCTTCTCCACTGCCTCTTCCTAGTCAGTTAAGCTTTGAAGGCTTAAGTGTGGGAGGCAGCCACAGGAACCATGATTGTGGGACACTGCCTTCAGGTAAGGTCCCATGAGCCCTTTCTCTGTAAATTCTGGTAGTAATCTGTTGGAGAAGCCAAGCAGTATTGTGTCGGCTTCTTTCTCCCTCCGAGGAATATGGCCACAAAGCCAGGCGAACTCGGTGGAGGAAGACAAGCTACTCATAGGCTAGAGGCTTCCTGAAGATACAACTCAGGCAAAATAGTGCAGCCCGAAATGGGAACACTAAATACAAAGCAGCAAGAGTCTGTCCCTGAAAGGATGCCTGAGAGGCCCCGGAGCAGTTCTCCGACATTCCTGAGGTCTATAATGCCCCTCCCTATAGCAGCACCCATTCTCTGACCTTCTGTGACATCTGCTTTGACAAAACCTGAAACTCCAGACGAGAGGACCAACTTAGAAATAGGTTTCTAAAAGTGGGATCCTGGAAGAAGAAATTGAAAGGAGTCTCTGCCAATCAGCCCCCAACTGCTTACAATCAAAGCAAGGTATATGTTCCTCTTTCAGCCTAAGAGCCTTGCAGTTGGGCATGCCCATAGCCTGGCCATCACCACCTGATCTGTGTTGTATGCTGTGGAGCAGAGGGGAGAAAGGTAGGGGGGCTGCTCTGTCCTGAAGAATGGGGGGCGGATGTTGTACCGTCCAGGAAAGGGTCAAGTCCAAGCTCTTGCCTTTCCCTCCTGGGGCGAGCGCTCGGGTTATTGAGCTACAAATGTTAACTGGGTCCGATGTGACTTCATCTGAACTGCCATTAGCGTTTCCGTAATAATCCATAAAGCACAGAACGTGTATCAAATGCAAGTTTACCGCGTAAAAGATCCATCTTCATCGTGTTCATTGAACTTTCAGAGCAGATGGGTTTCCTTTGCGAGCCACATTTTACTCCGTTTCATTAGCACCATGCTAATGGTAGTACAATAGCAGAAACTCTGGACATTAAAACAATTTTCTGATGGCTCAACTACATTTTCTGTGCCGTTAACTTGAAGGCTGGCCTGGTGAGTCAGAGTTTGTCTCTGCCTTCTCTTCATCTTCAAAGTTCTAAAAAACTAATAAAGTTTTTTATTGGCCTCTGGATCATCTTAGTGTAAAGGTTTGGTTGATCCTGAGACCCAGAGTGCCCTCTGTCCCTTCTGCTTCCTGACTGTTTGAAGATGAGTTTGAAATTGTGGGCATTTAGTCTAGACTCCGCCCCAGTTACCTGGCAACAACCAAGTGTGTCTGACTCACCTGTTTGCCCCTCCCCGCTCTCTGCTCTCCTGCTTCCTTCTCTTCTCCTCTTTCTCCTGCTTCTCTTCTCTCCCCTTTCCCCTTTCCCCCCTCTCTCCACAAGCTCATGGCTGGCCTCTCCTCCTCTTTTCCCGCTCTCTCTGAACAAACTCTATTCGGTACTATACCTTCCTGTGACTGGGCCCGCAGAGGCTCCCTCCCCCACTCCTTCCTGTGCCTCCACCACGCATATGTGTGGTCTCTTTCTTTTTATGAACACAACAGCCGTATCTTGCAGCCTTCTCTCGGTGTCAAATATGGTCTTGGATTCAGGAGCTGCACAAATATCAAACCCATATGTACCTATACTCTTGTAAGAGAGCACGCTTATCTCTAGTCTAAGCATATAATCTCATGCTTTTTAAATCATCCCTGGTTAGTCCTAATACCTAATGTCATGCTGATGGCTGTTTACACTGTATTTATTGTCTAGGGAATAACAAGAAAAAAAAATGTCTCTACGTGTGCAATGCAAATATTTTTTTCTTATTAGTTTTGACCTGCAGTTCATTGAACCTATTAAACTGGAAACCATGGATATGGAGAGTTAGCCAACATATCATTATATAGATATTTGGGTAACATTTAAAAAGATCAGTGTGAAAGAGATGCTCAAATCCAAATCCTGACATCATCGCTTCCTAACTGTGTGGCCTTGGGGGGCTATATTGCTGCGGTAAGCTACATTTCCTGTCTACGTGGTGGCATCAGATTCTCTGGCTCAGGACTGCAGTCAGCACGCGACGGACTGTGGTTGCAGGTGCTCTCATGTGGTTGCATGAGGGCCATGGCGGGGCCTAGCACTTACTCTGTATTAATGTAAGGCTCCTGGAAGCTTCTCAATCGAGAGTTGGTTCGATTCCTATGGTAGAAACTCATCCTGGAAATCTGAGTGTAGAGTACAGGCAGAGAGGAAAGCAGGGACCAGAGAGGAGGTTGCTGTGGACAATGGTTTAGATGGGTAAGATGATGAGGAATGGTCAAGATGGAGGTTTGAGGAGAGGTGAGGAATTAAAGCAGGGAGAGTCCTCAGCCAAGTGCCCATGTGACCCTCTGCTGTTCTATCTGCCAGGATACTCAGGACTCATTTAGAGTTTTCTGCAGCTGCTGACGAGCTGAGCCCCAAGTCATGTCCATGCCAAAGGCAAAGGCTCCTGGGAACTCCTGAGTGAGATCACTGAATGAAGTGTTAGTGTGTGCGCAGCTTTTCTGTTCTCTGGGGTGCTTTAACGCAGTGCAGTGGCTTTGTCTAACTCTGATCCTGGGCTTGGGGGCATTAAGTTATCCCATTTCACAGATCAGCAAACTGAAACCAGGAGGAGGAATAACATAGACTCAGGGGCATACTGTTAGGCTCTTCCATGTGAAGATGAATGACATATGCCACAGAAATGTTGGAGTTCTACTAAAGAAAGTTACTGGATAAATTCAATCAGAGTATAAGAAAAGAAAAACTGCAAATCTAATAACCAATTTTAAGATGTTTAAAATGTTTGCAGTTAGGGCTAATGCTTTCACTTCCGTTCTTCCATTTACTTGAGGGAAATGTCTTCTCAATAACGAACAGAGGGGATGGAGCTATAGCTTGGGATTTACCCCTCTGCTCTTACAGACCAGGGCTTGATGCCCACCACCCACATCATGGCTCACAACTGTATGCAATTCCAGTTCCAGGAAGACCTACTGCCCTCTTCTGGCCATTGAGGGTACTGCACACATATACACGCAGGCAAGTGTGTGTGTGTGTGTGTGTGTGTGTGTGTGTGTGTGTAATATTTAAGAAAAAAATGAAGCCAATATTTGCTCCACATATAAAACTGCAAATTATCTGCACTTTTCTCGGTTAATCCCAGCAAGGACTCTATTAATGGTCCTAATATTAATTAACACCATTTTACTGCCATTTTGCAGGCCTGGACTTTAAATATCTTAGATCCCACTCTGGTCTCCCACTGAGTGCAACTGTCTTTATGAACAGCTGAGCCCAATTCCATCTGAGAGGAGCAAGATGAGCTGTATTCAGTGACTGTTGGTATTAACGCCACACAGCGTAGTCGAACACTGCTGAGAACAGATTTCAACTGTTCTCACCACGTACATCGAAACTATTTGAAGTAATGTATATGTAATGGACTGGATTTAGCTGTTCTACAAAATGTGTGTGTAGCCAAACATCATGTTGTACATAAATGCTCTCAAGTTTTTGTCAACCAGAAAAGTAGCGGGGCTGTGAACAGTTTGTAATACTGTGTGTTATCTCTAGAGAAGAGATAGCCTGTCAAAGGTGATTAAATCACCTCCTAATGTCAGCCCTAAATATTGATGTCAAAGCGTATCACCCTCTGGGGAGGCTACAGCCATCTCAAGCTTGCATGTTTAAGTGATGGGAATGGAAAACACAGCTCAGTTTACAGTCAAAAAAACAAAGCTTCACCTTGGAGAGAGCTGAGCATTGGGAGACCCAGCAAGGGCTTGGAGCAGTGGCTGAGCTCCCTGGACACCTCAGAGCCTCCTGTAGGAAGCAGTCGGTCAGGCCTGTGGCAAAGAAGCCACCTCCACTGCCAAGTCCCTGTCTTGTCATTTGTCAAGCAAACAGGCAGTGTTACCGTAGATTATGTCGGCAGGGATAAGGGTATTTAGGCTAAAGACATATCTGAGATTGAAAAATCTTTCTCCCCTGAAATTGAGTAGTTTGAGGAAAAATTATAATGTTGGAAGGCAGGTATAGACGTAAATCTCTTCTCCGTTAATGAAATGGGGGAAAGTGCCCTTTGGTACCATGTGTGTGAGTTACAAGTCAGGACTCCTTAAGAACACAGTATGGTTTCAGGAGCAGAAAGATCTAGAATCATTCTAGGAAGCAAGACAATATACCAAGGGCAGAAGGGTCAAGTCAGGAGTCAAGCTGATTTCTATTAGACCCACAGATGTCTGCATGTGTATGTGTGAGTGTATTTGTACATATGTGTGTCATAAAGATGTGTTTGTGCATGTGTGTTCATGTATGTGTACATGTATAAGAGTGAGCCTGTGTGCATGCATAAAAGTGCATGTATATTCATGTGTGTGTTCATGTGTTTATGAGTGAGTACATTGTGTGCATGCCTGTGTTCATGTGTGCATGTTCAGACATGTGTGTATGTGTGTATACATGTGTGTGTTCAAGTGTATACATGTTTGTGTATGTTTGTGCATGCCATGTGTTTGTGTGTGTGTGTGTATGTGTGTAACTAGCTTAACATTTAGATGTTTTTAAATTGTGACTAAACATGTCACCTTTTTCCTTTTTGGGAAAGAAAGAAAGATCAAACAATTCTGAGCCCATTTTTAAAGCTGAGTTGGCTGGGTGGGGAGCCCTCTTTGAACAGAGGGTCACCCTCAAGCTGGGCTTCTCACTAATTTAAATTAGCCGTGCTCTGGAGATGGTCTAGATGTGTGCTGAGAAATGTCAGAAGTCCTTTGCCCAAATTCTGGAACCAGGTTCCTCCCTTCAGTGACTCACCTGTCATCAAGAGGCCAATGCAACACGTTTCTACCATCACCACCATTGCCCATCCTATGCCTATACACCATATGCCCGGAAAGCCCACCACAACCCAGCCTGTCTCTCTGTTCTCCATCCACGCCCTACGGCAGCCATTTTAGATCACTATCATCCCCCACATCACCCACCAATAAATCTTTGTGTCAGGTCTGTTTTATAGTCTGATTTTTATGGCATTCATTGCCCCCCCCCCAAACTCCAAGATACTCTTTTGCTGCAAACCCTTTTCTTTCACTGGGTGTGTCCCTGAGGAACCCTGTGTTAGCAGCATGGTCCAGAAAACAGGAAGCTGGGTACTGTAGAGGAAGGTGGAGGTAGTTGTATCATTAGGAGAGCTGCCTGAGGAAGGAATTAACTGGATGGCTCAAAGTGCTCAGGAAGTGATTATCAAAGGGAAGGGTCAACCACTGCTCACTCTTTGGCCTCCTGTCCTGACATGTACTCTCCCCTCTGTGTGAACACTCCTGACTTTGGACCCCCCAAAACAGTGCTAAGTGAATTTCTTCTCTTTGCCTGGTATCAGCATCTCAATATAGCAGTAGAGGTTATAGAATAGGCTAAGATGCCTGCTTCCCCTTGCTGGCATTCAAGCTGGCAGTCCAGTTTGAAACGCGGATTCCAGTCAAGATCTCAAAGGGGCTCCTGTCCAGTTGCCCATCTCCTTTGAAGATGGTTCACCTTCCCAGCAGCCTTCCAGCCCCATCCAAGGGGACCAGATGTGCATTTCAACAGCAAAGGAGGCCCATCCCTTTACTACCACCCCTGTGGCTTTATTAAAGAAAAAAAAGAAAGGAAGGAGAGAGATACTGACAGACAGACAGAAACAGAGACAGAGAGAGAAAGACACACACACACACAGATAGATAGATAGATAGAGAGAGAGAGAGAGAGAGAGAGAGAGAGAGAGAGAGAGAGAAGGAAAGAAACAAAATGAGTCCCTGAGAGAAGAATGCAGGCTTGCCATCTCTTTTAAGGGTCTGGAATAAGAGAGCAAAGGGTCAAACTTTAAAGAGAACCCTTTGGTATTCCACAGCTGTGGAGTCTCCTCCCCCTGCATCCCCCCCCCCTTTCTGCCTATTTTGTTATAATTTCAAGAAAGGGAAGGATTTTAATAATACCTCCCTGGAATGACTCTCTTCATGCATGAATTATTTCTCATTTACAGAGGTCTGTGAGATGCTTTTCCCCCCTGTGGGAAACGATGAGTGTTTTCATTGCTAGACACATTGCTGTCAGAATTCATGGAGTTGATGGCTGAGACTGTTTTCCCAGGGAGTCCCTCAGCAGTCACCAGCTCAGCTGTCACATCCCTGAAATAGAAGCTTCTGTCAAGGCATGTATGAGACTTGTCATAACCATGGTGGCTAATGACAGGTGACTGCTGTTGTAGAATACGGGCAGATGAAAGTCTGTGAGGGGCCAGCTCCTTGTACTTTGCCTCACAAGGACGTTTGGGAGTACTACTGGCATAGTACTTTGCAGGTAGAGAAACAGAAGCTCAGACAGGTTGGAACACTGTCCCAAGATAACCCAGACCTGATATTTAAACCTGCTCAGCCAGTTTATTCACTACTATACTAGACCCTGTAGTGACAATTTTGGAATTTCGGTTTTTGTAAAAACATAGAAATATTATAAGAATATGTTTTCATTTAAATCCCAGGTATGGGGGTAGAGGGCTGCTTCAGATTGTCCACAGCAGCTGACGATGATTTGCCTCATGCTCTAGCAGGGGTGTGATTTTGCCAGCTACAGATAGTTTCTGGGATTGTGTGACATTTGGGATTCTGGGAACTTTTCAGAGAGGATATAAATGCTAGGGCCCCGAGAGTTGGGGTGGGTTGTTGGGCTGTTGGTTGGTTGTTGGTTCTTGTTGGTCACAGTTTGTGAAGTAGTTGTGTGTAAAGAAGAAGCAATAATAAGAGGAAATATCCTGATGGTGAAGATCAAACTCAATGCCTCTAATCAGCAGGATGTGGTCTAAAAGTAATATCGCCCCCTTTCCAACCCCTGACTTTACTCAGGGAGCTCTTTCCTTTCCCCCCTATCCTTTCTCCCTCTCTTACCTAGTGTTAGGGGATGAAATGGGGGAGGAAAAGTGGTGGAGAAGAGTGGAAGAAAGAAGAACCTATAAAATAGCACATGACAGCTGCATGGCTCCCGTTCCTGTGCTCCTCCCTCCAAGAGTTCCCACCCAGGAGCCTGGTTCCCTTTGAAAGCTGTTGTGTATATGCAATGTATCAGCTGACTCTGTTGCTATACTAAAATAACCGAGATATTCAGCTCATAGGTAAGGCTTTCTTTGGCTACAATTTGGGAATTCCGGGCATCATCAGTGACCTCTGGTGGTGTAGATATCATTGTGGGAGTGAATGCAGAGAAAAACATGTCCCCAAGATTGGTAAGTAGAACAGGAAAGAGGACAGATGAGACCCACAGTCCTCTTAGAGGGGCATTCCTAATATCTAGGAATCAGCTTCTAGGCCTTGCTGCTTCAAGGCTGTCCCCATCTCCTAACAACAACACCACTTAGGGTTAACCACATGGGCCATGGAGGAACATTCTAGATTTGAGCTATACAATGCCACAGTGGAACCCTTTCTGTATGACACAGTCGTGAAACAGTCTTTCATTTAAGCACCTTGCTCCAACATGCACAAGTCCCCTTCACAGATGCAAAAGCTAAGGATTATAAGACTCATAGAGGTTTTGACTTGCCAAAGATTGAATAACTTAGAATGGGAGAATGAATCTAGGCATACCTCATCCTTGCTATTTTCTTTACTAAATGGTTGGGATATGATAGTTCCAAAGTGTAGGGTAACTGGAGGATGTAAAATCCATTCAGGAAGTCACAGACACGCTCTTCTTATTTAATAATATTTATAATACAACCTATGCTAGAAAAATAAAATATTTAAAAACTCAAGCCCTGTCTTATCAGGGTTCCTATTTCTGAACATCATGACCAAGAAACAAGTTGGGGAGGGAAAGGTTTATTCAGCTTATACTTCCACATTGCTGTTCACCACCAAAGGAAGTCAGGACTGCACCTCAAGCAGGTCAGGAAGCAGGAGCTGATGCAGAGGCCATGGAGGGGTGTTATTCACTGGCATGCTTCCCCTGGCTTGCTCAGCCTGCTTTCTTATAGAACCCAGGTCTACCAGCCCAGGGATGGCACCACCTACAATGGGCTGGACCCTCCCCATTTGATCACTAGTTGAGAAAATGCCTTACACTGGATCTTATGGAGGCATTTCCTTGAGGTTCCTATCTCTGTGATAACTCCAGGTTGTGCCAATTTGATACAAAACCAGCCAGAATAAGCTTTAAGCTTTGCTGTTACTAGTGTTTCCATCAAAGAAAACTTTGACTTGGGTAAAGTAAGGGAGTTGAGTTTTTGTTTTATAGTTACAGAAAAAACTGTGATCTACAATGGAGTGGGGTGACATAGCAAGGGTCTCCAGGATGGTTTGAGTGGCAGAAGCTTGGGAGGCAGAAGAATCTTTGATAGCACCAGAGGGTGGTGCCCACAGGAAGGTGCTCCAGGATGGGGTTGGTAAAAGCCTGGCTAGCGCCTTACACACCCACATTCATATCTGAGGATGCTTCAATGCTCAGTCACCAGGAGAAGCATCCAGAATGCTGGCAGATTCTGTGCCTCCCTGTGTGGGCCCTTTGAGATGAACCAAATCTGTTCTACTTCTCAGAGTGACAATCAGAGCTAGCTGGTACAGATGGAACCTGGGAAATGCACCTGCCATTGTAGTCAGGTGACATGGAAGGTTTCTGTCCCCACCCCTACCCCTGTCAGGAGGAAGGAAGCCTCTAATGAGAGGAGGCAGGTCATTACACCACTCATAGTAACGTTTCTTTGTACTGAGAAATAGTCTGTGGCTGAGCCCTGGATTGCTTTAGGCTTGATCCAAGCCTCATGAATAGGAATCCATCTCTAGACAGGCTATAGGACATGCTCTCACGGACCCAGTAGTAATACGTTGCTCTGCACAGACTCTATTTTGCCTAAAAGATGATATGCCTGACCTTGCCTGGCCTGAGCAGTCAATTTCAGTGATCCAAGCCTACCGAAATTTTAGTTTATGCTTTATGCCGAGGCTAGTCTCCTTAACATGGCTGTAGTTTGGACACCTGCAGGGGTCTTGCCTAGCACAGGCCCTTCACTAAAAACTGCCCCTCTGCCACTTTGGGAGCAGATTCCTTCAGCCTTAGTCTCTTTTCCACAGCACAGCTGACAGGATGTGGTTTGGATTTGTAGCCTGTCACAGAGGCATTAGCAACCTGCAGAGGTGGCTGGGAAGTTCTCAGACACTGGGGCATGTAGGGGCATTTGGTATCTGTTCTGCACCATTTGCCTTGGTTTTCTTAACTTGGGTATCAGGAAATTTACTTAGAGGGAAAGCATTCAACTTCTTGGTTGAATTGCAGCTTATATGCCAGAAACTGCTTAAATCTTGAGCAGTTGCTGATTCTAGATTCCAACTGACACCTGGAGAGCCATTTTTCCACCTGGCACTCCGATTTGTCCTGTGTGTTTGTGCTGCTTCTGTTCCTGAAACTTCTCACCGATCCTGTCTTCCCTGGCCTCTTTGCATCCTCCAAGGAGCCTTCCATGAATAAGCAGTCAGTGGCCGGAGTGTAAGCATACAGACGCATGCGTGCCGGGGCTGTGCTCAGCGCTGGAGAAACAAAGACACAGATGCATGCTATTCCTCCCTACCCAAGTAACGTAACCAGAAGAGATAGCCACGTGACAACCACAGCCATAATGTGACATTGGTGCTCAAAACACGCGGAGACAAAGGATGTGTGCCTTTAATGCACACTTGTAAAAGAAAACTATTCTAAGCACTGGTTAGAGCGGTAAGAATAGATTTCAGTTCAGGACATAGCAATAGAGGTGTTATAGTAGGGGATGGAGGTCGAGTTCAATTCGGAATAAAGCATGGACGGGTAGGGAGTTACAGCCAAGGGGCAGGCAGAGACAGTCAACTGAACATCTGTAGGAGGAAGTGTCAACAAGAGGGATTCCTACTAAACGGACATAGCTCACACACTGCCAGAAATAAACACTGTAGGGTGGATAACTTAAACAACAGAGAGCTTTTTCTCACTCTTCTGGATGTCAAGGTACAGTCTATGCTGTGCCTCTCCTGTTTTTTTCAAAAACGAAGAAGCAGCCTGACCTCTCATGAAACACTGGTACAACCTGCTTCCTCATACAGGCATCTTCATGGCTCGCTTTGCATGGAGAAGCATCTCCATCAGTATTTGTTGCACAGATGAAATTTAATCAGATGCCACTGTTTAGCTACCCTGGCCGCAAATATTAGTGAGATTTAGCAACAGCACTTAGAGCAAAATGATTCATGGGCCAAAAAATATTTGGAGAGGTGTTAAAGGTGTTCTGAGCAGCCCGCCCAGCCTTCCAACCACCTTTTCTTTCATTCTTTTTCCTTGACAGCGGTTTTGGAATCGTGAATTCCACAAGATGATGTATGAACCTTGGTTTCTTATGGATGTGAAAAATACGAGTCACTTGGCTCCAGAAGCCTGCACTTTATCATTTATCCTTGCTGGATGTATAAATTGGGCAGCCTCCAGGGAGGATATTTGACAGTTTACACAGAAACTATAAGAATATCTTCCTTCCACCTAACAGTCCTAGCTCTAGGCAGCCCAGTCCAGCTACTTGTTACTATTTACATCTGACCTAAAAACCCAGTAAAAGCCCAGTTGTCAAAATCTAGAAATCCAAGATGGTGTACCTTTGTGGTTGTCATGGTAC
This sequence comes from Micromys minutus, assembly GCF_963924665.1. Taxonomy (NCBI): domain Eukaryota; kingdom Metazoa; phylum Chordata; class Mammalia; order Rodentia; family Muridae; genus Micromys; species Micromys minutus. The sequence goes on from NC_137959.1 coordinate 11,185,094, forward strand.
CTGTTGACCTCTGAGTTAAGGGGTGTGAGTTCCCAAGTAGCTATCTTTCCCTCGGTTTCTTGAGGTGAGTTAGTTTTCAAAGCACAGGAAGTGGGCTTCAAGAGGGAGAATTTTATGAGTCTTCCAGAAGGTTCAAAGTGGAAGTTCTAAAGCCAGCTAAGAGCAGTTTTCAGGAATGAAGGTTCCTGTCACTTCTGTTGTGTTCTGTTTGTGACTGTAGTTACTAGGTTAACCCTCTCACCAAGGTCCCATATATCCCAGTGCCCTCAAACTGGTCAGTGAAATACCTTCCCAATTTCTCCTTACTTTATAAAGGAAATTCAGAACTATTTTATACACTGTGAATGACAGAGACTGGCCACACACAGCAGAGCTGGGGTGACTGAGACTATGCAGGAAAAGCTCAGCAGTAACATTGACCTCTGTGAATTGACTGTCCTGGCCACTCAGTGAACATCAATAATTCAGGAGAAAAACTATGGCTTGCTGAGCTTCCTCTAGGGGTTGAACCTGTCTAAAGATCTGGCAGAAGGTCCTTTCACAGGGGGAAGACCCCTATATTTCCTTTCCAACAACACAAAGTAACATGGTAAGGATGAGGTGATAGTCTCTAAAGGACAAGGAGGAACAGGTAGCTTCCTTCTACTGGGATTCTTCCTCACTCAGTTGCACACTGCATTCATGACCACACATGCATCTAGAGTACCATTCGAGGAGGAGGGACTTGGGAGCTAGGCACCACTGGCTAGGTCACCTACTCAATCAAGTGACTTTGATTGTGTTGACCTTCATAGGACTCAGTTTCCTTGCCTATAAAATGAAGTTGTGTAGAATCTGATCTTTAGGTTCTTGGGAGGATTAGTGACAATCTACATCTTTTCCATCCCTCTTCCACAGCCACCACAGAATCTCAAACCTCCCTCCATGACAGGTGTCCTAGTTAGGATTTCTATTGCTGTGACAAAACCAAAAGCAACTTGAGGAGGATAGAGTTTGTTTGGCTTATATATCCTGAATCACAGTCCATGGAGGGAAGTCAAACTGGGTAGGGACCTAGAGAAAATAGCTAATGTAAAGGTCATAGAAGAGTGTTGCTTACTGGCTTGCTCTTTATGGCTCACTCAGCCTGCTTTCTTATAAAACCCAGGCCCACCAGTCCAGGGGTAGCACCACCCACAATGGGCTGGGAGTCTCACATCAATCACTAATGAAGAAAATGCCCTACAGACTTGCCTCCAGCCTGATCTTAGGGAGGCATTTTCTCAATTAGAGTTATCTCCTGACAACTAAATAACTTGTGTCAAGTTGACATAAAATTAGTCAGCATCATGGGCCATGAACCTACTAGCTACCCAAAGGCTAGAAGCAGTGTTAGGCCCAGTGACCATGTAAATCAGGTATGAGCTGTGGAGCCTCCAGCTCACTAGAGCATGGCCAAAAGTCACCCCCTGCTCACCCCAAGATGGTAGTAACTGCTTGCACTTGGAGTTTGGGATAGAGGGCAACGGGTCTCATATGGCAACATATCTGAGCACGGACATCATGACTTCAGTCACCAGGCATACTGAGTGCTATTTTAAAGCTGCCATTCCTCAGGAATTACCTTCCACTTCTTTCATTCCCAGGCTTTTCTGTTCTTTAAACAAGACTTTGTTCTTCTCTTTATGTCTCTCTCCATCTAAAAGTAATGGGACAAGTTCACGGCTCCTGCCAGCCACAGGCCCTCGTGGCTTTCAGAATGTATTCAGGATCTTTAATGGTGCTTTAATGTCAGGTGCAGAATGAAGCCTTTCCCGCCTCTTTAAAGCAAGCTTGAAAGGACAAAGTGGTCTTGTCGCAGACGGCTGCGGTGCTCTCGGAGCCTTGATTCATCTTAGAACAGACAGGCTCTTCATTAGATGCGCCTTGTATCCACCTGGGCACCCACCCGCCACCTTTGGTTGATACAGTGGTTTGATTGCAGCAGCAGATAATTGCTTCCATTCCTGCCGTGACCCTTAGATCAAAGGTCGTCACCAACATGTTCTGATTCTTTCTCTCCTCCGCCACACTGGAATGCTCGAGTAGGTTAGTTGGACAAATGACCACTTTTCCTTAGCAGAGTATGCTGAACCCAGACATCAAGGCCAGGGTTATTTTTGCTTAGTGAAAAATACAGCATGGATACCCGGTGTTCATGTTCCTGAAGGACAACAGCTGAGAGCCTCCAGAGTTGCTCCTGGAAGGGCTTTGTGCCAAAGCTCAGGCTAAGACTCCAGCAAACACCATGTTGTAAGTCATCCTTGCCCTGAGTTTCTTCTAATGCTCTGACTATTGTCGTTGTTCTTACAGAAGTTCTTGGCTATGAAACACTAAAGATTCTTAGGACTTGGTCCTGGCCCCTACTCTTTTCATCTGCCCCTTATGAACTTTGTGTCCATGACTCCATTTGCTTCCTGTAGGCAGATGGCTCCCAAATCTTTAGGTAGAAAAGCCACACCTGTCCCCTAATCTCAAACCCACATGCCAACCTGGCTTTCCAATATCTCCCTGGAATGTGCCCAAGTCTCCCCAAACTCAGCCTGTTATAAAATCTGATCCCCCACCTCAGAAGCTGTCCTCCAAGTTTCCATCTGAAATAAGAATCCAGGCATGTTCCCACCTTCCTCCCTTCGCATCATGAGTCACTGGCCTTCTGTCACGAGACCAGCTCACAGCACCTCTTATTTGAGCTGCATCGTCAGTCCAATGTCCTTGTATCATCTCTTAACTAAGGCTGCTCATCTGCTTTCTCTGTGGCCCCTCTTTGTTTCCTACCTTATAAGCTTTCTGAAATGTAAATCGGATGTTTCCCTCTGCTTAAAAACATTGAATTTCCCAACTTACCTTAAGATGAGAATCCAAAGTCTCAATCCAGGCATGGTGGCACACACCTATAACCAAGCATGGTGGCACACACCTATAATCTACACACCTGTAAATTCAGTAAGATTGACAGAAGAGGATAGATTGGAGGCTAGCTCAGGCTACAAACAAGTCCAGTCTGAGCTACAAAGAAAAACTATCACAGGAAAAGCTCGGAATTCTAAAATGTCTACAGGGGCTATTCAAGGCCTGGCCCTGCCTGGGTCTCCACGCATGTCCCCCACCTCGCCCCTGGCTATTGATAGAATCCTCAGCAAAGCTCATGATATTTTCTGTTCCCTTTCTTCCCCTTCCTACTTGTTTACTCTTGCAAGATTTCTGCTTGATTATCATTTCTTCAGGGAAGGTTTTCCATTGCCCCCAAGACTGTCATGGTGATGGGAGTGCATTCAGTCGATCACAGCAGACACCATCACTGACATGGGGGATGCTTGCGTCTCTTCACTTTCACAGGGACTGGAGCTGTGTCTCTTTGTAGTCGTCTGTCTGTTGCTATGGTACTGCAGCCCCTTCAGCAGTGAGTTGAGGGCAGTACAGTGTTTTCAAATCAACAGATAAAAGAAATGGAATCTGGAAGAAAGCCATGCCAGTTAAGAGTTGGAGCCGAGAAGCCTCTGTGGACCCTCAGATCCTGTGTAGAAGTAACAAGGAGGGGAGCTGCTCACTTGTGTTGGCTTGCAGACAGGGCCACCATGGGCAGCGATTACCACCAATGTCTTTGTAGTAGCCGCGCTGACAGCAACCATTCTTGTTTCTCACTGTCAATGGGACTTAATTTAGAATCACCTAGATTAGTGAGGCACCCCTGTGTGGGGTGCGGGCGTCTTGAGGGTGCTTCAGAGAGACTAAGTGAGGAAGACAAGCCCTGAATGAAGGCAGCACCATCTCCTTGGGCTGCGGGTCTGGACAGAATCAAAGAATATAGAAAGGAGAGCTCCTTAAGACACAGGGAACAGTCTCTGCAGGGCACTGCCACCACCATGATGTCTGCCCAACTGCACTGAGGAGAGGAACAGGAACTGAAATGAAGTGAACAAACATTTCCTTCAGGTTGGCAAAGGTACCTAGCACAGTGACTGGATGCTCCACGTGGGTTTTCAGCTCCCAGCTACGTCTATGATGAACTCGTTCTATCCTGGTGCCGCACTGCTGTGTGGTTGCATCGTTATTGCTAAAGTGAGACCCGTCCTGTGGGCCAGGCAACAGGCAGGAACTAAATCACAGCACAGGCTAGAGAGCCAGGGCCACATCCAGCTTTGTGAGCCCAAGTTTCCTTCCCCGAAAGGCAAAAGTCACACAATCAAGATGGTTTTGAGGGGGAGAATGAGCTGAGTACAGTTCCAAGCACTCCCTGTGGCTTCGTGGGCTTTAGGGAGTGGAAGACAGGGGGCTGAAAGAGATAGGGTCGCTGGGAAAGGACTGGGTTAGACCTTGGAATATTGGGAAAGAGTAATCAAAGAAGAGAGAGAAGAGGGAAAAAAAACATTTTAGTGAGCAGAAGGAAGAGGCAGGGAGGGGAGGACATGTGCCTGGAGTGGGAAGGAGAACGTAGGATACCCAGACGTCACAGGCTCCAGCTTCTGACCATGATGAGTCTGGGTATTGTATCAGCCAAAACGGAACTCAGTATCTCTTACAATATCTCTCTTTATTAGAAATCAAGAAGTAAATCAAACCAAGCTGGTCAAATTCAACCTTGAGTTTGATAAGAATTTGTATACGACAAGTAAAATGTCAAATCTTTGAGGTGTCTCCTAATACTTTAGCATCTCATTTTGCAAACAAGAAGCAGAAAGCACACAGGTTCCGGGGTGCAGCTCGTGCCAGGATAAAATGATAACAAACTCTCTCAAAGGTGGTTTTCTTACTTTTGAAATGAAAGCAAGATGGCATTTAACAATGAGCAATGGCTTCCATGTGCCAGGCAGGGCATGAAGTGTTCGGTAATTAAGATGCGTTAAACACTGGCTGTGTGGTTTGTGTGTGTGTTTTGCTTTTCTCTGCAGCCCATTGAGTATGCTTATTAGCCTCACTTACTCTGAAGAAACAAGGAGGTTAGGCAAATTGCCCAGCAGAGTCCAGAGCCTGGGATGAAGTCCTTGAAGCTGGACTGCCCCACTCACCACCTTGAGAATGCAGCAGGACCCTGAGGAGCTGTGGATGAAAGCCACATACCCAGCCCGGCAGCTGGGAGTGTTTGTGCCAGCCAGCCCTTGATTGTGTTTAGCTCAGCCATTTATCACACACAGATCTTCAATGCCTCTCATGTTTCTCCTTTGTCTGCCCACAGTGGTGAATACATTTCTTAAAGCAGCAACAGAATGGTTTGTCTTCTACTGTGGCTTCTCCAGGATGCCGAGACATCCTCTGCACAAATTTCTTAAAACGAAAGGAATAAATACTTACTGATTGAGTAAATGAAGGATTCAATAAAAAAAAAAAGCAAATGTAGAATATAACTGATTGGCTTTTATTGCCTCTTATTTATTTTATCCTCTGAATTCTAAAGCCGGATTTGAAGAGGATTATAAAAATATGTTATGTTGGCTGAGATAGAAGCGAGCCAGTGAGAAAATGAGAGAGCTAAGAGAGAATGAAATAAACCAGGAATGTGCATTTCTTTGTCATTTCTTCATAGAAATTTGTCAGCAAGGCAACAAAATGAAACCCAGAAACTACATAAGAACGGAACATTGTACAGTGTATTTTGGGGGAGTTTTCTGATGGGTATTGATTCTTAAAGGGGAGAGGAGAAAAGAGGACAAACCAGAGTTTGGGGCTGCACCTGGTCTGACTGTAAAGAATGAGCCAGGTTTCCATGGGGCCCCAGTGTCCCCAGACCTCTACGAACAATAGAGAAGACTATTTTCTCAAGTGTGAAGAAAGTCACATCCTGTGGGCTTATGTTACGTGCCAAGCTCCATCTCCCCAAGACCTGCTGTTGTTGTCTCTCCTGAATACGAGTCAAAATCACAAGGATGTGAAGCCCCTGTGGAAATCAGGGATGGAGGAAGAAAGTTGAAGGCCACCTGCTCTGGCCACTCAGCAGAGAATCCTCAAAGCTGAAGGTCTCACTAGAGGCTCCACTTAGCATCCCTGGTGGCCTTCCAAAATAACCAATGCCTGGACACTGACCAAGAAGACTCACATAGCCAGTTGTGCTCCTGAATGATTCTAGTGTGTACCCAAAGCTGAGAACCATCTACCAAACACCAGAAAACTCTGGGAGGCTATACAAAATGAAGAAAAGAAAAACAAAACCAGAATAAACAAACAGGCGTATTGCTGCTCCCTACTCCAGAGTTTGTGACTTGGGGTGGAAGATCAGGATTCCTGACTTGGAAGTGACAATGCTGCTCTAAGACAACTTAGCCAGAGGGACACCAACACTCAGCAGCGTTCTGTCATAGCCTGTTGTGGTGGCACGGGCCTTTAATCCAAGCACTCAGGAGGCAGAAGCAGGTGGAGCTCTGTGAGTTTGAGGCCAGCCTGGTCTACACAGTGAGTTCTAAGTCAGCCAAGGATACGTAGTGAAACCCTGTCTTAAACTAACAAACACACATAAAGGTGCTATAATAAAAAGCCTCTGTTTCGTTGTAGAGGTAACTTTTCCTACGTCTTGATTTTGTTTATTGAAAAGCAATACAGGAGAAAGAAAAATGGGGATTACAAAATGAAAAGATGCATGTAATTCCATGACTTTTTCACACACACACACACATACACACACGCACATGCACATGCACACAAACATCACTATATAAAAATGATAGTGGCAGCGGGAGCTAACACGTGTTGCACACTCACTGTTCAAGACAGGGCATTCTTCCCTTTAGTTCTTGTGCCTACTCTGCAGGTTACCTTTAGCAGCTTCTCTGAGACTAGTCAGGAATACGCTGATCTTTACTATCCTGCTGTACAGCGAAGGTTTGTGACAAACATTACAGTGGCCATTTTCTGCATAGCACCAAGCCTACTTTGTCCTTAGTTTCTCTTTTGTCACAGATTGCTCTATTGAATTCCCATTCAATGTGTCTTGTGGGACATTTAGGTAAATTTTTATATTGTATAAGCATATGCGACAGAGTAGTAATAGTCCTAATGACTGCTTTCATTGAATTATTATTTGGAGATAAGTCTCATAAGTGGGCTTGCTCTTTCAAAAGGTAAAACCATCTGGCTTTGATTCTCACGTACCGGGACACAAAAATTTTAAACATTCAATATTTTTCAAATAGAATTATTCCCTGGGTAGTCTAAATGGTCACCATTTAAAAGTCAAATATAAAAATATGCATGTGCTTTATGTAATGCAGCCTCTTTGCAAAGTCTATCTGATGAAGCAGCCAAGATCATCAAGAGATATTTAGATTGAAGAGGGCAGAAATCCTATCTACCCTCTTGTACCTCACTCCCAAATCAGAATGCGGCACACAGTTGCACGGAATCTCAGCAGATACCCGTAACCTGGATTCTATTGTACAGTTGAAAATAGCACGAGTGAGGTCATGTGCTTGCAATGACACCTCAGGATTCCAGGAACCAGTTGCTGCTGGACCTGAGCAAGTGGCAGCAGGCTGGGAACAAAGGGGTGAGTAAAGTCATTCTGAAGGACAGACAAGTGCCTAGTGGAGCTCCCACCTAGAAAAGATAGACACAGCCTAGCAGGCTGGCCGTACCAGACCAGATCCAGGGAGTGCAGGGAAGGCTGCATCTCTCACAGCCTAGTTACAGTAACAAAGGTGCCAAAAGGCTCATTGCAGAAAGGAGACTCTGCCAGTGGTTACAGAAAGGACAGAGTCTACCAGTGGTGCTTGGAAAACCAGATATCCGTGTGCAGAAGACTGAAGCTGTATCCCGATCTCTCAGCCTACAAAAGTTAACTCAGAATGCATCAAAGACCTAGGTGTAAAACACAAGAACACAGAAACACTTTCCGTTATTGGTGAGGCAGTGAACTTGCTAATATGTCTCTAGGTTTACAGGAAACAAGGTAGGAAATAGATAAATGGGATCACACCAAACTCCACCCTTCTGCACAGCAAAGGAAGCAATCCACAGAGTAAAGGAACTGAGAGGGTGGGCTGAAACTTTTGCCAACTTTCCATCCGATGTGAAGTTAATGCCCAGAATATGTAAGGAATTCAGAAACTTAACAAAAAAATATTCCATATACATGCACACACATACACATGTGCTCACTGTAAACAGATACATAAATAAAATATTTTTTAAAATTGAAAACAAAAGAACTAGGCAAGTTATTCCCCTATTGGAGAAATAAATGAATTGAAATTACAATATGTCACCTCACTCCAATTGAAGTAGCTATTTAAAAAGACAAATATAAATGCTAATGATTGTGTGACTAAAAGGACCTTTTGTGGTTGGTGGGAATGTAAATTAGGAACCTACAAGCTAAAACTATATCTACTGAATGGCCTGCCTATCCCACTCCTGGGTACACATCTAAAGCAAATGAGGTTTGTGCACAAAAAACATCATTGTGTGTCAATGTTGATTGCTGTAATGTTTGTAATAGCTAAGGTCACAACAGCCTAGATACCCAACAACAGATGAATAAAGAGAAAGCAATACCGACAGGTAGAGTGTGGTGTGTGTGTGTGTGTGTGTGTGTGTGTGTGTGTGTGTCTGTCTGTCTGTCTGTCTGTCTGTCTGTGTTCAGCCATTAAGAAAAAAAGAATGGAATCCTGTCATTGGTAATAAGATGGTGGACATAGAAAACCTTATGTTAAGAGAGGTAATCCAGGTAGAGACAGAGCACACATTGTTTCATAAGGGAAGCTAAGAGACTTGGGCTGAGTGTATATGGAGAAGGCAGGGGGAAGGGGTGAAGCGGAGGCTACCTTTGGTCAGCACCCACTTTATTCACATACTGAAATACCATACAGGATCATATCAATATGCGCAACTAATACATGTTAACAGAAATAAATTATTATAAATGAGCCTACATGTCAACTAGGGAATCCTCTAGCCCTCTGACCAAAAGACACCATTTCACTGGCAGCCAGCCAATATTGGGTTTTAATCCTATGACATTAAAAGCACTGTAGTTTGTAAACATTACATATTCAAACGTTTCTGCATCATGTCCCGGGGTCCAGCTTGAGATGGAGTAGATTTACTTAACTGTGAATGCAGAAATTGTATTTAAGGTGGAAACATTTGAAAACACAGATGTAAAGAAGGGACATACAGCTAAAGTCACTACAGTGATCGCCTGAGACTCAGGGACATTGTTACATGTGGGGCCTTACGTGTTTAATTATAGGCTTTAATTGACTTTTAATTATGTGAGTGTATTAGTTTGATAAAATTAAAATTGAGGAAAGAAGGAGAAAGAGCTCAGGCATTGGTCTGCCCCTGAAGTTACGTACCTCATGAGTCGGATTTGCATATGGAGATTTTGCTCAGGCAGGGTCTTCCTGAGGTTTCAAGTCATAAATAAAGCCTAATGTCTTTGAGAGGTAATAAACTGGCCAGCAGCCAAGAAAATCCTGACTCCTAACAGACAGGCCCAGGCTCCATCAAGAAGAGTTTAGATTTTTGCTATGGGCTTCATGCTGGCCTAACTTCTTAAGTAAAACCTCTCACTAATTTGCCCTTGGCATTGCAATCTACCGGATGAGTCACTGGTGCTGTTGAGAGTCTAACCAGTGCTGAAACTGAGAGAGCCCTCCCATGCAGGTCCTCTGTTGCCATGGAAACAGTGCTGCTCAAGTTTCTCTGTTGCTTTGGCAACCCATTCCCATTTCCTCCCATCACTACTGCTGGGGTATTTTGCTGCCAAGATAATGGTCTCTATTATGGTTTGAATGCTAATGGGGCAGTCCTCTACCCCAGCCTACTCCTAGCTCCCTCTGCAGCTCTACACTTGAGACCTTGTCTAAGTGGCATCTCAATGAGATGGTAATGGATGCTCCAATCAGATGAAGAGGAGCTACAGTGGTGGTGTAGATGAAAGAAGGGTTCGGCTTCTTATCTCCAAAAGGAAGAAACGGCATCTATGAACTCAGAGAGGCATGGATTGGAGTGTCATCCATCAAAGGGCTTCGGCTGTGTGTCAGGCCCCAAGCCTCTTCTCCCAGTAAGTTCCATATACTGGCAAATAAATAAAGCCACTGCATAATGAATACCTGTATGTTCTCAGCACTAGGCTATGCTCTTCATACCCATTTAACTCCTATTTTACAGACAAAGCAGAGAGCAAATAACCAATTCAGCGGCGTTAGATTTGGAGTTTAAACACAAGTCTTAGCTATTGCATTAAGCCACTGCTGACTTGGGGCTGCAGAAAATAACAAAAGTATCAGAGTTGTCCTTGCAAAAGGACCTTATGGAGAGTAGGGAAAGACATGTGGCACAGAGGGTGGAGGTGAGAAGGCAGTACCTTACAGAGCTACAGTGTGGAGCTCAGGAGCACATACAGACATGAGAATACACAGCTCACTGGGTACGGAGTGGGGTCTAGGAAACTGGAAGGCTTAGTCCCCACCCCTTACAAGACGCAGAGTCAGGGTGTCGGCTTCAGAGTGGGAGTCTGCTGCTTATGGTGCTAGACATGCAGGCATTCAGCGAAAAGAGACCTTTGTCTACTTCTTTTATTTTGAGATTTGAATTTACTTAAGACCATCTAACTCTTTTATTTTGAAGCTTTAAAAAAAGTTGTTTTATATAAAATTGTTCTAAATTTTATGGCTCTCAATTTCAAAATCCAATAATCCTATTTCCTTTACTTTAAAAGTAGATTTTTTTTTTAGCTACCTTAAGTCCTAATGGAGTTAAACAAATATAAATCTTCAGCAGAACTTGTTTAGTGTCTTAGTGTTTTCAGAGGTTTTCGGTGTTCTGCTGTGCCTTCTGTGTCTGCTGGTGTGGCTCCCACGCGCCTCTGTCAGCTCCATGCATGAGGATTTCCTGCAGTCACTCAGGGAGAAGACAATGTTCTCTGAGGGGCATAGGACAGAGCCACCGGATGCTGTCTGACTCCAATCACCTAGAAAACACTCCGTTCACTCGAGGCCAAGTGAAGATAAACTCATTTTTAGTTTCACTCCATCTGCACGTCATCAGGGTGCCCTTAATGGAACAAATGTGTGCTGAGGTTGGCCAAGACTCTGGCTGAGAGATGGTGAGAGCATTTAAATCCAGACCAGCTTCTTTGTCTCCATCACTTCTCTGTCCAACAGTTCTGTGAACTCATTGCTTAGTTGTGTTTATTTCATGCTGGATGAAGATGGTGTCTTACAGGATCAAACTTCTAGGCTGTTTTTACATTCCTTGTCAATGTAAGATGCTCTGATCCTGACTCTTGCTTTTGGCGAATTCCCACCATGTATATATATCCTGTGAGATGTCTAGAAAACATTAGACCAAGTCTTTCTCCAGTGGGAATACCTCAGTGTCCCTGTCCCCTCCCCTCAATTTTAAGAGAAATTCTGAATTTCTTTATCCACAAGGCTCTCTGCCTCTCCCAGGTGATTATAGTTCTTAGGCAGCCTCCTGAGTTCTATGGGATTGTTTTCTACAGCAGCCTTTGCCCACTGCCACTACTGAGCTTGGATGCATGCTGCTTTCTAGCTTCTGTCTCCTGCTCCCTGTCTTCTCTTCCTAACTGGCTTTGGCAATTCAGACTTCCAGTTCTTTTTTTTTCTACTCACACTTATCCTTTTCTTCCTAGCTTCACACACACACACACACACACACACACACACACACACACACACACAGCACACACACACCACACACACATAGCCCCCCACACACACTTCCTCTTCTGTGCCCACCTCAGTGCCTAGGAACCATAATGCTACTACTCCTGAGTTGACCTTGCATCCTGTAGAGAGCTCTTGGTGCCACCATTTAGGATTTTGACAAGGATTTGACATTGGGCTAGGTCAAGGAAGTAGGCTCAGGATGAACACAGCTGATGAATGTGTTCTTTGTATCTTGGTGGGTCTTCTTAAGACCCTGAATACTGTAATCTTGGGACCTTTGTTTATGCTTCATTTGTTCCTTAACTACTCTGTTTATGTCTTAGGACTGATCATATTTTTTGTATGTACCTAGAATGATATAAAAGCAGACTGGAAAAAAATAAACCCATTTACTTCTGCACTGAGTGAAGTCATGTTATAATGCTGTCTAATTGCCTTTTCTTACTTTGATCCTCACTCATTCCCTCGAGACCCTGTGGATTGAGTTGGTTTGGTCAACATCCCATCTGCCTTCATATCCACTACATTCAATGACTAGAGTACAAAGCCCACTAGAATTTCTCCTCCCTATTTATTCTCTTCAGTGCACTGAACAGAGGGTGTCATGTAGCTTCATTTTCTTACTTGTGTGCCTCCTCAGTTACCGCTTGTTTTCCTTTAGGGAATTCAGTGACAGTAAATGTTACATATTTCATTCACTAAATCTAGAATAGTAGTTGGCAAAAAGTAGATGCTCAGAAAGTAGTTGTGGACTTAGACTGACTGACAGTCCACCTGACCCTCTGGAAAGTCCCAGATCAAGTTCAAATGCGTGTCATGATCTGCCCATGCTTGCTAACCAATAGATTTAAAGGTCAATATGCTTAGCCAGTAAGTTTGAACTGTAACCTTGCTTATGGAACCTGTGACCCTAAAAGGTTTAAAAACTGCTTGTAATATTTTCAGGGTCACCTTGCAACAAGGGGCTGATTGAGGGTCGACCCCAAATAGCCAGAAAATAAACCCTTTTCTTTCTCATTGAACTCAAACTTCGTTCTCCTGTCTCACTTGTGGGAGGGGTCTCCCAGTAGTTAAAATTCACTTCGAGTTTTACACTTTCTCCTGTTACACTTTCTCATGTCTTGCCTCAAAGAACGCCGGCATTCCCAAGTCCCCGTCACTGAAATCTAGACACTGCGTTTCTATGTGCCAGTCCTCACCACATAAGGCTCTCATGGGTTAAGCGATGTTGTAGGGGACTATCGACAAGTTCTTCACTCTAAGAACCTGCAGTGAGACCCACTTTCCAGGCACATATGCCTTGAATAGATGTCCTTTCTCCAGGTCACTGAAGCTGCCTCTGCATTGGTTGGTGTTGCTCAGTCCTGAAGAAGGGACAGAATGAATCTTAGTCTGCTAATGTTCATTTGGCCAGAACCTCAGGTAGACTTGGGACACTTTTGCTTTGACTGTCCTTATGACTTTCAAGAAATGGATTTGGGTAAGGACCTGCTGTTATGAGTAATTAGCATTTGGAGAAGACTAAGTAAATCTGCCTACTTCTCTCTTACTTTTTTTTTTTTTTTCTAGCTCTGGGACTTCACACTTCCATCAAGGTTACACATTCGGTGAGCAGGGTGATAAAAATCAATGCCTATAATTAGCCGATCATCATTCTGAAAGAAATGGAAGTGTTTGTATTGCTGGCATATCTAAGCATAGCTTCCAGATTTGCCCACTTTTCCTCTCAATGCTTCAAATTAGGGTTAGCACTTCTATGTTGGTATTTGGCGGAAGGAAGAGCTTTGCACTTCTCTTACTTATGTAATATTCCTGATGATACACTGGGGCTGGCTGCTTGTTGCTACTTCTACTTGCTTTAGATGTTAAAACTACAGTGAGTGCAGACTTCAGCTTGTCCTGTCCTCTCACTTATACAGATGAAGAAAATGAGGCTCCCCCAAAAGATGAACTAAGAGAACTTGTAGTTATTGTTTATTTGAGGTAAGGTCTTCTGTGTAACCTAGGCTAGACTAAAACTCTCACTCCCCTCTTATTACCTCCCTAATATAGAGACTATAGTCATATACCCATACAACTAGCTGAATTGACTTTGTTTTTAGGCTGGTAATTCATACCTTGGAGATTGAACTAGATGATGTTTTGTGGTGGTTTGAATGAAAAGGGGTCCCATAGGCTCATAGATTTGAATACTTGCACATCAGGAAGTGACATTATTAGAAATGATTAGGAGGTTTGGCCTTGTTGGAGGAAGTATGTCACTGGTGGTTGGCTTTGAGATTTTAAAAAACCCATTCTAAGCCCAGAGTCTCTCTCTTTCTACTGCTTGCAGATTCAGATATAGAACTCTCAGCTACTTCTCCAGCACCATGTCCATCTGTGTACCACCATGCCCCTGTCATAATAATGGACTAACCCCCTGAAACTGTAAGAAAGTCTCGATTAAATGTTTTATTTTAAATAAGAGTTGTTGTGGTCATGGTATCTCTTTACAGCAACAGAACAGAGACTAAGACAGAAGTTGGTAATAGGAGCAGGGTATTTCTGTGACAAGCCTGACTGTGCTGCTTGTTGGCAGTATATGGACTTTGGGACTTTGGATTAGGAAATCAGTTGAATGTGTTGATCAGGGCTGAAAAAACCATTCTATTAGAAGCATGGAGACCGTGTTTAGAACAATTTAAACTATGGGGGCCCAGCTCAAGAAGTTTCGAAGGGAAAGAATATTAGTAAATGCCCAAGAGACTTTGTGAAAGGTTGGCAAAGAAAGTGGCTGCTTTTTGTCCTTGTCCAAAATATCTGCCCTAGACTAAATAGAAGAGTTTTGGATTATTGGTGTTGGCAGAAGATATTTCAAGACACGTACTATTGTCTATGTCACATGGTTATTGGTGTCCACTCTAATGTAGATCTATATTGAAAAGGAGCAAGCTGAACAATGAAAAATGCAAAGTTTACATTTTGAGAGAAAAAAAGGAATGCCAGGAAGTTTAGTGCTTAAGGAAATAAACAAAACAAAACAAACAAACAAACAAAAAATCCTGATGCTAAATGAAATAAAGGGAGTGGTGGCCTCAAGATAAGACCCACCTAGCTAAATCTTTTAAGTTGTAAAAAAGACAAAAGAAACCTTTAAGACATAAATGAAACTATCAAAAACAAAAATTTGATAAAATGTGTTTAAATGTGGGACCAAAATCCAGTCCCAGCAAGCAGAAGAACTAGGCAGCTTCAGCCACATGGTTCCAGCTTTAGAGTCAAAGACATAAGGGAAGGGTTGTGGGCTCATCCTCTACAGCTAAGGAAAGTCACAGAGGTTAGGCATGTGTTAGGGTTGCCCCTACATGGAGACCCAAAGAGGTCATCGTATGAGGTTATAAAGATGAAGTCTGGATTTCATTGGAGATCCCAAGGTGTTGAAGATGCCAGATGTTAGAGATGTCATGGGCTACCATACAAGGAGAGCTAACCATTGGGTGTGGAACCAGTCCAAGAGAAAGAAGTGTGTTGCAGTCAACAAAGATGAAAGGGGTTTGAGATCTGAAGAGTGCTTTGACACCAGACATAGAAGATGCAGAGTTTGGAGTTTGCACAGCTGGTTTTTGGTCTTACTTTGGTCCAGTATTTCTTCATTGTTCTCCCTTTCTTCCTGTTGAAAATGCATAATTTGCTTTTTTATTTTGATTTTACAAGGGTTATAGTTAAGAGATTGTCTTGAGTTTCAGAAGATATTTTAGACTTTTAAACAGTGTTGAGAATATGTTAAACTATGGGGAATTTTGAATTTGGACTAAATGTGTAGCATTATGATAATGCTACAGTTTTTGGGGTGCTCAGGGCACAGAGTGGAATTTTATTGTTTGAATGAGAATGGTAGGATTATGGATTAGAATATTTGGTCACCAGGAAGTGGAACTATTTGAAAGGATTAGGAGGCATGGCCTTATTAGAAGTATATGTCACTGGTGGTTAGCTTTGAGGTTTCAAAAAGCCCATTTCAAGCCCATAGTTTCTCTCTTTCTGCTGCTTGCAGTTCTGGATGTAGAACTCCCAGCTAATCCTCCTGTACCAGGCTTGTTCTTGTGCCCCCATTCTCCCTAACATGATAGTAGACTGAACCTCTGAAACTGTAATCCCCAATTAAATGCTTTATTTTATAGAAGTTGCAATAATCATGCTGTGTCTTCAAGGCAACAGAACAGTGTTTAAGACATCTTTAAATCCCATCCTTCATTTTATGGATTATTGAGCAACATATTTGAAACATTTTTTTTGTATCTATAGGATATGGGCTCAAAGTAGCTTTGACCTATTTCTTTCTAGTAAGATGAATGGTAATTCATAAATGAAGGTTCCCATTTAAAAACATTAAGCACCTATCACCAGCACTGCATTGTACCAGGTACACAGTCAAACTTCTGAAAATTGAGAGTAAAAAAAAGAAAAAAAATGACCATGCGTGGAGGCTGCCTTGAGAACAAGCCAGGCAAATGTCCTGGACAAGCATATTTCATTGCCACAACTTGCCTCTGTCCTAAAATTTCTAAATCATAAATGAGGAAATGGTGGGCAAGCAAGTCTGATCTTGATATGTCATTGATGAATCCAGGCTGTGGCTGAGAACGAGAGTATCAATATGACCAGTGATCCCTGGGCTATACAAAGTGGGTGGCTTCAAATAAACATGAGGGCAGGACATTGGAACCTCCCATCCTTGCTCCCACAATGCTTACTTCCCTTTCTTCTTCTTCTGCCCCTCTTTCTCTCCTTTCATTCTCTTCTTCCTTCCTCCTTGATTTTTGCTCTTCCTTGTCCCTTTTTAATATCTTTCTCTTTTTGCTGAATCATATTCTGTTGGGAATCCTGACCTTTGGCTCTCCAGCTAGATTTCCATGCTTTGGTGATGAGCACAAGCCCAGTCCAAAGGTTCCTAAACATGAGTGATTGCAAGATGACCCACTGCACCACAGGATTAGAAACTGTGCTTCTATGTTTTGTGTCTGTGATATGGGAACATGCTATTAATATCAGTTACGCTTTTAGTTTACATACATAACTTGGGCTAAGACATAGAGATTTGATTAGGCAGCATAAAGCAGCCAAGCAAATGAGTATTTTGAACTCAAGCTGAGCTGGTTTACATCTTGTCTTTTTCTGTGTGACCATGAGGAATGAGCACACCTGACACTCCACTAACACACACACACACACACACAATATAGGTGTAAAATGCTCTAATTTTCAAAGTTTGTGAGGATCCAAGGATAAGGCCTGGCAACTAACCGATAATCCAGGATAGCTATGTGATTGGTCAAAGGCTTAAGGTGGTTTGAGGGGAAAGGTACAAAATAACATAAGACACATGATCAGAGAAGAGGCACAGGCTACATGCTAGAGTCAGAAACACCTCAGATAACCTGGCCAAAGCACACATGCTTCCCAAGGAAACATATGCATGGGCACACATGACTCATAAAAATGTAAGTGTAATTTAGGGCTCCTCTTGAAGCCATCTGGGGACCCTAGTCTCTGACCAAAAATTTTAGGATGTAAGTATAGTCCACATTTGTGGTTAAATGTGCAAACAAGACAGAAAAACACAAATATTGACACAGCAAATACAAGTCTTACAGTGTAGTCTAGTATCAGTACTCAGCAAACATGGTTCCAGACATCTCTGTGAACACCCAAAGGGACAGTGAACAGGAGACAAAGACAGGAGATAGAAGTGAGGAAGAAGGAGAAGAATGGAGAGGGGGAGGTGGATGCAGGAGGGGCAGGGGAATTTGTCCCAGAGGACAAAAAGCTGCCTCTAAATGAAGAGGAGACAGACATGGCCCATAGGAAATTGGCAGTTTATAAAGGTAAATGGGAAAACCCTGTATTAGAATGAGGTGTTTAATTTTGATTGGGCATGTTAATTAGGAGAGCCAAAGAAGACTTTGATAGCTGGACCTTAATAATTAGACTCAGAAGGAGGAATTGGCCAAATAAGGGACCAGACCTTGGTGCCTAGATTTTTTTTTTAATCATGAAGATATTTTAATTTTTACACTTTAACAAACTTTGTTCTGATACACCTTAGTTATTTTAGCTTTCTCTTAGTCTTGCCCCTTTATTTTGTAAGGATCTTATTTCTAAAACTGATTAATATCTAACTCTCACACTTAAAGAGTTTATGTTCTCCTTTATTGTTTTTCTTTAATTTATTGCTACACACTTCTGTACAAAATCCTGACCCTCTGTATATCATTCCATTCCTCTCTCCTCACACACCTGATCCTGTCCCCGTGCCCCCTTTCTCCATTCACAGGGCCTCTCCTCCCATTTTGATGTCAGACAAGAGCATCCTCTGCTACATATGCAGCTGGGACCATGAGACACACCATGTGTACCCTTTGGTTGGTGGTTTAGTCCCTGGGGACTCTAGGGTGGGGGGTTCTGGTTGGTTGATATTGTTTTTCCTATGAGGTTGAAAACCCCTTCAGTTCCTTCAGTCCTTTCTCTAACTCCTCCATTGGAGACCGAGTGTTTAGTCCAATGGTTGTCTACAAGCATCCACCTCTGTATTTGTCAGACTCTGGGAGAGCCTCTCAGGAGACACCTATGTCAGGATCCTGTCAGAAAGCTCTTTTGGCGTCTGCAATATTGTCTGAGTTTGGTGACTGATTATGGGTTGGATCTCCAGGTGGGACAGTCTCTGGATGGCCTTTCTTCAGTCTCTGCTTCACACGTTGTCTCTGTATTTTTTTTCCCTTGAGTATTTTCTCCCCCTTTGAAGAAGGACTAAAGCATTCACACTTAGATCTTCCTCCTTCATGTGGTCTGTGAATTGTATCTTGGGTAATTTGAGCTTTTGGGCTAATATTCACTTATCAGTGAGTATATACCATGTGTGTTCTTTTGTGTGTGACTGAGATACCTCACTCAGGATGATATTTTCTAGTACCAACCATTTGGCTAAGACTTTTATGAAGTCATTGTTTTTAATAGCTGAGTCATACTCCATTGTATAAATGTACCACATTTTCTGTATCCATTCCTCTGTTAAAGGACATCTGGGTTCTTTCCAGCTTCTGGCTATTATAAATAAGGTTGCAATGAACATAGTTGAGCATGTGTCCTTGTAATATGTTGGAGCATCTTTTGGGTATATGCCCAGGAGTGGGCTGGTTCCTCAGGTATTACTACATCCAATTTTCTGAGAAACTGCCAGACTGATTTCCAGAGTGGTAGTACCAACTTTCAACCCACCAACAATAGAGAAGTGTTCCTCTTTCTCCACATCCTCACCAGTATCTGCTACCTCCTGAGTTTTTTATCATAGTCATTCTGACTGGTGTGAGGTGGAATTTAGGATTGTTTTAATGCATATTGTATGTTGATTGTGGTAGCAAACTCAGGTATGATGTGCTGTAGGAGGTAGAGGCAGGAGGATCATGAGTTCAAGGCCAGCCTGGGTAGCTAGCTTTAAGTATATAATGTACCTCTTTGCAGCAGGGAAGTATGAACTGGGAGAAGGGCAGAGCCTGGCAGAGCCATGCTTGCCAGGCTGGGGCTGGCTAGAGCCCCTTCACTCCCCACATGACAGGCCTGCCCTATCATCTTATCTCCTTCTCTTCTCACCTCCCAGTTCTTCCAGCCAAACTAATTTTGGTTTATCAGAATGTTATAGGTTGTAATTCCCCACCGTAATCTGCACTTTAAATAATTTATTCTCCATTAGTGAGTTCTTGTCCATGGACTTTTGATAGCATTTGTTCTAATTTCCAAGTCACTATTGGAGAGGAGAGGTGAATGCAGTAGGTGGGGCTATACTTAACAGTTGTTATCAATGGTCCAGTAGAACATAGATTAGAAGATACCATAGAATCTGGTGGGGGAGGGAAGGGAGGGGAAGAGGGAAGAGGATTGTGGGGGTATGGAGATGGCCTTTTGCTACTTTATGGGTTCTTCTTTTTTTCTACCCTTCTCCACATTTTTTTCTTCCACCTTTTCAAGCCCCTAACTCTAGATAAGAGACAAAAAGGATATAATGGAAAGAAAAATCCCTGAATAAAGTCAGGGATGGTAGCAGAGCAAAGTTATCATTCGGCTACTTCCTGCTGATTAGGAACATTGAGTTCCTTGAGGCAAGTTTGATCTTCACTATCAGGTTATCTAATGTTTTCTTCTTTGCACATGACTACTTAACAACAAACAAACAACACCTCCTACACACACCTTTTGGGACCCTAGCGTTTATGTCTCTTGTGAAGAGTTCTCAGAATCCAGTCACACAAACTATCCACATCTGGCAAAATCATGCCCCTGCCAGAGCATAAGGCAAATCACAATCAGCTTCTGGGGACCGCTGAAACAGTCCTATATCTCACCCCTTCGATTAAAACAAAAACATGTTATTATAATATTTCTGTGTTTTTTTAAGAAGTCAAAATTCCAGAATTCTCACTAGAGGGTGGGATTGGGGAGGATGTAACATGATCTGTGGGGGGAGGTAAAGAATAAAATTCCAGGCAGTGCCATTTGCAGACATTGGGTCATAGCCTTCCAGAGACTGATCTTGTAGCTTATTTTCCTTATATATCTAATTGTGACTTTTACAATAAGAATGAATTCTATTGGCTGATAAACAGAGCTCAGGGCTAGACAAGAGAAGGACCTGTGATAAACAAAGACAGATTCTATTGGTAGAGGATGAAAAGTACATGGATCTTCTTTCATAGGAGTGTGTTTCACTCACTACAGGGTTGGTGTCTAAACAATGCTCAGAATACTGGAGCATTCCAGCAGAGGCCAGCTTCTAAATAGCAAAGACTCTATAGGTTGACTGACCACTTTTTACTCTGGTGGTCCAGAAGTCATTCATCCCTTCAATTGATTGACAATCCTGGTCTCTACAAGGCTTTTTCTAAACTATGCTTCTTAACTCACTACCAGATCTGGTATGCTTTCAAACTAAGATGCTGATGGGTGCGGTAGATCATGACTACAATCCTAGCACTTAGTAGGCTAAGGCAGGGAGACCATGAATTCGACATCAACCTGGGCCCCATGGTGAAAACCTAGCTTAACAAAACTATCAAAAGCCACAGTGCTAGAAGGTGCATACTGCACCATGTCTGGAAGCTTGGGTAACTGCAGACATCTATAGTTGGGTCTCCGGATTAGTATTTTCTGACACCATTGCCATCATTTGAGTAATGATTTAATAAACAATGTATGTTTAGTCTTTTGATATAATCTAATACATCTTTTGCAAATAAATAATTCACTGGAGTTTGAACTAGCCATTATCTAATGAAAGACAATCAAGCCCCACCCACACACAGCATAACTGTCCACTGGGATGTTAACAAGAATTTTCACTTCTCTTATTGCTCTAGATGATATTCCAAAGTAGGAACTATGCCCACCATAGAAGACTTTAAAGACTTTAAACTCTAGGCTCTCTAATAAATCTCTCTCTCTCTGTCTCTCTCTCTCTCTCTCTCTCTCTCTCTCTGTGTGTGTGTGTGTATGTGTGTGTGTGTGTGTGAGTGTGTGTGTGTGTGTGTGTGTGTGTGTGTGTGTGTATGTGTGTGTGTGTGTGTGTTTCCTTGGGATTTTGTTTTTGTTTTTCAGGACAGAATACCACTTTGCTGCTCTTGTTGGCCTGGAACTCGCTATATAGACCAAGCAAGCCTGGAACTCCCAGAGATCCTCCTGCCTCTGCCTCCCATTCCATTTGGCTGGTCCAGTAAAACTTTTCAAAGGGGACTTCCCTTCACTTACATCTCAGAAGCCCTCTGCATGGTGTATGAAAACCGACAGGAAGCAGATCTGGGGGTGGAGAAGAAGCCCTGTCCAGGCTGAGGGTGGTGGTACAAAGCACTCTGAACCGTGTTGCCCATGTACAAGAAAGTTTCTATTTCCCAAACTGAAACTCATTGACAATCTCCCCCCATTTGGAAAGTTTCTGTGCTGATTAAGCCAAAATTAGCCTCTTCTATAACTGTCCTGAGAACCAATTTTTTACTGAAAAGACTTGGGCAGGATGAAGGTCTTGTGCTTTACCTACACCGAACTTTCTTTGGGCTAGAAAGGCGCCTGGATGTTTCAGTCATTCTCCTAAACCTGTAGCCACCTTGAACCTCAAGAATAGCAGAGCCTTGGGATCATCTAAGTTGGAATGATCATCTTATGGGAACCAGCTTGTGCCCTGAAGAAATAAGGGCTTTGTAGAGCCACCTTGCAGAACCAGAGCAGAGATAATGATCAACCAGACCAAGGTGACTTAATTACACACAAGTCTCTCATTCTTTGCCTGCCCAAAGGGAGAGTCTCTGCCAGGCCCTGGAGGTGTGCTAATGACTAATGATGTGCTCTGGGCTCCTTTCCTGCCTTCTCACCTTTACTTCATTTGCAATCGTTGGAAGAAGTAGCCAGAACTGACTCAGAACCTGAACCTTCCTCTCTGTACTCCTTCCCTGAGCACTCAAAGCAGAGGCTCCTTATATTGATAATGAGTCTGGATGAGAGTGGCCAGAGCTTCCTTTTGGCACAATGTCATTGGTGCCAGTGGTAAGGGTCAGGAAGCACCAACTCATACTTAACATTACATTTCCTAGAGGGGCTAGCAGGTCTTTACCTTTAATCTGAGGTGACTATAATCTCAAGACACAGGAGCATCTGTCATTGAGAGGCACAGCTGTCAGCCCAGGTAGCACTGTGGTTTTGGCTTGCATCTCCAGGAATGTACTTTCTGTGTTTGTCTCAGGACCACTAATACTGCCATTATTATCTCTAATGAGATAGGATCTGTGCCAAGAATGGGTAATAGAACTCCTTATCTTGTCTCTGGTAATGCTGGGAGCAGGAAACCAGTTTCTGTTGAGTCAGTCTCTCTCCCAGTATGGGTGAGAGCAGTTTCTTTGGAGAGGGAGTCATGTCCCATTTCCTAGGAAACAATGACAGCTGTACTTCCTCCTGTCCTGAGAAAAACCCTCACAGCAACAGATGAGTTAGTGCCTGCAGATCTGTGTCTTAGTGGCTGATCTGTTAGTATCGCTGCCCTGTGACCTCATTCACTAAAAGCACTTGAATTAACTCTTCCTAGAAAGTGAGGTTTAGGGGGCTGCATCTAGAATCAAATCCCTGCTTCCCCTTTACTAAATATATGGCCCAGAATAGGTGACACCTCAAAGCCTAGCTCACCTGTATAAGACAATCATTGCACCTGCTTCACTTGGATGCTATGGGGAGATAAATTAAATCAGTGGCCCTCAACTTTCCAAATGCTTCAATCCTTTAATATAGTTTCTCGTGTTGTGGTGATCTCCCTGCCCCTAATCATAACATTGTTTTTGTTGCTACTTCATAACTAGTTTTGCTACATAATACATTGTAATGTAAATTTGGAGAGAGGTGTGCCAAAAGGGTCATGACCCACAAGGTAAGAACCACTGTATTAAATGAGCACACAGTGAGGAGAGCTAGCAAAGGGCCTGGTACCTCCTGAGTACTCAGCAAAGTGGGCATAGGTAGGATGCCTGAGGGAAAACTCTCTAGGAAAAGCTTCTGTGGGGAGGATAGGAGTCTGGGTGAACTTTGCTAAGAGAGTCTGGGAGCTCAGTTCTTGGCCCTCTAAAGGGCACAGAGTAACAGCCCTGTAGATCCACAGCTGGTTGGCTCTATCCATATAGCTCAAGTGAAAACACAGCATCCAGCTCAAATGAAGAAACAACACTGGGGAGTGTATTAAAACTGGTGACAGAAACAAGCAGAAATCAAGCTCTATAATTAACGCTTTGCTGTTTATAGACTGTGCCGTTTACCAAGGCGATCTAAAGGTCAGGGGTGGGACTTACTCTGCAAAAATGGGAGGGACATGCTGCTTCAAGCTCCCATCTACATTTCCTAGCACAGAATCTGTGTTGGGGAATTGGAGGAATATTCCAATTAAGCCCTTTCATTTTGATTTCTCATTAGATCTTTAGACACTCTGCAGAAAATTAAAACGAACTAGAGACCTCCAGCCAGGAGATTTATTCGATTTAATGTTTTGAAAGAGACTTATTATCTTGTCAGGAATAATTTGAAAATCCAAATAAGAGCAATTGAATCAGCAGAATTTAGGTCTCAGGATAATCACCTTGTGTGGTAGACCATAATACTTAAACCACTAAAGCACCCTGCCTAAGCTGTTCCCCCAGCAGCTTGGCTGTTCCACAGCTTGGCCCCTCCTAACAGCACTCACCCCTTATCTCTCATCACCTGCCTTTATTTAAGGACCACAGGGATCTATGCTAAGGTGTGAAAACAGCCAGCACCTGACTTCTTCCCTCTTGTATCTTGGCTCCAGGTCAGCTTCTTATTTGAAAAACATGAACTGACACCCTTCTGAAATGCTGCTGGTGTCCTTGGCCTGCTTAGTTCTGCATATGCACACAGCCGACTTGTGTGCTAGGCTTGGATTCATGGGTGGAAGTAGTCATGTGGTTTGGCAGTTCCTTATAGCCTTCAGCTATGACAGCAGCTGTCACAGGGGATCTGAAAGCTTGTGCTGTTGCATTAGTCACTGCATTATTCAGGTAAAACCAGAGGTGTGCTCCATCACAGCCTCTCTCTGAGTCCCTGCTGAGACAATACAGATACTGGGATGGACCACAATGGCTTAGGCATCCCTTAAGTACTGGTCTCTAGGCCCACAGCCATCCTAGCCTTCTCTGCTGAGCAAAGGCTGTGTGTGGGGGGCATGTGGGTGTGTGTAAGACACAAGAATCACTTTAATTTTGCTAAGTAAATAATGTTTGTCCCAACAAACACCAGTTGACTCTCCTTTGACTCAAAAAACTGTCTATTGGGCAAACATTAAATCTATCTCTTCTTACCCCATATTTCTGGATACAGGAAACTGTTGAGACCTCTTGGTATAGAGATGATGTCATCAGTCCATGTGATGTTCTTCCCCAGTCTTTCCTGTTGAGTGGCTGAACTGGACTGGTAACTGACATTATCCCTGTTACTCTAGGTCCATCTTGGATGACCAGGTCTCTGCCATCACAATAGACTATGTTGGTCTGCCTCAACAGGAACCTGTAGGAACTTCTGACTCTCCTGTGATCCAAGACAGGTAGCAGTGACATCACACAGTCTCATGTGCAAACCCTTACTCTGAAATGCTTGTTGTGATGGTCCGTCTTAATTGTTCAACTTGACACCACTTAAAGTCACCTGGAGAGTCTCAGTGAGGGGCTGTCTATACTAGGCTGGGCTGTGGGCATGTCTGTGGGGTTTTGATTTTCTTACTTGATGCAGGAAGCCTGAGGGTGAGTGGCATTGTTAGCTGCTTAGAGGGACATGGACTGTCTAAGAGTAGAGAAAGCTAGCTGAGCACCGTGCAGGCCTGCACCCACATCTCTCTGCTCTTCTTTGCAGATGTGGTGGGACTCCCTGTTTTCAGCTAAGATTTAGTGCAGCCTGGGATTGTCACCTTTTGTCTGGGTATTTGATCAAAGCAACATCTGCGTCCTTCTGGATATGACCATGGAGGCCTAGCTTTCTTGGGGCTCTGCCCATTAAAGCATGCTACCTTTCAGTATTGGTCCTACAACATCCGGGTTCTGCTTATCTGGCTAGATAACCGCAGCAGCAGTGCCAGCCAGCAAGGGAGAATGTGGGAGCACAGGGTGTGCCTTCACCTGGCTTCTTCCTATGGTTCCTTGCACATTTCTCTTTAAATAAAGGCCCTTACCCACCTTCCAGGGCAAAAGTTCCATGGTTCAGTAAAAGGACATCATAGAGGAAAGTGACTTGAATCGTTGAGCATGGTTCTTGGTATGGAAATTCACAATGGCAGGGACAGAGGACTACCAGAGGCAAGGGTTTTACTGTTCATAACCCGCAACATACTCCCTGTATTACCAATCTTCTCTGCCTTCTAGGATGGGAAGATCTCAAAGATATGTCTTCTGAGCAGGGGCTGGGTCAGGATGGAGCAGGCACACCATACTTCCCTGCCTAAGAAAAGGAGGGCAAAAACACAGAATATAGCCAGGTCTGTGCTAGGGAGTTTGGGGGGTTGAACAGCAAGGCATAAAGAAGTAGTTAATTTCGTCCCCCTACCCTGTGCTCTGCACCACATGAACAGTGGGCCTGTAGTAGACCTGTAAGCCCACTCCTTGCTCCCTCACCCCTCCTGCCCATGTTTTGTGCTGAGATGATTTTTTTGTCACCCTATTTCAGATAATGGACTTCTAAAACCTCACCTGATAAATATTCATTGAATGCCTGTTTTTGCAGTGGGCCAAGTTTGAAGCACCTTGGGTATCATGTGTGTATGTGAAAAGACTCATAGATTTACGTGTTGCATGCTTTGGTCCTCAGCTGATAGCAGTATTTTGGAAAGTAATACAATCTTACAGGGGTGGGGAGGTAGGGGGAGCATCTCCAGGATGAGACAAAGACCTGGGATAAGGAAGGTGCCCAAAAATCAATGGGGAGAACCATAGCTGTGACTCACTACATTAGGGATATGAAACCTGAAGAACCTGAAGCCAGGAAGGAACCACAATGGAGTGATAAGTACATCAATTCACCCACAAAACTTTCAACCCAAAATTTATCCTGTCTACAAGAAATGCAGGGGATGGAGCAGAGACTGAGGAACTAGCCAACCAGGCACCAATCCCTGACACTATTGATGGTACCCTGTTATGCTTACAGACAGAAGTCTAACATGGCTGTCCTCTGAGCAGCTCCACCCAGCAGCTGACCCAGACAGATGCAGACACCCACAGCCAAAGAATGAATGGAGCTTGGGGACTCTATAGAAGAACAGAAGAAAAGATTGTAGGCCCTGAATGGGATAGGAACTCCACAAGAAGACGGCAATCAACTAACCTAGACGCTTGGAAACTCTCAGAGACTGGACCACTAGCCAAAGGACATGCATGGGCTATGTAGACTTAGATTTTTCAAAACGTATTATTAACAAGGTTCTTAAATGCTTTAACCTCCCTTCTAGCCCTCTACCTACCAAAGGTAATGGAAAAGAAAGGTTATTAGGATTCAGGGAAAGTGGTCCTGTTTGGAAATAGTTCTTTGGAGCAATCCAATCTGTGTTGTCAGGATATCAGCAGTTCAGTTCACACGAATCAGCAGCAGCATCTTGATCCACTCAAAAACATTATTCCATCTCCATTTGTCAGGATACCAGCAGTCCAGTTCAGTAGAGTCAGAAGAGAAAACACAAATCAGCAGCAGTGGCACTGCCCAGCAGAAACAGCCAGGCCTCCACCGAACTGGCATGAGTCAGCAGGAGCAACCAGGACTTGTAAGGACACCAGAAGAAGTTCTTTGCCATGCCTTTCTCAATGAAATGAAGATCAGCAAAGACGAAGACACAAGACCAAGGAAGCATTGCAAAGCTAGCTATGCAAGCCCACTATCTCTGTCCACTGAGTCCTATTTCTGCTCCCTATAAACATCACCTACCCACTGGACTTGCCTCAGCAGAACGCCATGTGAGTCTGTATCAGCTGACATATCTAAAAACTTTCACTTCACTAGCCAATTGGCCTGGATCTTCAGAAGCAGCAAGATACCACCAGGACACCACCAGAATACCACCGGAAGTTTTTTGGTGTATTTTCTTCTAAGAAGGCATGACAAACAACGGCCAGTAAGAAATGCCAAGGGGCACCAATACCACCCAGTTGTGTCCACTGTCTGTTGGGTTATATTTATATCCATTCTTAACGTCATGCCTCCTTTCATGTGTCTGCTTTAGCAAAACATCCCTTCACCTGTGTGCCCCAGCAAAACATCATCTGAAATAACAGACTTTTCAAAGAAACTAGAAGTTTCTACTTAAGGACTGGACCTAGGCCTCCATACACATATGTAGCAGATGTGCAGCTTGGTTTTTATGTGGGTCCCGGACAACTAGAGCAGGGTGAAGGCTATTTCAGAAGCTGTTGCCTGTACATGGGATATGTTCTTCTACCTAGGCTGCCTTTCTTGCCTCAAAAGTTGATGTCAGGGTGGGGGAATACCCAGGGAGCCCCACTGCTTAGAGAAGAAAGGGTAGGGGGATAGACAAGGGGTTGTGAGAAGGGGTGACTGGGATGAGGGCGATGAGCAGGATGTAAACTGAAAAAGTAAAATAATAATAATAATAATAATAATAATTCATTTATTGGTGTTTTAAGAGTCAACTGAGTCAACAAACATAGACCAAAATCTCCCTCCTACTTCATGTTGTTTATGTGAAGCATTCTGTCATAGTGACTGGGTAAATCTCACTACAGTGAGGGAGATTAATCACGGCCTCTATGCAGCTTTGTGGGGCCACTATTACATAATTATTTAGAGAAGGTAGTTGGTATCCCACACATGTAAAATGCAGCAGAGAACACATGGACCAGTGGGATGGTCAGGAAATAGCCTGGTCAAGAGGAAGCTCCCTTGAAGAAGGAGAAATAGCGTGTAGTCTCCCCCAAGGGATAATTATACATAGCTAGAAAAAAGGGGGAAGAAAAGAGCTGGGGATATGGCTCAACCCCTAAGAGTCTCACCGGTCTTCTGAGAGCCTGGATTTGATATCCAGCACCTACATGGAAGCTCATAATCATTTGTAACTCTAGTTTCTGGTTCCATCTTCTAAGCCCCTTGGGCAACAGGCATGCCCATGGCACACAGACATACACAATATAATTTTCTTTTAAAAAATTAATAGGAGAAAAACCAGGTAGCAAACAATGTGGAAGTTTACAGGCAAAAGAAAATACTTCAAGAACACAGAGGGAAATAAGAAAGAACATGGAAAGAAAAGATGCTGGAGACACTAGCTCTGTCTGCTAGTCAGAGGCAGGGAAGTAGCAATGTTAAGCGGATGGCTGTGGAGTCAGGAAGTCTCACTATCTTGACTCCTAAGTGACTGACCCTGGGCAAATTAACATCTCTAACTCATAGCTGACTCATCTGTGAAACCACCATAATGTACCTAACGCCCAGAGTTACTCTGAGGATTAAATAAAATAACCGGTAAATATCACTCAGCTCAGGCTGGGCTCACAGTGAGCACAGGATAAACACGATGTTCAGGGCAGTGCAGAGGAGTTTTAGATGCAGTTTCAAAGCAATGGAAACACTGATGAGGGTTAAGGAGGAATTCAGCATCGATCTTGTGCTTTTAAAAGCACCGCTCTGGCAGGCTCTCAGGTCTGTGGCTTTGTTTGGGGTATCATTAAAAACCTAAGCCCTCACTCAGCCTTTCTGTCTCTCAGAATTGCACAAGCGTATTTCCTGGATTAAATCCCTTTGCGCAGAAGGTAAAGTGATGTCTATGTCTTAAAGCTAGTCCCCAGCTGATACAGAGAATATTTGACATATTTTGGACAAGATGTAACCATGACCTAAATTAGCTGCTGTCATGGGGAACGAATGGAAAAGAATACATTTGAAGGAAAGTTAAGAAAATGAATCAGAAGAACCCAGTGATGCTTTGAATCCAAGGTTCGGAAGGAATAACACCTGACTCATAAAATATTGACTTGAGAAATGATGTGGGTGGTGGTACCATTATCAAGATTGAAACGGGAGTGGTTTGAGGACAAAACCTCACATTTAACACTAACCTCACTTTATGGAAGACATATTTAAAGGATATATAATTGGAAATGTGGCAAAAGCTGTTGCATATATAATCCTAATGTTCATTTAAAAAAGGCCTGGGCTGGTTTTTGAAGTTCCAGTGACTTAAGTTTTGGATATGTGTGAAGTTCTTTGGGGCATGCACAGAATGGGACCGGGGGAGTCCAGACTGAACTCCCGAAGACACCAATAAATAGAGGCTTTGGAAATCTTTGAAACAACAAATAATGATGAGCTGAACTAGTTTCCTTGTCATTATGACAGGATATTTGACATAAAGAAGTTTAAGAGTTTAAAGGTTCATTCAGCTCATGGTTTCATGGGTTTCTACCCATTATGCTGGGGAAGGTGTGGCAGCCAGGAAGCACGTACAGAGGATGGATGCACTAATACAGGTTCTCCAGGTTCCCAGTAGGCAGCCAGGCATGAGATGGTGCCACCTACTCAGGGCAGGCCTTTCTCTGGAAAAGCCCACACAGATATGCCCATGGGTGCAGTGTCCCTTAATACTCTCCCAAGTGACTTCATGAGATTGCAAAGTTTCTGTAAGGCTAAGGACATTGTCAAGAAAACAAAATGGCAGCCAACACACTGGGAAAGGATCTTTACCAATCCCACATCAGATAGAGGTCTAATATCCAATAAACAAAGAACTCAAGAAGTTAGACCCCAGAGAATCAATCTTATTTAAAAATGGGGTACAGAGCTAAACAAAGAATTCTCAACTGAGGAATATTGAATGGCTGAGAAGCACCTAAGGAAATGCTCAACATCCCTAGTCATCAGGGAAATGCAAATCAAAAGAACCCTGAAATTCCACTTCACACCAGTCAGAATGGCTGAGTTCAAAAACTCAGATGACAACAGATGCTGGCAAGGATGCGGAGAAAGAGGAATACTTCTGTTGGTAGGGTTGTAAACTGGTACAACCACTCTGAAAATCAGTCTAGCAGTTCCTCAGAAAATTGGACATAGTACTACCTCAAGACCCAGTTATTCCACTTCTGGGCATATATCCCAAAGATGCTCCAACATATAATAAGGACACATGCTCCACCATGTTCATAGCAGCCTTATTTATAATAGCCAAAAGCTGGAAATAACCCAGATATCCTTCAGTAAATGAATGAATACAGAAATTGTGGTACATTTACACAATGGAGTACTAATCAGCTATTAGAAACAATGACTTTACAAAATTCCTAGGAAAATGAATGGAACTAGAGAATATCATCCTGAGTGAGGTAACCCAGTCACAAAAGCACAAACATAATATGCAGTCACTGATAATTGGATGCCAGCCCCAGAAAGTTTTGAATACCCAAGAAACAACTCACAGACCATATGAAGTTCAAAAAGAAGGAAGGCCAAAATGTGGAAGCCTCAGCCCTTCTTTAAAAAAAAAATATATATATATATATAGCACCCTCTCAGAGTGTGGTACACCTAGACCTTAAATTATTAATAATTCAAAAGATAAGAATACAGATTTGTGGCAATCCTTGCTATTTAAAAATCATTATGTTTAATCTTTACACACCAGGAAAACTTTGACTATTTCCATGTTACATTTGGTTTTACACATACTTTATGCTCATTGTAACTAGTAAGATATCAATGCATACTACCAAACCTTTAAAAAAATCAAGCACTAACAAAAACATATTCATATAGTTTTATGCCAAAATGCTTTGAAAAATCTGTACATTTATCTCTGTATTTTTAAAATAAAGTTGTTTAATTAAAAAATACTCTTCTAAGTGCTTCTCAATCCAGTGGGCATCAGAGATTTATCACCAGTGTGGTTTATGATGAAGAACTGAGATGGAACGTGAAAGGAACAGTTAGACAAGCAAAGTGTGTACCGAGATGGAGAAGCCAAGGAAATCAACTGAAAGACGTCCATTACATCCAACAATATGAGGGTCAGAGGCAGAGCCTCAGGGGAGGAAGCCAGATTGGAGTGGGTTGAAAAATGAGTAGGAGGTGGGAAAACTGAGGAGGAACATACAAACAACACCACGGGGCAGCATCCACTAGCTCATATGCCAGAAAACTGAAAATAACAAGAGCAAGGCAGGCACGTCCTTACAGGGTTTCCACCTAGTGTATCTCAGTCCCTTAAAAACCTCATCTCATGATAGAAGTCTTCTCCATTCTACGCAGGAGGGGAAGTGTAAGCATGAAGAAACTATATTAAAACTCCAACAGCTTAACACTGAATTTCAAGAAGAGAAAGGAAATGCTGAAAGTTTATTTTTTTAATAGACAAACTTGAGATTGTTTCAACCCATGAGAAAGAGCCTAGAGAAAGAAAAAGTTATTGATTATGCAAATTTGCTGGTCAGTCAGAGCCTCATAGGGACCGGGACAAAGGAGAATGCATCTGCCAAGCCTGGGACATTTGTAAATTTAGATTCAAGGGTACACAGTACCTGAGAGAATCTGGTATATAAAAACACGAGGAACGTTTGAAGGTAAGAAGAATGTGTAACCCAGGCCACTGCAGCTCACACACCCTTTCATGGGCAAGCAGGAACCGGAAGCTGTAGGCAGCATTAAGAAAGAGTAGATGATTTTCAGGGTGATAAAGGAACCTGAGGATGGTGTTTGATTTTCAGTCTTCTTCTAGCTAAATTTCCCTGTTTAAGGAGAGAGGGAGGGATGGATGGAGGGAGGGAGGGAGGGAGGGAGGGAGGGAGGGAGGGAGAGACTCTTATTTTTTACTATGTCTTAAACAGCTCAATGGCTAGGCCACTCTTAAACTTCCACATGGCAAACAGCTCCCTTCTGATATTTTTGAGTTATTTCTTACTAAAATCTATATTCCAACGTTGCTGCCCTAGGCCTAGTCAGGGAGGGGGCCCTGGGGCTGCTCTTCCCCAGCTCTTACATGATTGCTATGCTTCTATACCTCTCCAGCCTGGTCTTTACTCCTTTCCCAGTGTACCAGCTAAATCTTCCTCCTCCCTCTGTCCTTTGCCTAGGAATCCTAAAGTCTCTCCTCTGTCCCTCCCCAGCCTTTAGCTACTGGCAACTTTATTTACCAATCAAAACCAACTTGGGGAGGGGCTTTCAGCATCATAGGTGGAGATTCTCACGCAGTTAACATAATACAAGCATTAGACAAAATCCACAGCAGGGAAATTACATTTTTTTTAAAAAAAAGATGAACCACAGAGCTTGGTCCAAAGCAGCTGTTCAGCCTGCATTTTCTGATGTGTTCTTAGGTCAGAAAAAAATCTCAGACTCTGTTCTCAGGACATATGTCATATGTGCCCTGTGTTCCTATGCTACAGCCTGTGCTCACCACATCTCTGCCAAAGTGACACCACTTTAAGCAAGTGTCAGTTGGAGTTAGACTTGTATTCACTGGGGAATTAATCTGCTATAGAATACCGTGTTCTCGGGAAACTTGGAGAGCAGTGAAACCCATAGCCCTCCTCTGTGTTGGAAAAAGAGCATAGCCCAGTGGTCCCGACTGATCTTGTTTGATTTGATCCCTAGCTGAGCATCTAGATCTTCAAGAATATTCTTCATGTATAAAATGGAACCAATGGCTCTATGTTCTTAATGAGTTTTAGTAAGAAAATGATGCATTATGTCCTGATCACAGATTCTGGCACATAGAGCTTGAGTAAGTTTCTGGTTGGTATCTGAACAGCTACTACCTCCTCTGTAATTAGTGGGAGCCATAGAAACACTGAGCGTGAGTCCATATGGGTTCGACTACTGCTCCTGTGAGTGCGGTGCCTATGAGCTCAACAAATTGCAATTTAGAATCTTCTTTTCTCACCTGGAAAAGGGACATAAAAGGCATATATAGGAATCAAATGAGATGACGTCTGCAGGAAAGTGATATCTTGGTCTTCATTATTTCTGCTTTCAGACTTAACAATGGTAGCATTGCTGAAGGAACTAGTCACCTGACATTTGAGACTAAACCTAAAGCCAAGATTTTCTAAGACTGGGAGTAGACAGAGGACAAAGGGTTCTTCCTGCATGTTTGGCATTTTTGTAGCCACAATATGGCAACTGTAACCAAAGGCTTCAGTTGGCTCAGTCCCTTTGCAACTGAGGCACTGGGGAGGGATAGAGACTGGAGGACTGGCTGGAAGGGAGTTGGCCCAGCACTGTAACCAGTCATAGGAGGGAAGTGTTCTTTCAGAGGATTTAATGTTTGATCACGTGGCTCCATCAGTCCAGGACCAAGTCAAAGCAAACCATCATTGCAGAGAGTATAGGGAGTGTTCAGTAAATCTGTTAATTTTTTGGAAGCAGAGAAAGAAATAGGAGGTATTCATGGACAAAATATGTCGTTTCAAGGTCCCCCCCCCAACCCAAGACCTACCTCCTCCAACTAGGTATTTTCACCATCTCTCAACAGGCCATTCATCTAAGAATCATCAATGAATGAGGCCTCACTATCAGATAAATTCCCCTACGATACTACCTGACAGCGATGCCAAATAGGAGAATGAGCCTCTGAAGGACATTGCAGATTTGAATTATAGCACACTACAACAGTACACAATCCAAAGGGGTATCACCACCACATGACCTCGAGCCAATAAATAGATCCTGGGTCCTATGAAAGAAAGAGGCAGCCTCTATTCATTAAAAAGAAGATGACATAATTTCACAAAGCAGAAAAAACTTTCTCAACAAATGCACCAAGGCACAAGGCATTCGACAACATAACTGGCAGGTATTTTAGAACTATTCCTCTCAGCTGCCCGCTGTGCTACAGGCAAAGCTAGCCTCAGTGGTGAGATCATAGAGATTTTTGATTCAGAGGGATAGACTCATTGAATTTTGCCTCAGAACATAAGGGTGGAGGGTATTTTTCTCTAGAGCCATATCTGTTCATTTTTCTGTTAACCTGAGTTGCATCTCAAAAGCAGAATCCCCATAAAAGAAATGTCATATTTTGGAAATGAAATCTTACTTTAGATCCCCTGGTAGGGATTCTCTTGTTTGAAGGCTGTTGCTGTTTCCTTTTCCTTCAGCCAGAATTGGGCTGTCACTCAAATTGTCTATGGCGTTCCCGGGCCCCCACCACAGAGATGCTCTGCTCATCAGAACCTGCTTCTCTGACCTCCTGGGACATTTGTTTTGCTGAAAGTGGTTTCCTGCCAGCATTTTATCAAGAAATCGCCATTCCCCTTTCGTCATTTGAGGAGGAAGGGCTGGCAGGACGCTCTCTGCTGTGAGATACACAAGTCAGTTCTTTGATGTGGACACGGCAATTGTGTGTCTGTCTTGATAATCAAAGCTGTCCCTCCCCCTTCCCATGATAATAACTTTTTATTATAAGTATTTGTTAACGAATATTCTAAGAATCCCTGGAGATTCTCCGTAACAGCAGCCATGTGGAACTGCGATTTCAAAGTCTCTTTGATCTTGTGCGGGTTTTACTCTGTTGCAGTAAATGTCAGCATTGCCTTTTATTTCCGAAGATCCCCTCTCTTCGCACTCGGCTAGCGAACGTTCTGTACGTTTATTATTAGTATTAAATCTCTGACTTAAAGGAAGCTGTTCAGCATAATTTATTTTGTTGCCTCCAGTTTTTATGATATGGTTGTAAAATTGATTCTGGACTGTCAAGAACTACAGAGGTGAATCAACATGAATCAACAAAGAAAGAAGGAGATTTAAAAGAGTCCCTTGGGGCCCTGACTAATCAAAACATCTTACACTATCCTAAAGCGCATCGGCTTATTTTTCTCCTCTTCATCTTCATCAAAGCTGATTCATCAGAATGGAATTGAAAATAAGATGCCTAAAGAGATTTAGACTGAAGGATACTGTTGATAATAGCTAAACCTGGCAAGATTCAAGTAGTTCCCTCAGAGGAAGAGTTAAACAAATACGGCAACAGGTCTTTGAATGCGCAGTCACAGAGAGATAGCTCACACACCAAAGAGAATAGAAAATAATAAACACATTTGCTCTTTACCCTCTGATTTCTCCTAAGCTCTTGGAATTCCCTGAATATAAATAATGTCTTTTTAAAAGTAGAGAGTCCCTAATGCTCACACTTGAGTTTATGTTATTGGGATGTATTTCAGTAGGGCCCCTAGACAGCCTTTGAAGGAGCACCTCAGTCTTTAGGAGGGAGAGGGGATGCTAATTCTGTGAACACTTGTACAATTAGATCTAATGAGTCCAGAGCAGACACAGAAGCTCCAAACCCTGCCTGCCTCCATGCATTTTTGTCCCACAATACTCCTGGGTAGTATCCTAAGGAACTTCCTGTTTTCTTGGAGCCCTTCCATCAAATTAGCAAACCCAAATAAGGATGATAGGAACCCTGGCTTAGACCTGACTAGTCAGAATTTCAGGAGGCCCAGACCAACTATTGGAGTCTATGTGGGATCTATCATGCCCAACTGAGCTCTTAACCGGAACGGTCTGTGCTAACTCCGGAGGCTTGGTGTCAGAATTTACGTAAACACAATCAGTTCTGCAGAGTTGAAGAACTGGTTGGTATGACAATCTTCCTCCACTATTGTAGACATGTCTGATGTCAGATGTGTGAACAGAGGACCAGTTTCTTTCATGAACAGAGAAATTTGTATTGGCATTCATATAACACAAAGAAGAAAATGCCACAAACTAATGGATTCTCATGCATTAAGCAATTAAATATTAATACTTGGAAATGTATCATACCTCCATGTCTCTAGGGCCTCTGGCCAAATCCCAACAGACTGGATATGGCCACCTACCTACACTGGAATCTACTTAAGAGAAGAGAGAAATGATGGTGAAAATTAATTTTTTCTTTATTTAGCCCAAATCAAGCAAGTCTGCCTTCCCAGAACCTGTAGAATCATTTGTATTAAATGGAATAAAAACAAAAGTGGAGAGGCCAGAGACATGTACACAGCAAGCTGTGTGTGGTCAGTCACCAGTGAGACTTTGTAATCTGCTGCCATCCTTGTGGGCCAGGACTTTGGGGTGATGTAATTTCTGTTCAGAGTCTAAACTCACTATGAGATGATACCCGAACAAATACCCTAAAAATGCTTCCCCCACCCCAAGAATATAGTTTCAAGAGAGACTCAAAAAGGTTGGCAACTGTGACATTTTTCATTGTGTCAGAAGAGGAGGCTGACGACATAGATTTTAGCTTAAGTAGATCTATGGAGCAGTGGTTTCTTGGCGGTTTGTATGGGGCCAAGGGTTCCAGAAATGTTCCCCTTATCAGCATGACAGAGAGTAAGTGCTTGCCCAGTTTCCCCATGGCTGCCTAACCAGAAACAGAGCTCTGGCTTGAAAGAACTGTGGTTTTTCCTCACCCTGTAGCATGCCCTTCACCTGAGAGCAAGCGACTCTTGGGCTTTGTGTGAGTTCTGCTTGATTACTAAAAGACATCAAATAGCTTCCATAAGTGACGGGTCTTGGAAATCCAGGGTTAAATATTTGAGGCCACAAAAGGGCTGAGTATTTTCCAACCTTCTAGTTCATTGGTCCTCTTCAGAGTAGAGAGGCGGCTCTACAGCCTGGAATCTATCCCTTCATCACCCAGAAAATACTGTTGATCCCTATCTTGTACCAAGTCTTATGTTTGTGTTGTTGTGGGAATAACAGTAACAGCTTCCAAAGCATCTCACAACGTATCAAACTGCTGTAAATAAGTGGTAGTATCTTGAGAGAAATATTCTATTCCATTAAGAAATGCTGGATTGGGCGGGCTGGAGAGATGACCCAGTGGTTAAGAGCACTTATTCTTTCAGAGGTCCCAGGTTTGATTCTCAGTCCCTGCATAATACCTCACGACCACCTCCAATTCCATTTCCAGGCTCTCATGATAGCCTCAGGCACAATGCATGCATGTAGTGTGTATACACACATGCATATAGACCAAACACTCATACACATATAACAAAACATGAATTAAAATAAAATATTTTGTCCAATTTAATATCTGAGAATTTGTTCACTTGCCTAACAATGTAAGACATTATCCTTACCTTTAAGAGGCTGAAGTATCAGCTATATTGAAGAACAGAAGATTAACCTTCCTGGGCCAACTGTAATTCAGTAGTATGAACGATCAGAGCCTCGAGGGATATGCTCTTGTGGTAGAATTTCCAGCTCAGAGGCTTTAAGCAAATAACTAAATTTGAGCTTCTCTAAGCTTCTCTTTCTCCCTCTGCAAAATAAGAAAAACATGCCCGGTAAGATTGTTAAAACTGGAGAAAATTCACATAAAGCTCAGTGCATGGGCTGGAACACAGAAGCCCCCAGAAAGAGTAGGTGTTATCAGTGATGAAGAAGACAATACACATGCATACTGAGATAAATGGAAGGCCTTGGGGACAAAACGAGCCCAGCTGAGCAGCTGGGAATGAGGTCATTCTCCACCTTCCAGATCAGCAATCAGAACCTTCCAGTAAGACTTCGGTAAAGATGAGGGGTAGAAAATGCTTACTTACAAATGATTTTGGAGACAATGTAAGACAGGAGAGGTTCTGTGGAAGCCAGTTTGATTATATCTCATTCATAAAAATGTATGTCGTGTGTGAGTGTGTGTGTGTGTGTGTGTGTGAGAGAGAGAGAGAGAGAGAGAGAGAGAGAGAGAGAGAGAGAGAGAGAAAGAGAGAGAGAGAGAGAGAGAGAGAGAGAGAGAGAGAATATGTGTACACACATACTTAGTGTCTTCCTCTGTTGCTTCCTACCTTATTTAGTAAAATCCTGCCTCTTGCTGTACCTAATTAAACTCTCTGGCTAAATACCTGGCTAGTGAACCCCTGGGCTCTCTGTTTCCTGAGCACTGGGCTGTTATGTGAGTGCTACAGATCTGAACTCAGATATTCATACTTGCAGTATAAGCAATTTAAAAACTGAGCATCTCCTTAGCCCTCACTTGAAAAAAGAAAAAAAAAAAAAAAACTCTTTTAGAATCATCCAGCTTGCTACAATATACAAAGTAATTTGTGTAATGAACAGGCTTTTAATTGTAAACTACACAAAGCACCGTAAATATTTATCCATCTGGACCATTAAATAAATTAGCATTCCATACAATGAGACTCCAGGTAGCCAAGGAAAAGTGGCTAAGTTTACTTATAGAGAGTTAAGAAAAGCTGCCCAAAGCATAGTTAAAAGAATAAAAAGTCTCCGAGCTCTATGCATGCTACTTCCCATTAGCGCAAACTTGTACCAACAGAAATTCATATACATAGCTTGGAAAAGGTTTACGGTATCCTTATTTACTCTAAACAAATTACTGAAATAAGAAGTAAACCAATCCTATTACTATTTCACACAACTGGAGATAGTACAGACTGTGTCTGTCTCCTTTTAAAAGTTAAGCAGTGCCATTGAATATAGTGCATATAGATAATGTCATGTATGGGAGAACAAAGAATAAACGAAGTAAGTGTTTAAAGAGATATTTAATTATTATTTGCACGTGTGTGTGTGTGTGTGTGTGTGTGTGTGTGTGTGTGTGTGTGTGTGCAAGCAGATGCCTGCAGAGTTCTTAAGAGGACTTCAGGTTCCCTGGAGCTGGAGCTACCAGCAATTGTAAACTGACTGATTTGGGTACTGGAAACCAAACTCAGGTCTACTGTGGGAACAGCAAGCTAAGGGCTGAGCAGCCTCTCCAGCCCTGAAGACACCTTTAGACAAGTAGAACTGTTTCCAGATATGCTCCAGTCAGGAAAGATGGCTTCATATCAGGTAGCTGAATGGTTTGTGGATAATCTGAGGACTCATTGGAAGAGCCGAGAAGCCAAGCAGGCTTCATAAAGCAGCAGAGAAGTTAGTAATAGCAAAAACAGAAAGAAGATGTGGATGAGGGTCTGTGGACGAGACATCTCCAAAGAGTGGTCCTCTGGCCTTTATCTTCCATCACATGCACATGCCGGGAGCCTGGTTAACAAGGGAGGCTGGGAGATGACTTCTCCCTGGGTTAGCTCTCTTGCAGGTACAACAGAACAGAGGAAAGGGGGCAATAAATCAGACAGCAAAAAGTAAATGACTAGAATGTTCTAAATGGTGTTAAGTAGTCCTAGCAAAGGTGAATGCAGAAGCAAGCTTTCAACAGCAGGTGATATTTAAGGTAAGTTAAAAGGAGGAGAGATGGGGATGCTGGAGGCAAAAATAACATGAAACCTTGATGGCTTGAAGCCAGGTGGAGGAGTTAGAGATCAGAATGGTTTAGCATCACAGAGCACAGTCTTGGCCACAATTGGGCTGTGAGGACCCATAGCTAGCTAGGGGTTTGCTCAATGTCTTGTTTTTTTTAAACTTGTTTGTGTGTTGTTGTTGTTGTTGTTTTTATTAGCCTGGCATCTGTGTAGAGAACTCTAAGATGTCGGAGCTAGGGGTACCTTTAGAAAATCAACCAGGGCATTTCCTATTCTTCAAAATTAATATCAGCTGTAGATGGCTCATTCCTGAAACCCCAGCACTCAAAAGACAGAGGCAGAAGAATAAAGAATTGGAGGCCTTCTGGGCACATCGCAGAAAACAAACAAAGAAAAAAACACCAACAAAAACAAGGCACAGAGAGCCTGGACCAGGCCCCTCTGATTCAACATTTTGTTTCCGTGTTTTTTTTTTTTTTGTTTCCCTTTTAAAGTTTAGAAACAGAAGGAACTTTGTGCTCACAGACCTTTCATTTCCCAGTAGGAAACCACATCTTTGTGTTTTCTAAAGTAATTTTCCCTTTGGTAGGTCATGGGAGTGTGGGCTGTATTGCTAATTCTTACCCAGAGAAAAGAAATTTTAAAGGCAGCATTGTGGGTCATCTTAGTCAAAATGTTTCCCTTGGACTCGGATGTGGTAGATAATCCACCCTGAGGTCCCTGCTTTTCTGAATTATTCATTTCAAGCCTCAGGCTTTTTGATTTTGTTTTGTTTGTTTGTTTGTTTTTTATGGAGTTCTGGGCTGTGGAACCAGGTCCCCCCACACACACCTTGGTTCTTTCTTGAAAGCAGAATGCTGTTTTGTTACCTCATTCTCTGATCCTTCAGCCACAGGGGTGACTCACAAGCCTCAGAAAAGGGATCTTTCTCTCTGAGGCACTTTCAAGTTGGAGCTGGGCTGCAGGAGGTAGATGTGGTCTTTTGATGTTAAATGAGACCCAGTTCCAGCCATGTTGCTTTCCTGAGTCAGGGAAAGAAACCCACATCCAAATGAGGCAGAGAACAATACAAAATCAATGCACTACTGGGGATGTTGGTGTCACCAGTTGGTAATCCCAGCAGAATCTGTGGCAGGAACAATTCACATGTACAGTTGGTCTGGGTTACAGAGTCAGTTCAAAGCAAGCTTTGATAGCTCAGTGAGACCCTGTCTCAAACTAAAGACTTTAACAGTGTAAATGTAGCTCAGTAGTAGAGAGCCTGCTTAGGATACTCAAGACCTGGAGCAATATTTTTGGCCATAACTAAATACAAAAGTGTGTGTGTGCGTGTGTGTGTGTGTGTGTGTGTGTGTGTGTGTTTTCAATCTTTTGTAGTACTTGGAGATTAAGGCCCTGTCCCTGTTCCAAGGGACATTATTCAGAGAAACTTGGAAGCATCCTTTCGCTTAATATTTAATGGGATAAACGGTTTTTCTTTGGGGAAAACTATTTTGAACTTTCTATTGCATGTAAGCCCGAGGGCTTTGACATACACAATCCTTATAGAATATACACATGGCATTGGTATCAGGGTGAGGTAGGGAAAGCCAGGCATGTGTGCTCTAGGCTATGTGCCAGGGGGCACTCTCTGAGCAGAGGAGTAGGACTTTGTCAAATGTAACCCATGCAACACAATAGTGATCAAGTTGCCCCCTACAACCAGGTGGCAAGGAACCAGGTGCGCGCTTTTTGTCCTGATGGCGACCCTTTCTGCTTCTGGACGGGTTACCTAGAGAGATTATGTTCTCCAGCTAAAAGCAAAACTCCTATCTAAGAGTTCAAATTTGAGTCCTGAAAATTCATCGCGTTAGTCAGCCTTGGGTCATGGGTCCGTTTATGAACCAATCAGAAGGATGGAAAAGTCTCATTGGTTAGCTGTCAGGCGCGTGATCAACTACGGCCTTTGAGAAGGGTCAGTCCATAAATGACACAGTCTGAGAACGGAGTAAAGATGCATCCCAAAGGAAGTCAAGAGGCTGCTGTCTGCTAATGGCTCTCCATGGTGCACTGGGGGCTCCTGGGTAAAGCACACAGCTTAAGCTTTTCTGAGCTTGTCTGTCACTGCATGGATACCTGGTGCTCTGTAAGTGGCTTTTCCTTCCCTTTTCTTGCAACCCTAGTCCAGATTTAAAGCTCCTTGACATAAGCTCTGCCATATCTCTTCCCATAAATCCCATCTCACTATTTAGGCTGGGAAGCCTGGTGCAACATGCGCAGTCAGAAACCCCACAGTGTTTCTGAAGCCTTCTGACTATGTCGCACTTGGGGACAGTATTCGCCACCCTCATAGCATGTAACATGCTTTGCAATGACTTTGGCAACTCAGTGAGGGGAATGGCCTTTAAAATGCTGTCCACTGAGCCGGGTGGTGTTAGTGTAAGGGGCCCTACATGGCCACTGTGCCGGCCTTTGAGTTTCCTCTAGAAGCAGGTGAGCGCTGTTTCTCCAGAAACTCAGGGATGCTCCATTGGCATCCCCATCCTGCCCAGCCTTCAGCAAGAACGGCCCAGCACCCAGCTGAATGTTGCTCCTCGGCTAATGTGCTTTGCAGAGGAAGCATTTGCCTGTGTAAATCTGCTCAGCCCAAATGCCAAGACAGTTCTTTAAAGACAAGGCTAATCTGGGCAATATAAAAACGCAGATGGAGCCCGCCTGGCTAAATGTCAGAAAACAAGGGAATTAGGGTAATAAGAGAGCACGGGGCAGACCTCTCTCTGTCTCCCTCCCAGCAGCTGAGAGCTGCTTCAGCCTACAAGTGCTTCCGCAGGGGCATCAGAAGCCACAGATTCCCCACTGACGGCACTGTTTGGAGCAATGGGTCTTTGGAGATTGTGGTCTTAGACTCTTCTGTAAGTCATAAGAATGTCACAAAATAAAATCATATTTTGACATGATAACAGGGAACAGGTAGGTTGGGGCCAGTTGCTATGCAGATGACTAGCTAACTACATCCTGTTATCAGCAGGAAACTACAAGGGTCGGACTCAACACTGGAGCCCCTTCACAGCATGCACAAAACCCTGGCTTCAGCTCTAACACCTTAGAAAATGATATAGTGGAATTTGGTGTGCATTTTTATGTATATGCGTGTTTTGCCTGCACACACGTGTACATGCCTGGCACTCGTGGAGGCCAGAAGAGGACATCAGATCCCCTGGTACTGGAGCTACAGACAGCTGTGAGCCACCATCACTGCACTGGGAACTGACTTCTAGTCCTCGGAAAGAAATGCTCTTAACCTCTAAACCATCTCTACCGCCAGAAAATAGTTTGGTTAAAAAAAAAAAAAAAAGAAAGGAAGGAAGGAAAGAAGCTGGGTGTGGTGGTGCACATATTAAATCCCAGGACTAGGGAGGCAGAGGAAGGAAGATCCTTGGATTGAAGACCAGCTTTGTCTCCAG
The DNA here is from genome assembly GCF_963924665.1 of Micromys minutus. Taxonomy (NCBI): domain Eukaryota; kingdom Metazoa; phylum Chordata; class Mammalia; order Rodentia; family Muridae; genus Micromys; species Micromys minutus. Next base: position 11,227,922 of record NC_137959.1, read on the forward strand.
AGAGACTCCAATGACAGCCTACACTGAAAAACCCTGCCTTGAAAAACTAAAGAATTAAGATTTTTAAAAAGAAAGGATCTACAGAGGGTGGATGTCCTGCAAAAGTCTGAACAGAGGACAGGGTGGGAGCCAAGCTGTGATCAAGTGTCTTCGAAAGTCATGGCCAGCTGGTGGAGGGAGAGGAAGCAGAGAGCATGCTTGCACATGTTTCAGTGTTCTGTCTGTCCAGCATCACTAACCCTCTCTGCTGTCCTACCACACATTTGGTTTCCATGGATTCAGACAGGCTCGGACACGCCTCCTTCACAGCACTGTTTGGCCAAAACTGACTTAGAGTGACCGTTTCCTTACTATCACAAAAGGCTTCTGACACTTGACTCAAAAGCAGAACCTCCCTAGGAGTTTATAACACAGGTCTTCCTTTGGAATCTCTTGAGCCTAGAGATTTCTTTTATATCTCCAAAAGGTTCCAGAAACTTCTAGAAAAGTTCCAACAGCACAGACACTTACAATGGCACTGAGTGGAGAGGGCATAGAAACATGGCTGCCTGAAGCCTGGGGACAGGGACAGGAAGTGGGAAGCACGTCAACGAGAATGTATTTAATTGTAAAAGTGCAAACTTTAAAATGGCTCAGATGGAAATTTTTTATAATAGCTGCATTTTATCGCAATTTAAAAAAATGATTCTAAAAACAAAACTCCCCACATCTCAGTCAAGGGTCAGCCTTGCTGTGGACGCACTGACGATTATTTTTCGCTGTAAGCTTTTTGTCTGAGCCTGAACAATTTCTAACCTCAGCCTGACTCTTCCCCGCCTGTCATTCATCACCCCGGCCTTATGTGGCCTCATTCTAATAGCGGGGACTCTATTAGAACAAGCTCTAATGAGTATTAATCTGGGAAGCAGATTAACTCCCCCCAAACCAAGCCCATTTACTTCCTTCTAAAGGCATGTGTGAAGGATAGGAGACCTCATCCCTGCCACCACCTCCGCCAGTGGCTGCCTGAGCTGATGTAGCGCGTGGGAGGGAGGACCTCAGTGTAGGCATGGGTCTCACTAAAATCCGAAGAGGCTGTGGTCACAGCCCAAATAAAAACTCCTTCTGTGTGACTGAATGGGCTGGGGCTGTCTAAAGGACGCATCGTGACCCCCCCCCCCCCCGTAACACCTGATCTTGTAACATATTCCTTTCCAGCTGTAGCTCCCCAAATAAACAAGCGGGGGGGGGGATCGCGAGCACCTTCCAGTTCATCTTCTGGCTTTGGTGAACTCTTACCAAGAGCAGAGAGCATCTAAGCAACCAACACACACTACACTACAAAAAACTCAAGTGCTAAAGCTCTGTGAAAAGACCTAGCAAAATACAACGCCAAGCTTTGTTCTCCTGCCGCCCAAATATTTTGTGAGTGTTTGTGAAAATAATATTCTTACCCACAAGCTGACAGATCCTTTTCTTTCGCAAATGTGCTGCTTAAAATGCACAGAACTTCGAAACTCATCTTAAAGGAGTTGACTTATGGAAATGGAAAAGACTCCCCAAAAAAGTGAATAGGAGAAAAGGGGGGAGGGGTGTGAAGAAACGGAAAGAAAGATGAATTTGAGTTTTAAAAGACACAGAAATAAAAGCAGCAGGGACAGTCCTGGAGCAGCCTGCGGGAGCACACTGCTCTGAGCGCAGTGCCGAAGGCATTTTTAAAGTGCAGAGTCTTAAATTTCTCTGAAGCACTTTGCCCATGGACATGCGTATGTGTGGAGCTGCCCTTTGCCTGTATGCACAGGCGTGTGAGGAGACCCCGTCAAGCCGGCTCCTTCGCACCCCTCCCTGCCTCATCAAGCCAGCTCCTTTGCACGCCACCCACCCCCCTGCCACCAGCCACATCAAGTCAGCTTTTTCATACCCCCCCAACCCCTCCCTCGCCAGCCACACAGAGGCAGTTTCTTTGCAAGGGGCCCAGTCAAGCAGTTCTTCTGCATTAACATTCAGGACAACGGCAAGAAAATGAGAAGCTATTAATAAAAAACAGATTTGAAATAAATCACCATCGTACACGTGCTGGCTGCTGGGCTCTGAGGGAAGTTGAAATTCATGGGACTAGCAGCATGAAGAAAATGAAGTCTGTTCTCTTTCTGAGCACCCTCCGCTGGAGCCAACTGGTGCCCGTGCTGGGGTCGAGATGAGATCTAGCCTGCCTTTGCTTCCCAGCCTTTCCTTTGAAAACGTGCTCTCTGGTGACCACGACTGGGAAAATGGATTCGCCCTTTTAAAATGACCAATATCCCTGGAAGTAGTTGCTTAAGGTGAAGGGATGGCCTTTATGAACATTTTAGAAATCAGTTCAGGGTGAGGGGTGGCTGGGGAAAGGGTTTGTTGGTTAATACTTGCTCTTGCTGAGGACCAGAGTTAGGAACCTAGCATCCACCTTGGACACTTCACAGTTGCCTGTAACTCATGTTCTGAGAGATTTCGTGCCGTTTTCTAGCCTCTGTGGGCACATGCACACGTGGGCACATACATATTGCACACTTACATACGCAGAAATATAAACCATATTTTTATAACAGGAAGAAATGAGTTTGGACCAAACTAAGAAATAATCAAAGTATGTACCTTGATCACATTAGCCATTACATGCTACAGGTACTACCCTTGGGTCACCTTGAAATGGCCCTCTGCAGCTGTCGAGTGCACCGTTTGAGATACAGATATTCTCCTAACATAATTCATTCCTTGGGGCCCACTTTTAAAGGAACGATAAACCATAATGGTTTAGTCAGAGGTACTGAACCCTACTTGGTTGCTTTTCAAGAAAACAAACTCACAACTGACGGACAGAGATTTTAAACCTGTTGTGACATTAAAGTACATATCACTGGCTGTCAGTTCCCTTGGTACTGTGTCACAATACTCTATAGGAAGCAATCCAAGTTTATTTTAGCCTAAGGTTTGAGGAGAGACAGTTCATAATGACAAGGAAGACATATTGGCTAACATACGAGGCAGCTCATCACATTACATTTGCAGTCAGGAGCAGAGAGATATGAATTCTGGTGTTCAATGTACCCTTTCCTTTTTATTTAGTCTGGGACCCCAGCCTAGGGTCCCACACATGCAGGGGGACTTCCTACCAATATTAATGTAATCTAGAAAGACCCTCACGTATGCTAAGAGATTTGTTTCCATGGTGATTCTAAATCACGACAAGTTGACAGTCAGTATGAACAACCACACACTTTCAATTCTAACCCTTCACTGGGTTGGTTTTGCACAGGAAAACAAAACCATAAAGCTGTCATCCAAACGAACCCTAATCATTCATTCCCTGGAAAGGTTAAAGCTGAACAGGGTGGTTTCTCTGGTCACTGCTTCCATAAGAGAGCAAGAGGATCAGGTTCTGTCTGGCTTTCCAGTCGCTGGGAAGTTCTGGAGTTGGTAGCTGCTGTTGGTATGGCATTTGGTGTAGCGGAGATACAAACTGAGCAAGTTATAGGGATGATCAAAAATCCATATTTGGAAGGATGTGGTATGTTCTATTTGTAAAGATCTCTTTTCCAGTATTTTTCTGGATGGACATTCTGGTTTAGTTTGATTACATACACAGAATGCAGGTGCCAAAACAAAGACACCAAGGAGGTCACACTCGACTTCTGTAGGTACACACCAACCCTATGCATTCGAAGTTAACTTTGGGCACATAAAACACATTATAGGTCAAGTCCATCATGTTTGGGTATGTGCAGCTGACTACCATACACATGTGGGCAGAAGTCCAATGTGCATAAAATAAAATAAATTTTCGTAAAAATGTAATTGAAAAAGTATTACCATTTGAGGTTTTAAAGTTTGGGAGATAAGGAAGAACATTATATTATCAACATGAAATAAAATGTATACCTAATATACTTTCTCTCCTCTGAGAATCCTGAGGTCCCACTTGTGGACTTTCTAGCAAGCAGGAGAGTAACTTTGTCTTTGTGCCTCAATGAGAAAGGCAACCATGGTACGTGCAGAAGGAGATAAACCAGTTCCCATTGACTGCTGATGCTTGACTCAAAGGTGACAAGAGAAAACAAGCTGCTGCTCCTGGTGGCCTTTCTTCATTCCTACTGAAGTGCCCAGCCTGTGTGGAGAGGATAAGTATGGATAACCAAGGTCCATTCCCTTCCAAGTGCCCTCTAAGCTAGGAGCCCCTGAAAATGCATACAACTGAGCATCTTTAAGGGGCTGTGGTCGAAGAGCCACAACAATGTGATCAGCTGTAGCAACAGCAATCGGTTGTCTAATGAAGTGAATATTGTCCTTCCTGGAGGTCAGGGAAAAATTACTATTGGAGACTCTGGGGGCATTAACTGCTATTGAGATCCAATGGTCTAATTAATCTTCAAGTCTGATATCAAAACTATTAGCAGTGAGTTTGATGGAGGGATAAGAGTTTCAATTGGCCAATCGTAAGCCAAAATGGCCACGAGTGGTGACATGCATCTCTAGTGTGACCAAATACCCGACAGAAACAAGGGAGGAAAAATTGATTACAGCATGGTTTGGGAGTGGTGGCGTCTGTCCTCCATAGCAAGCAATGGGTGGCAGGGAAGCTTGCTTCATGGTAAACAGGAAACAGAGCAAAGCAGGAGCAGGAGAGACTCAGGACACGAGATATCCCCAGAGGACACTCCCAGTGACCCATTTCTTCTCATCTGTCCCATATTCCACAGTCCCACCACCTCTAAATAGTCTATTAAAAGTTTAACCCATCAACAAATTAAAAGATTCATTGGGACAGAGCTCTGGGACATGCTTATTTTCAGAAGCACTTTCACAGACACGCCCAGGAGGTATGGTCACTAGGCCTAGGTGTCTCTCAAGCTAATCAAGCAAACAGATTGATGATCAAGATTAACAATTATCGGGGAAATGGTGGCATTTGGGCTGATCCCTAAAAAGGTCAGCGTTGAGCTTACTGTGGTTGGTGGTTGGTGGTAGGTAGATAAGAAAACTTTGTAGGCTAATGGAGCACTCTCTACTGAAGGTCAGCAGGGACTAAGGGTACTTGCTGCCAAGCCTGATGACACAAGTTAGATCCCTATCAACATTGATGGAAGGTAATAACCAGTTCCTACCAGCTGTGTTTTGTCTTCGAGTTTCTATTGCTGTAATAAAACACAACCAAGGTACTTGACAGAAGAGAAGGTTTATTTGGGCTTACGGTTCTAGTCAGAGGCGTCCATCACCAGCCAGATTAGGAAATGCGGCAGAAGGCAGGAATAGCAGCTAGACCATCAAACTGAGAGTTTCCAGGTTACACTGCAAGTAGGAAGCAGAGAAAGTCAGGAATGGCATGTGGTTTTTGAAACCTCAAAGCACCTCCTCACCTCCTTCTCCTTCCCCCTCCCCGCCAACATACCTCCTCCTCCAGCAAAGTTGCACCTTCTAAGCCTCTCAAATGATGCCACCAGCTAGGGGCCAAGCACACAAATGCTAAGACAATGGGAACATTTTTTTCAAACCATCACATCCTCTGACTTTCACATATGTACTATATAGCACGTGGAAGACCCTGCCACCAGATAAAGAAATAAATATGAAAAAAATAAATAAAAGAGGACATTCTACTGAGCAAATTTGTCTTTAGGCTTTGACCTGCTCACAGATCCCTCTGGAAAAAAAAGTCAGGACAGCTCAAGTTATGCTGAAATACGAGTAATTGCAAACAGTGTTGGAATGTCAGCAAATGTGTGGCAGACAGAAGATCAGAGTATGGTGTAGATAGTGACAGCTCTGTTTTCATACACCCTCCTCACAATCCAACTGCTGGTTCTTGAGGCAGAAGACAAAAGATGAAGAAAGAACACAGCCTATCCCACATGAGTTCTACCAGCATTCCTTGGAAGAGATCTTGCATATGTCATTAGATGAAGTGGCAGTTATGCAACCTGAACCCTACACTGTACCTGGAAAGGGGGGAAATGTTAAGTGACCACACTAACAATGACCTCATATAGGAAAGGAAAGGAATTTGCACCTTCCCTGTCTGGTGCATGGAGTTAGGCACCAAGACACAGGAGACTTGGTCTTAGCCTATCTGAGCTCTTTAGACAAAGAAGGAAGATTAGCTTCTGCTGATACCAAGTCTTAAAGAGCTATTATGGCAGCATAGCATTGACTTAGTGGCTTAAACAACAGATACTTATTTACCATAATTTTAGAAGCTAAAGAATCCACGCAAGGCCAAGGTGTCAAGCCATTCCATGTCTGGTGAAGGCTGTTTTTTTTTTTTTAAATTAATTAAAGTTATATCATTTTCTCTCTTCCCTTTCTTCTGTCCAATTCCCTTATGTGATCCAACTCATTGATTCCCCTTAAAAATCATTGAAATATATGTGATTTAGTATATAAGTGTGAGTTGCTTAGTTTGCATGTTACCTGTAGGCATTTGGTTTCAAGAACGGCCACTTGGTATTGGATAACCAACTAGGGGGCTCATCTCTTGGGAAGTTTTTCTCCCACTTGCAGAATTCTTAGATGTTTGCACTTCTTTGTTTATGAGTGGGATGCTGTGAGATTTTCCCCTTCCATATTAGCATGCCTGTTGGTGGTATACATTTTCTGGTCTTATTTAGGCAGCCATTAAAATAAGTCTGGTATCATGGGTGAGGTTTCCATACCATTTTTAGGAGAAACATCCTCAACGTAAATATCCTGGTCCTCTGCTCTTAAAACTTTTCCTCCCTCCTCCTCCTCCTCCTCCTTCCTCAGTGTTCCCTAAGTCTTAGGCACATGAG